>NC_091796.1:43322500-43637500 GCF_041296235.1 Equus asinus | reverse complement strand
CTCAGCAAACTAGGAGGAGATGAAAACTTCCTCAACTTGATGAAGAATATCTACAAAAACCTGTAGCTAATATCATACTTAATAGTGAGAAATTACATGTTTTCCCCCTAAGATTGGAAACAAGGCAAGGATGTCCTGTCTCCTTACTTCTATTAAATATTATACTAGAAGTCCTAGCCAGTGTATTAAGACAACAACAGGAAAAAGAGAAAAAAAATGTAAACAGATTGGAAAGAAAGAATAAAATTGTCTTTATTCACAGACATGATTGTCTGTGTGGAAAATCACAAAGAATATACAAATAAATTCCTGGAACTAGCAAATATACTTCTGAGTATACCACCTCAATATACAACGTCCATATACTAAAGTCCAGTGCTTTCCAATATACTAGCAATTAATGATTGGAATTTTAAGTTTAAAAAACCAGTCCTTTGGGGTTGGCTTCATGGCCTAGTGGTTAAGTTTGGCACCCTCTGCTTTGTTTGGCTACCCAGGTTTTGTTCCCAGGCATGGATCTACACCACTCATTGGTGGCCATGCTTTGGCGGTGACCCACATATAAAATAGAGGAAGATTATCAACATATGTTAGCTGAGGGAGTATCTTCCTCAGCAAAAAAAAAAAAAAGAAAACAAAGAAAATTAAAATACTTCCTAAAAAATGTAATATGTAAAATCCAACAAAATTGGAAAACTATAAAACACTGATGAACAAAATAAAAAAAATACCTACATAAATAGAGACAGATTGTCTGATTATAGATGGAAGGATTCAATATTTTTAAGATGTCAATTCTCCCTAACTTGACCTCATAATTAAATGCAATCCCATCAAAATCCCAGCAGGCTGTTTTGTAGATATTGACAAATGCACAAAAGCAATCCAACAGAGAATGGATAGACTTTTCAACAAGTGGTGCATGAGCAACTGGCTGTCCATAGACAAAAGTAAAGAAAGAAATTTTATCAAAATAAATAAACCTAGACATAGACTTTACAACTTATACAAAAGTTAAGTTAAAATGAATGAGATCTAAATACAAAATTCAAAACTATAAAATTTTTAGAAGAGAAGGTAAGAGGAAATCTTTGTGACCTTGAATTTGGATACGTGTTTGGAGATACAACACAAAATGTATGATCCAAAAAAGAAGCAACTGATAACTTGAACTTTACTAAAATTATTAAACTTAACTTATTGAAAACTTCTATTTCGTGAAAGATGCTGTCAAGACAAAGGAATGACAAGCCACAGACTGGGAGAACATATTTCCAAAACAAACATCTGTTAAAGGATTTATATTCAAAATGTGGAAAGGACACTTACAAGGCAAAAACAAAAAAACAATCTATCGGATTAAACGTATTGAGTAAAAGATCTGAACAGATACTTCTCCAAGGAAGATATGCAGATAGCAAATAACATAGGAAAAGATGGTCTACATCACGTGTTATTAGGGAAACGCAGATTAGAACAACAATAAGGTATCACCACACACTTGTAAGAGTGGCTGAAATCCAAAAAACTGACAATATCAATTTCTAGAGAAGATGTGGAACAATAGGGGCTCATATATATATATATATATATTTTTTTTTTTTTGGGGGGGGGAGAATACCCTGAGCTAACTGCTGCCAATCCTCCTCTTTGTGCTGAGGAAGACTGGTCCTGAGCTAACATCCATGCCCATCTTCTTCTACTTTATATGGGGACGCCTACCACAGCATAGCTTTGCCAAGCAGTGCCATGCATGCACCCGGGATCTGAACCGGCAAATGTCGGGCCCCCAAATCGGAACATGCGCACTTGACCGATATGCCACCGGGCTGGCTCGGGGCTTATATTCATTGTTGGTGGGAATGCAAAATGGTTCAGCCACTTTGCAAGACAGTTTGGTAGTTTCAATAAAGGTAATCATAATCTTACCATATGATCCAGTAACCCACTGCTTACATAGTTAACCAACTGGTTTGAAATAGGGGAAATCAGATGTAGAGTGTATCAGAACTCTCTATATTGTCTCTGCAATTTTTTTGTAAATATAAAACTATTGTAAAATTAAAAATTCATTTAAAAATTCAAAATTATATGAGTCTAATAAGAAATATTTGTAAAGTACCTAAAGATACAATATATATTCAGTAAATTACAAAATTTTATTTCAAGTCCTTAACAGACATAAATAAATATATGCATCATTTTCATAAATAAAAAAATATTTTAGAGGTGATCTCAAATCTTCCAAACTATAACGTGAAAATTAATTAAGTCCAACTGAAATCTCGTGTGTGTGTGTGTATGTTTGTGTAAAATTTTATGGTTTTATCTTAAAATATGTATGAAAGTTTTAAGAATGACTAAAAAAATTTTGACAAAAAAGAATGAGAGACAGGATTGAATCCCAGAAACAAGATAGCTTACAAAGATATAATAATTAAGAAAGTATGTTAGTCATAGAAAAACAGACTAACTCATAGGAACATGATGAATTGGGAAAGAATGAATTAATGGTGTTGAGACAATTAATTATGCACAAATTATAAAGGAAGCAATTGATAAGCTTCATATATTAAAACACTAAAAATCTCAAAACTTATTTTCATAAAAAGATACTAAAATAAAATAAAAGAACAAACCACAGAATTTAAGAGGCTATATGTGGCATAAACAGATAAAGAATTAAGATTCAAACTAGAAAAATAAATCCTGCAATTAACCAAAAAGAGAACAACTTTAGAGAATAAAGAGAGAAATGGAAACAAGAAATAACAAATGAAAGAAAAGACCCTACATCCATTATCTAATAAATGATACTGTTATTATGATACAAATAATCACACTGATTCCAATTAAAACACTAATGTGCTATTATTTTGGCAAAATTAAAAAAAACTGAAAATACTAAGTGTTGGTGATAGAAACTCTCATACATTTCTGATGAACTTACAAAACAACACAGCAAAATTGCAAAGGTCAGTGTCTGTAACCAACTGAGTGGAGAATCTCCACACCCTACAGTCCAGCTACTCCATTCCTATGAATCTAAAGCAGTGATTTCCAATTCTGGAATCATATCAGAATCACTGGGTGAACTTCTAAAAATACCAACCTTCCATGGCATCCCATTAATACTGAATCTCTGGGCTTGGGGTGCAGTCATTAGAATTATTTAATTTTGATTTGTAAAAAGAGACATGCTATTGCAGCATTTTGATAATACTGAAAAAAAATGGAAAACAAATGTCTACAAACATAAGCAATAATAAATATATTTTCGGTTTATTCACACTGGAATATGATATGTCAATTAAAATAAAAAGTGAATGAAAGCTAGATGCATCAATGTGGATAAATCTCAGACATATAATACTGAGTGAGTAAAGCAAGTTACAAAAGATATGAACCATTTATTGAACACAAATGAACAAATTCTTTTTTTGGGATACTTATGTAGTAAAATACAAACTAGTCAGAAAATTAAAATGGTCAAAATAATAGTTATGTCTGGATAATTATTATCACATAAGTATAAGAATGGTATTAGAAGTGGAACACAAATGATATTATATTTGTAATGTTTTAGCAGTTTCCAAAAACTTTAATGAAATTTTGGAAAAATATGAAAGTTCAATAAATCTGGGTGGTAAGCACGAGAGTATTCTTTGTATCTAATATAAAGGTGAATACTAAACACAAGGATATTCTTTATATTTAACACACTTGAACATTTTTGTGCACACATGAAAAAAATAAAACTCCTCAGATATGTTGCAAAGATCCTGAAGAACTGGATAATGAGACTAATATATTTGCTGGGAGAATGGTATGGGTAGAGAAGGGGCTACAGAAAGTTAAAGCTCCCAATAAGGAAGGCATAAAGTGTACAGTAAAGCGAAGGAATATTCAGAGCCTTCCACAGAAATGCGGCATTTGCACCATTTTCTACTATCCCAAATAGCAATCTGATCTCAAGCAGAATAGAAGAAAATATATAGAGAGAGAGAAATCACGGAGGAGATTGTATTACGCAAACAGAGTTACTATTCAGTGATTTTCTAGTAACAACACCAAAGAACATAGCATAGCGTGTCTGAGATAGCTGGATGTTTCAAACAACAATGAAATCAAGGACTATTGGTTCTAATGAGAAAATGAAAGACATTTTTTAAGAAATCTGAATTCCTTAACTCACAGGTATATTTTCTCTCTCAGAATAGCCCCATAACCTCATGGTAAATGTTAATGGATCAGAAAAATGGAATAATTTTAAATGAAAACATCATATATTTCCTATCACTGAATTCTTTGAGAATGATTTATTTCAAGGTTTGGGTTATACTTAGTTTAATGACAATATTGCACATGATGAATTAAGAAGACTCGAGTAATGAAACAGATGCGTACGTAAAAGAGAAGCAAAAATTAGCGGGGGAGAAAAGACTTTCACTAATAGTCTTAACAGGAAAAAAGGAGGCTTTTAGACAAGAGCATTAGTGGATTTAGAGTAAAATAACACAAAGGAATGATTAGTAGAGAAAACATTAACCTAAAACAAAGGCTTCACTGATTTGCCAACCTGGAAAAAGCCCTAGCACAGGTTGCAACTTGAGATACTGTACCTTAATATATAATTTTAATATGCGGCCCGATGGAAACTAATTTGCATGTTATAATTACCTTTCCAACTGTCTTTCATGAGATAAATACACAGCCATTAACAAAACTTTAATGTATCACATTCTTTTACTAAATAAATTTGCTTTAGGATATTGCTTAATCTTTCTAAGGAAATGGCAAAACTCTTATGCTTCATTAAGCACAAAGAATTGGGACTATTTGAAGTTTTGACTTTAGTGTGAAAGAATACTTTATAGCAGTAGCTAAATTAATGACATTGTTTTTTCAAATAGTTGCCACACAATAGCTCTCATCTTATTGAAATTATTAATTTTAGTTAAATCAGGTCTTGGCTTGCGTGACGCTAGCTTTGAGGCAATCGAGATGAAAAATGATAAGAACACAAGGAATGCAGGGGAGATTAATGTTTATACTGAATTCTTCTTCTGATATGTTAGTCCCCATCATTTCGGGGAAAGTCGGGAATCAATCCACTTATACACAAATAGAAATGCAAAATAATTATGTTCTTCCCCCTCTAGGAGAAATAAACTTACAGATATATATGAAGACGCTGGATAAAAAGAAAAATAAATATATGTTTGAATAAAAAGTTATTTTCACCATGCACAATCCAGGATAATAGGGCTTTTAGATGTAAATATAAATGACAGGCAACTGATATAAAATATAAAAGAAATGTTATTTTGACAAATTCTTGCCTGTCTGATATGACATCCGCTGCACAATCTGAGATCTTTGCATTTCCCCTTGAATCTGCACTTCTGAAGTCCAAGCGGTCTGTGTTCTAGCTCAGATGGGGGAGTCCCTACCCCAATCACCAATTCAAACAAAAAATCATGGATTTCCACCTCCACCTTCACCTTTATGCTCATTTGAATGATATCTTCCACTTTCTTCACCGGTTGAAATTCTCCTATGCTCTAAGGTTGAATTTAAATATCAATTACTCTAAATGCCTTTCTGAATTACTCCCGTGTACAAGAAATCTTAGTCTCTTATTGATCATAAGAATTTGGTCTTATTTACTTTACTATTCCTGTCAGCAGCCAGGCCGCTGCCCAGTACATAAAAGTTTTTAATAAACAAATTTTTAACACAATGTAATATTTTAATTAAATAAAATATATTTTTACCTGAGATTCAAAATGCAGAAAACAGTGCATACATTCCATTTCAGTATGTACCCCAGAATTATAACTGTAAATATACTACAAAGAAGTTCATGTTTTTTCTATTGGCAGAAATTACTGAGAAGTATTTGTTCTCTCAAGTTAGTTATAGTTTATTAAATGAGTAGGAAGAAGTAGAGAAACTGAAGGCAGCTTACAACAAGTATGTCTTTATATTTTATACTTAAGAAATTATTTTGTTAAGGAAAAAAGCCCCTGTGCTTTTAGGTCAATCATCGGAAGACAGTCATGAATGGTGACATCCTTTTTCTAAATTATTTATGTCTACTTCTGCTTGCTTGTATCTCTTCACATTTTAGGTCAACAAGCCATTGGAACAGACTTCAGAATCTTCAATGAGCCTAAGATTATTGGCTATAGTTTTAGGGGCACTATTTCCTGTTTGTATGACAAGTATTAAAAAACAAATCCATTTATCAGAACAAAGAATTGGAGAAAGCAAAGAATTGAGGGAGAAGTACAGTCTTACGTCTCTTCAGATACAGAAAGGACAAAGACAGATGAAAAGACTTCACAAAAGTCACACCCAGGAAAGCTGCGGCTCAGCTGTGATCCCTGACTTCTGCTGAGCAGGCTGCAGGTCATGCGTGTAAAGAAATGTTTTTCTTGTTGCTATCCATTTTATGCTTTCTTCCTTCACTCTTAAAGGGTAAACTCATTCACACTCATAGCCCTCTCATCTCATGGAGATCTCTTCTATGCTACAGATCAGCATAATATCAAGAGGAATAGTGAAGGACCTAAAACACCCCAGCTGGGTTTGAAACCCAGCTGTGCCCACCCAGCTCTGTGATATTACTCAAGAACATACTTTATGAGATTGTTTCTGGTATTACATTTAATGAGACAATTTATTAGAGTTTGACTCAGACACACAAACACTGTAAGCACTCAATAAAGGTTATTATAAGTCCAGATTTTTTCCTAGACTTCTTCTATATCTAATTTTACAACATTCAATTGTTCTATCTCCTTAGACTGTCTCTTGAATTAGTCCCTATTTTTCTAATACCACAGTCAATTCTTTGGATTATGGGCTCTTTATTATTAGGCCTAAGTTATTGCCAAAATCTTCTAGCTGGTCTCTCTCTTGCTGCAAGAATTGCCCTTTATAATACATATATCTGGGGTTGCGCTGGTGCCGTAGTTGTTAAGTTCCCGCACTCTGCTTCCATGGCCCAGAGTTCACGGGTTTGGATCCTGGGCATGGACCTACACATCACTCATCAAGCCATGCTGAGAAGGTGTCCCACATACAAAATAGAGGAAGATCATCATAGATGTTAGCTCAGTGACAATCCTCCTCAAGCAAACAGAGAAAGAGTGACAACAGATGTTAGCTCAGGGCCAATCTTCCTCACCAAAAGAAATAATAATAATAAAATAAAATAAAATAAAATGTATATCTGATGTCCATGGAAGATATGACAGACAATTCATACTTTGTACCCTATTCTGCCTCGCACTTAGACGTGATATACAAAATATGAAAGAGAACAACAAAGAGGCACAGCTCAGCTCAATAATAATAATGATGATAATAAAATTAAATAAAAATAAATAAGATAACTTCATGGATAGTAAAATGGACAAGATATGCAAAGCACTGAGAGAGGCTGCCAGGGATCTCCTGGTTCTCAGATATGAAAGCTTGCCTTGAGTTTAAGGCTATTGTCGAAGGCCACACTGAGAGAAGGGCTTTATGGCCTTCAAAGGAGGTTGTGGCAAAGACATTGATCCTTCCTTACAAATGGGCGTTAAATAAAGCTATTGGACTAGTTTCCTATCTGTTGTTTAGACCTATTCAATGTAAGCACAAGACAGAAAGTTCCAAACACTATTTTATAAGACCTGGCTCTATATTGGAATTCAAGATGTAAGATGACGGAAAACAAGATATTCTGGAAAAATCTTCCTACTTTAACAACACTCAGAAGTGGTGGATACTACATAACAAATATCTTTCAAAACACATAGCTCTCTCTCTCTCTCTTTCTGTTTCTCTCTCATACACATACATGCACACACACACACACACACACACACACACATAGAAATCTCCAGAAAATCAAGTAGAAACATGGAGGTGGAAATCAGGGGAGTAGTAAAATTATTTTAGAGGTGATGCTCTGCTTCTTTTGTTGTGTTTCAATAGCTATATGATCTATATTCTTAGTTTCATTGGCCCCAGAAAGGGTAGAGACCAAGATTTGTACCTTTCCAAAGTAGTGAGAACTGAACTTGCCATATAAAGCTGGATCCCTTAAAAGTCTGAAACTTCAGTGAAAAAATGGCCTGGGGGAAAAATTAACCACAAGCAAAGAAATTGCAACTATTCTTGTCTGTCTTGGTGTAGGCTTTGCCCGAGGAAAAGGTTTACCCTAAGAATTAATAAATACAAACTTCAGACAGGTTTGTGGTATGAAGTTCTACTACACGCATGGTCCAGAAAATCCAAAGCTGAAAAATAGCTTGGCAGGTACCACAATTTATAGAAATAAACTCTTTCTTGAGGAATATGTTTTCAACTTCTGTCTTACAGACTTCACACAGATGGCTTTCAAAAGAGCATAAGCCTGAAGTCTTCCACAAGTCAATATAAGCAAGTTTCTGTAGAGACAAATAACAGAATTAAAATATTAAGGAATTGCATTGTAGGAATTAGATACAATATAAAAAGTAAGTTACGGTTAATACAGGATGAAAAAAAAGCATAAGGATGACAAGATACAGATATTTTCAATTAAGAGATTTGAAAATTAATCAAATAGAAATTTTAGAATTGATTAAAAACAAAAACCTAGTGTATGGGTGGATTGGCAGATTAGTTACTACTAAAAAGTGAATTAGTGAATGTGAAGAATAAAAGAAAAACAGAATGCTACAATGAAAGACAAATATTTGAAAACATGGAAGAAATGTTACCAGATATGGAAGACAGAGTAAAATAGTATAAAATGGGTATAATTTGAATAGCAAACAAAAGGAACACATTCAAAGTAATTATAAATAGGGAAAGATTTACCATTTTCTTAATTATTTTCTTTGTCTTGTAGTTCTTTTGTCTCTCTTTTCCCCTCTTGACAACATGGATGGACTTTGATAGCATTGTGTTAAGTGAAATAAGTCAGACATTTCTCTCATACAAATATTGCATAAGTCTCTTTTGGTGGAAAGTCAATGTATGACTTAGGTCATTGCACTGGTTGGTACATATCACTAAGGCTGGGTACATTCTCAAAGAAGACTGTTTCCATCCCTATAAAAATCCCAAAGACATTTTCCACAGAAATAGAAAAGATAATTCTAAAACTTATATGGAACTCCAAAAGACCCTAACAGCAAAAACAATATTAAGAAAAAGAACAAAACTGGAGGCATCACACTTCCTGAGTTCTATACATGTCATAAACTAAAATCAAGAATGATACTGGAATAAACAAGATATGTAGACCCATGGAACAGAAAAGAGAGCTCAGAAATAAATCTTTCATATAGGATCAATTGATCTTCAACTAGGGTGCCAAGAATACACAGTAGGGAAAGGAAAATCTTTTTAACAAACGTTTTTGGGAAAACTGGATATCCATATGCAAAAGAACGAAGTTGGCCTCTTATCTTAAATCATATTTAAAAATTAACTCAAAATGGATTAAACGCTTAAAACTAAGATTGAAACCATAAAGCTCCTGGAAGGAAAAATAGGTGAAAATCTTCATTACTTTCGTCTTGATGGTGATTTCATGGATTTGACACCAAAAGCACAGGCAAAAAAAGCTGAATAGATACAGGAGACTGCATCAAACTAAAAAGCAGACCAGAAAAGGAAACATTCAATAGGATATAAAGGCAACCCATGGACTGGGATAAAATATTAAGAAACCATATATCTAATAAGGTGTTAATTTCTGAAGTATAAAAAGAACTCCTACAATTCAGTAGGAATAAAATCAAGCTGATTCAAAAATACGCAAATGACCTGAATAGACATTTTTCCAAAGAAAGCAGACAAATGACCCAGAGATATATGAAAAGATGTTCAACATCACTAATAATCAGGAAAACGAAAATCGAAACGACAATGAGAGATCATCTCATACCTGTTAGGATGGCTATTGTCGAAAAAACAGAAGATATAAGTAAGTGTTGACGAGGATGTGGAGAAATTGGAAGACTTGTGCACTGTTGGTGTGAATGCAAAGTGGTGCAGCCAATATGGAAAACAGGATGGAGATCCTTCAAAAAATTAAAAATAGAACTACCATATAATCCAGCAATTTCATTTCTGGGAAATTATGCAAAATAATTGAAATCAGTATCTCATAGAGATATTAGCACTGCCATATTCATGGCAGTGCTATTCACAATATCCAAGATGTAGAAACAACCTAAATATTCATAAATAGATTAATAGATTTTTAAAATGTGGTATGTATATACAATTGGATATTAGTCAGCCTTAGAAAAGAAGGAAATCCCACCATATATGACAGTATGGATGAACCCGGAGGCCATTCACTAAGTCAAATAAGCCAGTCAGAGAGGACAAATACTGCATGATTCCACTTATATGAGGAATCTAAAACAGTCAAACTTATAGAATCAAAGAATACAGTAGCAGTTATCAGAGGATGGGGAGAGAGAAGTGGAGAGATGCTAATCAATGGCTATATAATTTCAGTAACATAAGATGTCTACGATGTCTAAGGGATGTGCTGTACGACACTGTGCCTATAGGTAACAATAGGGCATGGCGCGATGCTGAATTTGTTGAGAGGGTAGATCTCATGTTAAGTGTTCTTACCACAGTAATAATGAAAAAAAAAACAAAACCCAACAAACTCTACTATAAACATTGATGTACCAGTTCCTGCATGAAAATAAGTCCTCAATTGCAGAGCGCAGTTGCTAGGATTTTTAATTTTGAAAGGAACTAACGAACTATTTTCCAAGAAGCTATACCATTTTACATCCCACCAGTAATATATGAGTAATATAACTTCTCTGCATCTTCTCCAGCATTTGGTATTATCACTATTTTTCATTTTATCGTTCTGATAGATGTGTAGTGATATTTCACTGTAGTTTCAATTTGCATTTCTCTAATGGCTAATGATGTTGCACCTCTATTTGTGTGTTTACTTGATGTATGCATATCCTCCTCAGTGAAATTTCTTTGTATATGTTTTGCCCACTTGCTAGCTAGTTGTTAGTTTCTTTAATGTTAAGTTTTGAGGGTTTTAAAAATATATATTGTAGTCTTTCGTTGAATATGTGGCTTAAAAATGTTTTCACCCAGTCTTTGCGTCCTGTTTTTTTTCATTCTATCTTGATAAGACAGTGTTGTTAAAGATATGCCATGTCTGGCCTCTAATTGGTGATCAAATGCTAGCTGAATAAATAAATGAAAACAATAATGTCACATATCATTACTAACATATCGAGATTTTCTAAGGATTCTGATGACAACATGACCGATCATAAGAGGGGAATGGTTATATTCTATTTGGTGAAATGCAGAAGGATAGAAGAGGAGTCAGAAAAACAGGAAAAGAACTTTGCTGATTTAAAACAATCTTATAATTAGCACTGAGTTCAAAAGTTTTTCAGACTTCACACACACATGCAAGAAAAATTTCTGAATAACAATGTTGTGTAAAGCATTTATTCATCTGTACATTCACACACGCTAAAAACACCCACTGAGTGTATATTCTGTGCCAGGTACCATGCTGGGTGGGGCTGGAGGTTACACAGATGAGAAAGACACAATCTTTGCTTCAGAGTTCACTGACAAGGGTGGCAACATAAGAAGAAGAAATCAGCCTATTAGTTTATATTATGATTGTGGTCTTGTGTGAGATATGCACTGAGCAAAGCAGATGTCTAACAACTGATCCTTCTATTAAAAACCGTTAACACCAATAGAAATAGCTAAATTAATTGAGCACTTACTAAACATGAGATACTTTTCTAAGTATTTTACAGTTAATCCTAACAACACACTGTAAAGTGGGTGCTATTATCCTTGCTTCACAGATGGGGATAGTAGCAAGTGTCAACACGCTTCGGTTTTGGTAGCGACGGGGAGAGGGTGAGAGGGTGGTACACCTACACCTATCTATCTATCTATCTATCTATCTATCTCTTTCTATGTAACTATGAACTCATGGACTGGTTGCAAATACATAAATGACTACATAGAAAATTGCATAGTTTGTTTAACACAATATTTCTGAGTCTATTTTGTTCAAGAGTATGTAATTTGACTGTCTTCTTTTTCTCTACTCTCCTAATGGCATTCTCATAAGATCTGGAACTAAATGGTACCGCTGAATCTCAGGGCACACAGCCAGCATACTGCCCTATCCCATGTCTAAAGGATGAAGTCGGTATGTTCCCATGGTAGATAAGCAACTATTGAAAATCAAATGCTACATGTCAGACAAATTGCCTCTGTGTAGTGCTCTGCTGGATGAATTAATTGCCTTTTGTGTGGTTCTGCGTGAACTGTCAGTCCACAGTGGCATATTATTGGGAAGAGGGAGAATAATGGTTTCATAAACCTTTCAGGAAAAGTTTCTACTTGTTGCTTAACTGGAATGTCTAAAAGTGAGTCTCATTTGCTTTGAATAGAGGGAATGTAATTAGAGTATTGTTAGGTAGAAAAGAATATTAAAACTATCATCACAATTATTGTTTTCCTATATTCCCTGCAATAGGTGTTTTTCTCTAGAGTAAGAGTTCTCTCTCCTAAGATATAAAATTTCTTCTAATACTCTGTTAACATTAGCAATTTTCTGAAATGTTTTCATCCATTCCATTTATTAACATAATGAGGGATAATTAGAAGTTTCCAACTGTGTTATTCTAACACCGCAGTACACAATGAAACGCTCTTCCATACCTGGGTAGGATACAGAGGGTTTCTTTAGGTTTTGGCGGATCTCCCCCATCACATCACAGGCTGTGCTGAGGAGTGGGAAGTGGAGGAGACATGGAGTTAGACAGGTTGATTCGGATCCTAGATACACTAATTGCAGTCTGCGTGATGTTAAACACATTTCTAAACCTCTGTTACTCAGCTAAAGGCTGAAGTGAGAGTCAGATGAGGTCATGCTTGTGAAATCAATAGGTTCCTCCTTAGTTCCTTGGTATATGACAAATATTTTTTTCTTCACTTTTAGCTGAGACTTGTTCTTGGCAAAAATAATAGTTTTTAAAATTTATTTTTTAATATAAAATTGATTTTGTGATGGATAAAATATGAATAGGTTGTATTGTTCCATAGTGAGCAATATTTGACTTACATGATGAAATTTTACATTTGCTAATCTGGAAATCAATATCAATATTCCAAAAAATAGCTGTTCAATTATTTAACAAATGAATGAAACTTTAAGCACCCTGGAAATCTAATCAATGGAAATATAAGCTTGCCAAAAATATAATGTACTTTGTTTCTCGTTTCATTAACCTTTGATGTTGTGAATATTGAATCTTAAAACATATAGAGAAATCTTTTTATTCTCACAATTATTTGTGTATATTTGGAGATGAGGTGCATCTGTGTAAACCATAATTTATAAACCTTTAATCTACAATGAATGTTGGAGAGAATTTGGCTTATTTCCACTCCGTGAGTAGGAAACTCAGGCTCAGGTACTAATATCAGGTAACTTAATTGATAGAAGAGGTCATGTGATTCTAGATGTGTATCAGAGGATTTCAAATCTTTTCTTTCGGCAGAAGAATATTTACTTCAGTTGAAATCCTGAGGAATCCTACACACATGCACAAGTGCACATACACATTTATACAATTATACACACATATACAGAACTGCTCTGATAAAGGAGCAAGGAGCTCCCCTCCCACTAAATCCCATTCACACTCTTACCTCCCCCCCTTGTCTCTGCCCAGTGTTCCTTGAAAGACTCTAAATAGCCCTAGATGATCTGTGGAAAAAGTTTGAAAATTATTTATTAATTATGCCTCTTCCAGTCATAACACTGATTATTCAGTTCTATAAAATGATAAATGCTATAAAGATTGGGATGATTTTATATTTCAAAATAATGTAAACAATGAAAAAAATTACATCATCTCAATGAAATTACACCACCAAATTATGTAAATTGTTTTCCTGGTTGCTTTCAATAGTAGTTATGATAAAACTAGAGGGATGGGAATTTCATCACATAGGGAACTGAAGGAGGTAGAAGAAATCAAATACCAAAGAAAGAAAAGGAAGAAATCAAATATCATTGTCTTTGGTTAACAAAGATGAAGATCCTATTACATTTTAAGCATAAAAGATTACTTCCTAGTTCATTAAAATTGATGGAATTTTAACTTAGCAATAAAAATGTGTTTCAACTTTAAGGTATCTTGAAGAAGAGAGTTAAGTATTAATATTTAACAGAATTTTGTATACTTGACAACTTGACCAATGTTTATTCTAAAATAGCAGAAATCATTGTGTAGGTGTATTTTTACAGTGAGCTTACACGAACAAATTTACTTAAGAAAAGGATTAAAACTGTTGAAGCATCTCATTGTGAGGCTTTCTGAAACTTCCATGATTCACGTGAACCCAGGTTCATTTTCAGTCTTTCCTTGCCTTCATTCTTTACAAGCGAAAAACTAGTGCATCATAACTTACTGAACCACTGGAAAGGAGAATGGAGCAAATGAGATAATTTCTGACCTTAATTTTGTGTATTAAGCATAAAGTTTATAGTGTTCTTTTGCTGAGTAACCTTTAAACAATAACTCAGTTAAAATCATGAGTTTGATAGATGTCTTATTAAGTATATTTTTAATATTTAAGGACACTGTGTTTGCATTAATCCAGGAAAGTTAATATCAGATTTTCAAATTAATATATCTAAACTTGAGCTGATAGGTGAGTGAAATCTTATATATCAATTCTAATTAATTAATAGCAAGTAGTGCTCTGTGCCAAGAGGTTCTTATAAGCCCAGGCTAAGGAAATAGTATGTATGTCTAGGGCATATAATGAAGAAATATTGGCAGAAAAGCAGTGTACCTATCTTAAAACATTATTCATGATGAAAGACATTTATCTGAGTGTTTGGATATAAGTGGTGTTTGGATATGTACCTGAGTGTTTGGATATGTGGGAACAATGTTACTTCTTTATCATTATTACAGCTACCTGAATATTTTCCTCAAGAAGGCAAATAGTTTTTTTGTTTAATACTTAGGTAAAACAACTACATTTGAGCTATGGCTGAAACTAAGTTCTTAAAACTCCAAAACTCCATTTTTTTCCAATAAAAATTCTTAATTTTGAGATTCAGAGCTTTTTTTCCTAATAAGAGTAATTATTTCTTATTTGTTGTGGGATCCTATTTGTACTATAATAAACAGAGGCTTTTTGTATTGTGCGTATGCAAATGCACACACACACAAACACACAGGCTTTGAGTGGATAAGACATAACTATGTTTGCCTTTAGTGTGTCAGTTATTCTGCCACTGCAGTGAAAAAAGTTGTGTGGTAATTCAAGCCATAAAAGTCTACTAAACACATTATTTTCCTTTTGTAGGGGAGGAAGACACTTCCTCTACCTGCTCTGGGTCCTTCTGGCCAGAAGATGAATAAATTCACATGAGACAGAACAACAGGAGAAAATTAAACAAAGCTTTATAACATGTATAGGTGGGAGAGGCTCAAGCAAACTGAGCAACTCGCCAAAATCGCTGAAGCCACCAGCTTAAACATCATCTTCAGCTAAAGACAAAGGAGGATGTTGGGGTTGGGGGGAGTCAGTTATGGGAGATTACCAGAAAAGTACAGTAAACAAGGGTAAGGCTATTATACAGATTTAAGTCCCTGCCTTCCTCATTGATTAAGAGTTTCTAGAGATAAGGTCATCCCCCTTCTTCCTGGTACAGAGAGGGAGACACCTTTACAGATGGAGATTTCCTTACAAATGTAAATGTCTCTTATAAAGGGTAAGTAAATTCTACTTTTCAGAGTTTCTTTCCTGTCTGCAGTTTTTAAACGTAACTAGCCCAAAATATTCCTCATGCCAAAGAGACATAGCTTGGGGTTGCCAATTCCAGTCCCCAACACTTAGTAACCCTTTAAGGAAAAGATTTTGAATGTTTTCTATTTGAAATCAACTATTCTATATAGTTATCTCATAATATTCCTATGGTTCTTGTAGTTAATATTATTACTTTAATAGTATCATAAGTTATTATAGAATTTTATTTCTTATTTTTTCCCCATTTTAGCCAAGTTGAATTTGTAGGAAATGTGCTAGAGGTTCCTGTAAAATTCATTTCTGCTAAACAAATTGTAAGTTTGCTTTGTTTGTCTACTTCATATGATCACATGTATCCCTACAGAAATTTCCCTCAATTTTCAGAGAAGTTTGTATTCAAATTCCTGATCCAGCAGCCTCAAACAATATATAATTTTGGGTAAACTAATTAAATTTGAATTCTGTAATCTGTAAAACAAGGGTGATAATAGTAAATGTTCCCAACACATAAGCATATGATTAAATCAGATGGCCAATGTAGATTGGTAATCAGGGAAGATTTTATACAGCAACCAAAGACATATTTGCAATTATCATAAGTCCAAAACTTTCTTCCTAACTCAGAGGAAAATAAATGAGTTTTCAATATGAAACCTTCGAGTCGTAATTTTCCATATATTTCAAACTGTTGAGAACTATAGTTAATGATTTGAGTTCCAGACCTCAGTTCCACCATCACATTTATTTACCTCCTATGTTTTGTAGGACTAATTTCCTCTACTATGTTTCAAAATTATGGCATTTCCCCCTTAGAATCAGAAGCTTCCTTTTCTATGTCATGTAAGAAACAGCAGTTACATACATCATTATTTATAAAATTATATTTAGCAGAAAATACTATCTATGGTGTATAAGTTGTTTCAGAGATAGTTTCTGAAACACTCTAAAGTTAATTCGTTTCAATGATAAAAAGTCGTATGCTAATGTAAATTGTTTCATTTGGTCTTAAAGAACTATCTCCCAAACAATCTTTGATTTCACATTCAGAACTGGGGTTCTGTGAGTTTTCAACTCCCAGAAACCTTTGTTTAATGATTTCCCAGTCTTATCTACTCATAAACACACCTTCAGATTATCTTTTGACTTATCTGTCCTTCTAAAGGAAAACAATAAAGCATTCACAGTGGCTTGCTATGGCTATAAAGAGGTGCTAAATCCTTTAAACAACTGGTTACAATCTCATTGTCTCATCTACTTATTGGTGCTATAGCCTCCTGTCTTTGAATGCTGTTGAACTTGTAGTGTCTCGGAATCACAGATAAGCTTTAAAGAGTGGAGATAACTTTTATTTGTTATGGGCAATAAAACCAGCATCTCCACTGACTATCTGACAAGGAGGCATCTGATGATGCAGATCCAGTCAAGCAGAACACAAATCGAAATAGTGTCTGAAGGGCAAGGCACTGGAGGCAGACATGGCGTAAAATCTACACAGTAAAATTATATGGCAATGAGAAAAAAATTAGAGAACAAGGAACAAAGGCTAACACAGACCCTGACATGGGAAGTTGCCATAGTAAATGTCAATCTTCCCATCAAGACCTTCTGATAATGTCTGTTCGGTGCATTTCTAATGAAAACAAAAACTCTTTAGCTTTGTATTTCTCAGGCCCTCTCCCACTGATGTATATGTCACAATGTGTATGGTTACATATTCAGTTTTTATGACTTCAACATGTAACTAAACTTCAAATTTTTCTGCATAAAATATTAAACCCTTTCTTTTGGTTTTGGGGGTACAGACATTTATATATATTCCACTTCATTAGGTTTAATGAATACTAGATTTTTAAAAATTTACTGGATTTTCCACTGATGGTGCGCTCCATTTAGCCCTTGTAAACATTTGTCTAAGGGCTAGAAAGGATCTGGAGTGTCAAAACACAAGGAAATATTTCATAAAAGACCATCACAGTATGATATCCCCTGGTAACCAATTGGAGCAATTACTGACTTTCACCATCAGACATTTCTTCCAATATCTCCCCAAAATACTCTTAAATTAGTCCAGCCATACTGTGTAGTTGTTTAATGTAGTTGTTAAGGTTTAAACGTTTTTTCCTAAGGGATATCACTGAAGACACGCTGAGGAGAATTAACCATGGTTGCTAGAGAACAAACAGCCAAAGACATTTATAAATACATTAAATATCTGTCATATTTATGGCCATATTTTCTTTTCAAAATATATGCATTCTTATAGAAGAATCAAGTTTAAAAAATATGTAATCATATTTATAACACAGTATTAATAGACAAATATTGCTTTTCTTAAATTTCTTTAAAAATAGTGTTTCCACCGCACATTGTCTAAAAAGGCAAAGTGAAATGGATCTTTGATTTCTTCCTAAATCTTTCTTATTCAAATCAGAGAGAGCACAGGGAAGGCATTTTTACTTGCTTGAATTATTCAGATAATCACTTATGTTCTCTATATTACCCTATGAGACTTGGCACAGAATCACTATATCCCTTTATTATGTAGTTTTCCCTAAGTTTCTTCTCTAGACATCTCTGGCTTTCTTGAGGCCATTATCTGACAATAACACCTAATCAGGGGTGGAGGAGACAATAACAACAAAAACTTCTGGGGGAGCTACTTAGAGTCATCACCCGTCCTTGCCTGCTTCTTAGGTCCATTGTAAACAGTTTTGGCTGATGATTTTAATTCTTATTTCCTTGCCCTGCTGCAAGGGGATAACTGTGAAGTGGGACGACTTCCACGTTACCTCTATAAAGAATACTCCAAATAACTCCGTCTATTTCTCCTGGTGCAGGAGCAAATTAGATCCAAAAGATCACTGAAATCAAATCTCAAGCTTATGTCCCAAAGCCTTGGCTGGAGACCAGCTCATGTCTTTTATTCCTTTCTTGTCTATAGCTAAGCCACTCAATGTTTCAAGAGAGTAAGCTCTTTTCTTTTTTCCTTTTTTTAAAAGTCTGATATTCAAAATGTGCAAATCCTGTTTAGTTCTTAGATTTTCACCTCTTCACTAACCCCCACCCCCACCCCTTGCACTCCTTGTTCGAGCTTAATCTCTCTGAAATGTCTAGATATGTCAGTTTGGGTAATGAGAACTTCTTTTTCTCAGGCCTCCCTCTAGTCAACCCCCTTAGGAGAGCAAATGTTTTAATTAAGAGGAAGTTTTGTGGAAGCATTGGTCTTCTTTTTGATGATACATTATCCTGGTTTTGTTCATTTATTTTGTCCTTTCTCTCTCTCTCTTTTTGTTTTTATTTCCAGGAAGATTAGCCCTGAGCTAACTGCTGCCAATCCTCCTCTTTTTGCTGAGGAAGACTGGCCCTGAGCTAACATCTGTGCCCATCTTCCTCTACATTACATGTGTGACGCCTTCCACAGCATGGCTTGCCAAGCGGTGCCATGTCTGCACCTGGGATTTGAACCTACAAACACCGGGACGCCAAAATGGAACATGCACACTTAAACACTGCACCACTGGGCTGGCCCCATCTCTCTCTTTTTTCTTTTCAGAAATACTTGGATAAATATACAGTTACTATATATTTTTATACTATATAAAAATACAGTTATTACATATAGTGTAGTTGTAGACATAACATCTTTTTGAAATCTATCTTCTATGTGAATAGTTTCTACAGTAAAAAAGAAAAGCCAGAAATTGTTCTGAACTGGCATATTCTACTCCGTGAATGTAATAACTGCAATCATCTCCTAAGAATAGCATTCAGACCACTTGAGAGCTTGTCAAACTAGACTTTGCTGCCTCTCATCCCACTGCATTCTTTATGGATTTTAAACTTCGGACATACTAAGCTGCTCACATGTATCACACATTGTGATGCCTCCTTGATTTTGTTCATGCATTTCTTCAGTCTGGCACCTTATTCCCTGAGGATGGAAGACTTCCTTGTTATTTAAATCCCAACTCAAAGTCACTTCTCTGAAGCAAGTGAAAATTAAGTGCTTCCTTGTTATTGAGCTCCTAACAATGGGATTTTTATTCCCATCATAACACATATAGATTTGCTCTTGAATTAGAGTTGGCTCTTTTCACATGTCTCTACTTCTTATTTTCTCACAAACTGTAATTAGAGCTGACCTATAGGCCCAGAATTAGGTTTTGCAGCTAGTAAATTATTTAATTTAATCACAGATATGCTTAGACGGGAAATAGAAATAAGCTGGTAGGTGATATATTCTTTTCTTATTTATATGATTTTGAATGTATAAAAATTATCCTATTCATTAGCAATTATTTATTTAGTGATTATTATGTCCAGTCACTATATAAATTGTTGTAGATAAGATTAATAAAATAGTTGCTGCGCTTAAGGAACTCAAAGTCTAGTGAAAACGATAGAAAGTAGAAAGATAATCATAATTCACTGTGAAAAACACGAGGTAGAAATGTGCAGTGGCTATTATAGAAAACCAACGTGGAGGCAACTCTTTGATGAGGATGACTCAAGGAATGTTTTCTGGAAGAAATTTGAGAGGAATTTGATTTTTAATGTTGAGTTTGAATTGATGAGGTAGCCAGAAATGAAGAGCATTCCACACAGCGAACTATAGCCCAAGAAAGAACAAAGTACTAAAAATAGCACCATGTAGGAGAGAAAGCAATTATTTCCATCTTGTTCAAAGTGGTCAGTGGCAAAGGATGGTATGGAGGGACATGCCAGCACCATAACTTAGAGGGCCTCCAATATGTTATTAAGAAACTTGCATTTGATCATTTAGGTCAGAGATTTCCAAAATGTTCTCTATATAGCTGGGTAAGATGCTAACAGGGAATCTCAAAAGAGTGTTCTCTAATCATTGATGTTTAGCAAATTCCCAGGCTGTAAAAAGACAAATTGAAACAGGTGTTGTCCTAAAGTTGTAATAAACTAATATGTATTGTGACTATCCAAGGAGTCAGATCAAAGGGGATCTGATATTGAGCACTTCGCAATCAATAACTTTAGTATTGTGCAGCTAGGGAAGGGCACAGTGACACGGACAATGAGGAATCATGAAGGAGGGGATTTGAGTTATAAATTGATTGCTGTGGTGGTTTGGAGAGTGCAAATGAGGTAGAGGAGTAAACCGAATGGGACTTTTTTTGTGGAAATCCAAAACACTATGAGAGACTAAACTAGCATTGTAGCAAAAGAGGTGAAGTGACAATATATTTGAGATATTTCTGGGAGGTAAGTCCATAGATCATTTGATCTATTGCCGTTAGAGACCAAGGTGTCATTAGAGACCAAGACCTAGATTATCCACGCCCTTCTATTCCCAATTACTATGTGTGGATATGAAAGCTGGGCAGTGAAGAAGGCTGACAGGAAAAGAATTGATTCATTTGAAGTATGATGTTGGAGGAGAGCTGTTTGGATACCCTAGACTGCCAGAAGGACAAACAAGTGGGTCCTGGAGAAATTAAGCCTGAACTATCACTGGAGGAAAAGAGGATAAAACTGAGGATGTCCTACTTTGGGACATCGTGAGAAAATTGTCTTAGGAAAAGACAATAATGCTTGGAAACGTAGAAGGCAGCAGGAAAAGAGGAAGACCAAATATGAGATAGAATGACTCCGTGAAGAAAGCCATAAGCACGAGTCTACAAGAGCTGAGTAGGGCTCTTGAGAACAAGACACTATGGACATCATTCATTTATAAAGTCACCAGGAGTTGGAGCTGACTTGAGAACAAGTAACAACAACAAAATCAATATGAATATGTAGTTAATTGAATATGACACTCAGCTTTCTAACTTATGTGAATGGTGAATATGGGGTTGCCAATGGTGAGACTATGGTGGTAGAAATTTGTTTAGCAAGAGAAAGGTCATTTTGGTTTTAGAAATGTCAATTTTGAGCTTTTAGTGGAAATCTAGATGGATATACCCAGTTTGAAGTGAGATTTAGGACTTAGAAGTATGGCACAGTGATCTGGACTGGAAATAGCTTGTGAATCATCATGACACCTGTGGAATTAGAATCTATACGTGTACATGAAATTATTAAGTATCAAAATGATGTTTCTATTGGTCCTTGGTTTCAAGGCATTTATCCTTCTTTAATAATGACGATTATGGGCAATTAAAGTTGAATTAAAAAGCATTTCTTAGAGGATTTAAAAAATGTTTGTGATGATTTTCCTTTTGGATATGAAGAAAATGGAATAACATTTTTTCCAAACTCTTGTTCTGACCAATATAAACTTTATTAAGAAAGTCAAATAATCACCAAATCTAGAATAGACTTTAGAAGAGGACTAAGCTAAATACTGTGGGTTAAGACTTCCATGGCTTTTCATCCTGTTTGTTTGGATCATAAATTGAGACGTGAAAGTGCCTCATTAGATCATTAGAATGAAAGTGGAGCTAATAGAAGCCAACACAGTCAAACATAAACACGCTCATTACCAGTCACATCTATCCTGAGGACAAATATCTAATCTCAACTGTGATCTAAGGGTGATAGACTAGTGAGGGGTGAGTTACTGGTTACTTTCTCCTTCGTATACTACACTTCTTAAAATATTTAGAAAACATTGTGTGGTGATTTACATTAGATAGGTTTGGCAATTTGCAATGTTTTTTCTCATCTCCTTATTTCTACTAGAAAACATCATTGCCATCTGGAACAAGTACATAAAAACTGACGCAATACTTCTCTTCAATTATTAGTGTTAATTTTATTCTTGACCTGAGTCAGTATGAAAATAAGCAGCAAAGGTTTTGTAATTTATTAGAGTTATTTAGATGGATAGTAAAGCTGTTTTACCTTCAAATTCAAGTAAAGCATCTATAAATTTAGGGCTTTGCATTATAGTACAAGTGATATGTGAAAAAAAATCACTCAATTTGTAATAGCTACAAAAACAAAGAAGTGGAATTAATTAGAGACTGAAAGATTAATAAAAACATTTTATTTCCTCCTTATGTCATTTTTAAAATAGTTTAAAGTGTTTACTTATAAAGTAATATATTTAAGGATGGAAAATGGAAAACAGCTGATTGCAATAGATATACTACAGCTAGATTTTTAAAAATGAGAAATTAGTGGTAAAGAAAAAATAATTGCTTAAAAATAATATGAAGCCAGGGGAAAATTTAATCCCAGAGATTCATTGCAGTTAGTTCTGAACAAGATTGACAATTAGCATGTCCTGTTGATAACCTCCACCAAATCCAAACTTGGAGCAAACACAGAAGTGAGACTGTTTCTCATAGTCAGACACAAAGCTGTGTATCCCCACAAATTCTTGGGGATACTCCAGGTGGTTAGGTCACTCTGTGAACAGAGTTCTAGAGTCAAAGGTGACTGAGCACTAATGTTGAAGCCTAGACCACAATAGTGGCCTTTCTCCTTGTGACATTTTCTATTTCCACATTGCTCTAGGAACATCACTAATGGTCTCAGTACATTTTGGGGCAAGAAAACCACAGCGATATTCTAGTATCAATCAAAGGAAGTTGGTAATTTGGGGGGAATATTTTATCCTGGGTGGGGTAAGTAGTCTACAATAACAAGCACAGATTGTTGCACAGCCCTGAGTGTTGCCTTCACTTACATCTTAAAATATTAAGAAAGATACGGGGTCTCAACTGAAAATTTATCTACAGTCTCAAAATGATATTGTAAAAAAAAGAAAAAAAAGGCACATTACAGAGGAAAAGGGATGTGGAAATTTAAGCAGATCAAAAAGAAGGATATATTCTAAAAACTTTAAGAAAATGCAATTACCTATGAAGGAAGAGCATTGATTATTCTCAGAATTTTCAATAGCTTTCTAGATGCAAGGTGATTATTGAATAATATATTCAAATAGATGAAGAAAAAGAATTTTGCACAAGGAATTTTATATCTTGATAAACTATCAACTAAATATGGAAACTAAATAAATATATTCTCAATCTAGATTTAACTATTTCACAGATGGAGGTTGGTTTGGGGAGTCTAGGAAAATACAGAATGTGCTAAAGTTCTTGTAGCATTTTAGTGAAACACATAGATATTGATATACATAAGAAAATTAAGTAAGCGTGGATTTTAATAAAATTTTAAAAATCCTTTATAATAAAAACTTGATTATATAGTGGAAGACAGGAAAATATACAACATTAATCACAAAATAAGGTGACAGAAGTAGTTTTTAAAATAATAGGAATATAAGAAATGTAAATATGTCAAATTCAGCCAGAGAGAGAGAAGGAGACCCCTCATGTTGGACACAAACATATAACCTAATACTATTTATTTATTATCTAAAAAAAATCCTATTTAAACAAGCACATAATGAGCTTGAATTAAAAGATAGCAAAACCTATAGCAAAAGAAAGTCTTAGATCCAAAAGTGAAATTAAAATATAAACAACACAAGAGATAAAGAGAAGCATTATATATTGGTAAAAGGAAAAATAGATCACAATCTTATCTACCTCTAAATGTATAGCCCGGAATTAAGAAAGCAAAAATTCCAGAACTTAGAAGAGAAGCCCGAATTATATCAAAATGTACAGTGGGAGATTTCCACACTCCCCTCTCAGACACTGAGAGATTATGATTATATTTAACATGTAAAGATACCACAGATTTGAATAAGCAATTATGTTTGGACTAATATATATGAACACACACACACTAAACCGAACAAAGAATAGCTATTCTTTGGGGGATCACATGGAATATTCTCACACACATACATCCGCGCACGCACAGACACACAGAAACACACAACAAAGTTGACTAAGTGGTAGGCCATCTGTAAATTAAGCATCATATGTTTCCAAGAATCAATATCCCATAGACAATATCTTTGGAACATGCTGCAAAAAACTAGCATGTTTATTTTGAAGGACACAATTTCCAATAAAAATTTTACACTGCATGCTCAGTACTTCTTCCTCCATCTTTCTCTCTCTCTCTGTACATTCTACCCTACCAAGCTCTTCCCTCACCTGTAACTTCTGATCACGGCCCTGCCGCTTCTCAAAGTTGGTGCTCTAGACTACTGGCTGGTATCGCTCTTAGGAATGGTAATCCCCTTGGTACAGCAGTTCCCCCTTATCCACAGATTCAGTTACCTGCAGTTGACCTGGCTCTGAAAATATTAAATGGAAAATTCCAAAAATAAACAATTCATAAGTTTTAAACTGGGGGTGGTTCTGAGTAGCCTGATGAAATCTCAGGCCAGCCTGCTCCATTCCACCCAGGACGTGAATCAGTGCTTTGTCCAGCACATCCATGCTGTGTGTGCCACTTGCCCATTAGTCACTAAGCAGCCCTGTTGGGTATCAGGCCTACTGTCATGCTATTGCAGTGCCAGTGTTCAAGTAACCCTTATTTTACTTAATAATGGCTCCAAAGTGCAAGAGTAGTGATGCTGGAGATTTGGATATGCCAAAGAGAAGCTGTAAAATGCTTCTTTAAGTGAAATGGCAAAAAGTTTCCGACTTAGCAAGGAAAGAAAAAGAATCATATGCTGAGGTTGCTAAGATCTCCAGTAACTTTTATTACAGTGTACTGTTATAATTGCTCTATTTTATTATTGGTTATTATTGTTAACCTCTTTCTGTGCCTAATTTATAAATTGAACTATCATAAGTATGTATATATAGGAAAAAGCATAGTATATATAGGGTTTGGTACTATCTGTGATTTTAGGCATCCACTGGGGTCTCGGAATGTATTCCCTGCCAGTAAGGGGGGGTTACTGTATTCTGGTGGATGTGATTCTCCATCTTATTACAAGTGGAGCTAGAGACAAAGGTAGAGAGAGGGGAGGAGAGGGAAGAGAAGGCAGAAAAGGAAAGGGAAGAGGAGGAGAGGAGAGAGAGAGAGATTTTTTCCCTTGCCCCTCTTTATGTATGCTGCTTACACACATTGCTTTTCTTTATTTACTAAAGAGCCTTTTCATTAGCAGCAAATTCCACATCTCTTAGGATGAGGGAGGAAGATTTGGTGCCTTGAAGCTTTCCCCAAGACTTTGCATAAACTAGAGACTTTCGGATTGCTCTGGGGTTTTTCCGTGATGGGGTGATAGGTATGCAGTTCAGGAAGCATTCCCACGGAGAACCTACACAGGGTATCAAGATGGTATATCTGACTCCAAGTCAGCTACTCGATTCCTAGAACGGTGGAATAATTGGCTGGGGATTTTATCTGTTCTTGTGGCTGATGCCAATAAGCAAGTGTGTTTATTAACAATTTATTTACAGAACACAAATTGATTTCACTAGGGCTGCAGGGGAAGCCACCGCAAAGAGGAAGTAAACGATTTCTTCCAAAGCTTTTAGGAATCCACTATTGTAACTGAGTCAGTATATGTCGGAAGGGAAAATCCGGATGTAGTGGTAAAGTGAGCAACACTGCAATAAAGAACACACCATGAATTATGCCAGGAAAACAAACTAAAAAAGGTTTTGATTTACATAGGAACAATATAATTTGCACCATCCTGAATTAAATGAAAGGAGGCACAGATCAAATGGAGTCAACCACCTAATTATGCAAATGATGTTGAGGATAATTACAATGGGGTTGTGCAGTGGTACAAAAGTAAGAGTTGGTTTCATATTCCTTAATTAGTGAGAGTGATATTAGTGAAAATGAAAGGGACAAATTAGGAAAATCACTATTTGAATTTATAATCTATACCATCTGAGTACAGCAAAAAATGACAGGATCAAGATCCAAAGATACAGTATTTTAATTGTCTGATTAGTCTTAATCAAGTGTAAATCTGAAGCTCGTTGGAGGAAAGGAAATCTACATTTAAATACCTGAGTATACAAGTTAATCATTTTATCATCTGCAACATCATACTTTCAAAATATAAATTATTACCTGATTTGAAAAACAAAATAAAAATATAACCTTCTATTTGATGAGTTCTCCCTTATAAGCTTCTATTTGATGCGTACTGGAGGCAGTAGAATGGATGTATATAAAAATAAATGGAAGGTGGTAACAGTGTATGAAAATATGGCTGTGAGTATCTAGGCACTACTTTTTCCCCTGTGAATAAATTTATACTCAACTTGGGGAATATGGAAAAGTAAGGTATCTAAAAAGTATTGATAATTTGTTTGGTTGGAATTTTATTTTATTGCTAAAATGAATTGGTTGCTATGGTTCCTTTCAATTAAAAACGTGTATGATTTTAGGAGATAATTATGGCATATAAATGTAAGATTTTGGTTATATCAGGAAAGTATTAAGACAAGACTGTTGTTTGAGCAATTTGAAAGTTATGAAGATATTATTCACTTTTGCTTCAGGTTTATAAATATTTGAGCCTTGAAAATAATGCCATGGTATTTATTGTAATTCGCTAACTGCTCAAATTGTAACTATTAAATCTCTACTCTTGACATAAGTATCTTTTAAATCCTGATCCATAAATGTTTTGATAATATGAGTTAGCAAAGACATTGCATATGAAGAGCCTATAATTTTCTCACAGCTAAGCTAAGTTAAATTTTCTCTCCTGCAGTTCCACAATATTCAATAAATTTGAAAATGCATGTACCCTGTAACATTGAGATTTCATCTGCAGTTATTTACTTTAGAGAAACTCATGTGCATGTTCATAAAGGTACAAATTTATTGGAATATTGTTTGTCATCATGAAAAATCAAATACAGCTGCAACGTTCAGTGGTTTCATAAATTGTGGTATATGCTTTTGGAGGAGTATCATACAATTACAACAAATGATCCAGGTCTATGAATTAGGTCTATATTTACCATTATGACCAGGTCTGAAAAACAATACTGAGTGAAAAAAAAGTTGTAGTTTGTCCCTTAAGTCACTTATGACAATCAAAGAATCCGCTCTCCAAACAACATGTTTGAGGAGATACCCAGGCACACACTCACACACACACACGCATTGGAAGGATCCACACCAAATCTATGATAATAGCTTCCTCTGAGCAGGGAAGGTAGAAGGTAGAATGATAAAGGGAATAACTTTATATGTAAAATATTTTACATCTTTAATTTGAAAAATTTGAAGGAACAATAAAGAATGAATATTAGTCAATTATAAGTTGTAGGAACATGAGAATTGTTGGCTTATTCTCTGAAATTACATGATCTATTTAAATATTTTAAGAATTGCTCTCCTAATCACTACTCACAAATGAAGGAGCCTGTGTCTATAGCACATTCTGGGTCACAGTGCACAATATTTTGAAATAGCACTGATATTACAACGAAGATTAAAGTAAATATTTACTTAGAATTATCCTAATTATAGTAATAACAGAAATATCTGAAAAGCAAGCTAAAAATGGATGAAGTATAATTTCTGGAGTTAAATTTTATGGAAATGGCCAGTCAAACTTGAAATTTTGAAGGATTTAATGAGATAAAAATGGTGTTAGATTGGCTGATATTCTGGCATTTCTAACTTCCTAGAATTCCAGTCATCTGCATTGCTCTGTTGCATCTAAAATTGGACTTTCTCGCTTTAGAGAGTTGAAATGGAAATCTTCATTAGACAAATAAATAATGCAGTGTTATTATTTGTTGTGCAAGACAAAGCTGATGAATGTGTGCCATTAAGAATGATTGAGAAAGGACACTTTTAAATGCTGCTGTTGCTTGTGAACTGGTGTTTTTCCCAACTGCATGACTCTTAGAACACTTAAGGAAATTCTATGCGTCAATGCCCTAATGAGCAAATAGCATTTGTAATGGAATATTCCAAGATTCTATTAGAGCAAAGATTATATATAATGCATACAACCCTTGGATGTGCCTTCCCCCACTTGTGAAATTCTAAGGCAAAATAATAGGAAAGGTAGATATTAAGGGGAAAAAGGGGAGTGAGTGTGTATGTGTTTAGAAAGGAGATAAACGCTATCATCGTGAGTAAGGAATGAAAATGCTTAATAAATAATCCATTTTAGAATAAGTGGGCACTACTGCTAATTATACCAAACAGACTTTAGAGCTTTCCAGCCATAAATTTGAGATGAAATGTTAAAATTAATCATGAAACTGAGTTGAAAGCCATAAATGACTGGATTACAATTCTGACAGGCATAGTAGTTAGTGACGTAACAGTTGTGCATTGTTTCTGTATTGCTTCGAAAATCAGACCCTCATTCACTTGTTGAAGACATAGTATTACCTAGACAAAGGTTGATGATTCAAAACATTCATTTTCATCTGACAGCATTGGCTTAATTTATGGGGAGTTGAACTGTCAGGGACCGTTACTCTTGCTTGAAAGCCTGTTCTTTCTTGGCAGCATCTACTGTATTTAAAAATTCAAGCAAAATGTTCTTTCATTATGAAGTTATGTAGAAATTTCTACCAAAAATGTCAAGCCATTTCCCTTTAACTAATTCCAACATTTTCCAGAATTTGATTTTATGAGAAAATTATGTCAAATTGATAGAGGAAAGATTACACATAAAATATATAATTTGTCTCTGTTTAAATGTGCACATAACCTCTTTGAATTTTCAAAACTCACTGGACAGCATATGAAAAACAAAACTTTCAGTTTACTTTGTTAATTGAATTAATGTATTGAGAAAATAAATGATATTTTTCTCCAGGACACAGTTTGACAAAGTACTAAATAAGCAAGTAGAGATGTCTGGGATGAGTTGCTTTCTATATATTCCATCCTCACGTTTAATAATTAATTAATTTTCCTAAAATAATTGTATTTTCAGGACCTAATATATGATCTCACTAATTGCCTACTTCACTGTGTTTTATTTACTGCTTTAAAAAAATAATAAAATTTTGCTTACTTTTTAAAATATTTCTCCATCAGCATTAATTTTATTCAAAAGTCAGTGGGAGGCGTGAAGACCCAGAGTACTCAAGTATGACTACGAAGGAGAAAATGATTGCTGTCTCTTTCCTATCTGGGCACCTCCTCTAGTTTTTTATGCTTCCTGGCCATTTAGGCAATCTGGCTAGCTCACTCATTAGCTCTATCTGTAGATCATGGTAGGTTGGAGTGATTGGGTTTCCTCTTCATCTCTGGAGATACACTTCTACTTGTAAGAGAGGGTATAAACTTCAGGCTAGGCCAGAAGAAAGGCTGGGATCACAGCAGGCAAGTGCAGAAATAGACTTCTGGGTGGCTGAAAGCTTGCAGCTCTCAATTCTTCAGGCCACATCACACTAAGCCTGACTCCTGGGGAGGTATTGTCTATCTCAGCGAAATGATCTCAGTTCTCCCTATAAAAGTGGTGCTCATTGTTTAAGAAGAAGCTGGGGGGCACTTATTTTGTGAGACTTAAAATTAACTTTGTCACAGGAATCTGCTGGATATTAACTAATGTTAGTCTGATTTTTTATTTTAGATAAGGAAGATTGACTACATTTCTGTGGCAATGTGATAGAACTTTTAGTCTTTTTTCAAAATAATATTTTATTGGCACATTAGTACTTTAATTAATACATTAATACATTGGTAGCTTAAGTAATATTGAATATTGCACAAGAACTTGTGCATCTAGATTTTTTCCCTATATTCTGTATTTTGTATTGTTTCAGGAGCATATGGATGCATCTTGAGGTCCAAATTGCAGATGACCTTCAGTCAAATCATGTATGTATATTTCATAGAACCTGAGGTTAAAAAAAATTTTTAAAGGTAAATTAAAAGAATGCTCTTCTAAATATTGTGCCTTCTTTTAACCAAACCACTATAGTATTTGTCTTTTGTCTCTCTCCATCAGGAAATATTAATGAAACAGCAATTTTTCAAGTGTGCATGTGTATGAGTGTATGTCCACATGTGTGCAAAGGAGGCTATGTGTGTTTTATATATTTATACATACATAGAGTTAGAGTTTTGAGAACTAATATAGTCTAACTCTTGGGCCCTAATCCAGTTCTCACCACCAACTTTAGTTTTTCCAAACATGGTACTGATGTTTTCTCACTGGTTGCTGTGAGCCTGTCTACAGGACCTTCCTTAACCTGGCCTGAGAGACTGCTAATTCTGCTACAGAAAAGAGGTAGCATCTGCTTCTTCCTCCAATTTTGCATCACATATGAGCTTATGTCTGGTTAGAAAGAAACACTGCAGACTAGCCCCAGCTTCCACTTCACCTTCTGGCATTTGGCTTCGCCCATCTTCCCTCTGGCTCTCCTGCACAGTCCAGGCCACAACTTCCAGAGGCGATTGACCCATTTGTGTGCCCCCTAACCAAGTTGTTGCCACTGTCCAGTCCCTCAAAAAAGAGAGAAGTATAAAGATGAGAGTTTCTTCAACCTCTGTTTAAAATGTTTAGGAAATTTGAGGGTAAAATTAACAACTGGTAGGGAAGAATAGATGTCTTACCGACATGCTCCATCTTCTCACATCACAAAGGGAAGACATTTTATTTTTTTAATAAACCAATGAATACTTTTTCAGATGTGTACTCCAGTCATTATAAACACCCCACATTCTACATTTAGTGATCTCCACTTAGTGGTGCAAGATGGAAAATGCTAAAGTTGGGGAAATAAGAATGACAGAAAAAGATATACTCTCTCTCTCTCTCTCTCTCTCTCTATATATATATATACTGCATCTTGGAAGCAGTCAAGTTAGTGTAAAACACATGCTGTCTGGACATAGTCAAAATCACAACTCAAGTGCAAATTGTACAATTTTTAAATCCGCATTGTTATAGAGAGACAGAAGCAAGCATAAAGCAAATAAAAAATAAACAAACAAACGAATTCTAAAAAATTAAGGAGAGCCATCTGGTTAATTCCAAGTCTGACTGTTATTCTTTTGCTCACTCTTAGGAAGACCTATTAAATTTCCCCAAGTATAGCAGCAACTGCGTTCTGTAGCATTAATTTTTTTTTTTTTGAGAAGATGCAAAGTAGTGCCTGTGTGTTGCAGAGTAGTATGCATACTTTTTCACTATGTGATAAAAACTAAAATAATAGATGCTCAGGACCATATTTAAGACTGAATTTTGAGCAATTAAAGAAGCTAAAGAATTCATCACAGCAGTTTTCTATATTTCCTTTCCTCATTTTTTTACTTTCTCGTTCACTTTTCAACCCACTCTAATCTGCCCTTAACTCCATTTGTTATAGGATCATTAATAATCTACCTTTTGTCTCTGAATTTGGTAGAAATATTCTAATACTCATTTTAATTGACCTCTTAGTAACACTCAACATTTCTGAATTCTCCCTCCTGAAATATGCTCCTGCACACACATCACTTTCTTGAATTTCCTCTGACATTTATGGTCACTCTCTAGGCTCTCTTTTGGAAATGTTCCCCTGTACATAGTCATTAAATGTTGAAATTACTCAAAGTTTATTCCTGGGTTATCTTTTTTTCCCATTCTCTATTTTCTCTCTATTGAATTGTAACCACACTGCTTCAATTTACACCAACATTTGGTTGACTCAACACTGCAATCACCGTCCTAGAACTTGGTGAACTTAACATTTCAGCTTGGATTTTTCAAAGCTGCTTTGAAGTCAATGTATTGAAAACTAAATTCACTCTTCACCCTCAAACCTGTGAAAGTAATCTCATGGGAGGACTCCTCAGCACCTCTACCTGTCACATCCCATATCCCATGCATTACCTTTAATTCTTAATGTTAATTTCTAAATGTGTCCAAATCCGTCTACTTACCTGGATCTTGTTATCACCACCTTAATGGAAATAGTCATCCTCTCTAAACTAGTTTAAGGCAATACCTTCCTAAGCGATGTGTCCATATTAATTCTCTTTTCCACTTTCAACCTCTACTACCCCCCACATCTTATACCACTTCAATAACTTTCCATAGCCATTGGGATAAATATCAATTTCTTTAACATATTGCTCAAGGCACTGTATGAATGGATCCTTACCCCATTAGTCTCATTTCACACAGGCCTTTCACTCACACCCTGTATTGGCCTTATTTTTGTTTCTGATCAAGTCATATATCCTCAGGCCTTCGATTGGAAATCTCTTCTTCTACTCACTTTGTTTGGGTGAATGCCAACTCATCCTACAGCTCTCACCTCAGTTCTTACTTCCTTAGGTCAGTTTTCTTTGACCTCCTGATTGGGTCAAAGTTCTCTAGTATGTGATTTCAAAGCACCCTGAAATTCTCCTCCATAGCACTTATTACAGGGTGCACTTTCATATATATTTGTGTGATTATTTATTTAATATTTTTACCTGGGCCATAAATTCTTAGAAGGCAGAAAACCAATCTGGTTCTACTTGACATTTTTTTCTTGGTGTCTAGCACTGACCTCGTGCCTGGTAGGTATTCAAATATTTTTTGATAGAATGAATGATTGTAAGAAAATACACTGCTAAGATACAATGTGCAGAGGTAGGAAATGCTGTGGAGAATGGGATGGCAAGGAGAGCAAGAGCAGATAAGCAAATACAAAAAGAGGGAAGGAACATGGATCTCAATGAGTATAGATTATGGGTTAATACCAAGTTTACCTACATATTAATTTTACTTATACTTATGGTATTTATATAGCTACATAATGTTCTATGTGGTAAAGGATATATGCACTATAGCACATATTTATAGAAAGAATTTAAGTAAATTGTTTAATAAGTTGCATGTTGAATATAATTCACAGACAATGATTAATCTATTTTGAAAATAGGTCATTCTTCTTTTAAGGATATGAGCACAATGTTTTTTCAGGCTTCTTAGGAAGACGTGGCATTTATGCCAGCAATTTGGACCTTAGAATTAACAGAAGGAATATGTACTTGCAAATGATGTACAGACAATTCTCTTTCTTAGTTTGGGAGCTTAGGATAGCTGAGCCATAGTTATTGGTTTTTAGGTAGAAATTGAAAATTTCTTTCTCAAGTAAAGCTCATTCTAAGTAAGCTTCAGTAATAGCACTGTGTTGTCACTGAGCAGCAAGGAATGTTCAAGATATGTTCTACATTTATATTGTGTACAACACACACTATTTCTGTCTTAGAACTGTTTTCTATTCTGTTGTTTTATAGTCAGAAAAACAGAGTATCCTATGTGTCTACCTGTAAAGCCACATTTTCTTCCCTTCTCTTATTAGTAAGTTTTAGCAACGACAATAAAAAAAAAAAAAACTTGAAGACAAAGGGAAAAAAATGGAGACAGAGGATATGGATTCTGTTTAATTTAATGTGTTTAAAAACTCATCTTTAAATCTATTTGTTCTTCTTTGTATTACCACAGTGCATAATGACAGTACTTGGAATTAATGTACAGCCACGTGTATTACAATGGGTTTTCACTGTAACTTAGCAACAGCTAAGTGTGGCTTCTTCAGCTTGTTGATTTCCACTGCTAGACCTGGGAGGCCATAGAAAATTCAATTTATTCTAAATTTCTTATGTTGGCAGTTAAATGTTAAGCTCCTGTTTACAGAAAGCTCTTTCGTGAATTGCCAGTTAGAATTCAGCAAGCTCCATTCTACACTGCAGGAGGTGTTAGCCATTTTCTTTTTGGGGGAGGGTAGTAGAAAACAAGTTCCCTCTATAACTGTCTCTTGTCCCCATATGCTTTAACCATGATGGTTCCAAAAGAGGAAAAGCAGGAGACGTGTATCAACTCACAAAATTTAGAATGGACCTTTAATTGATGGAAAGTTCATAAGTCTACATGGAACAAATACAAAGAAAAGCCCTTTTGCTATGTCCCAATAAAAGTAAATCTGAGTTACAGAACTTTCCAGTCATTATTGGTACTCCTTGCCCTTGATATACTTATAGGCCCCAGATTCTCATATACTTTGATTTTTATGGGTGAAGGACATCTGGGGGATCCACAGGATTGCCAATTTGTATTTTAAAAAGAGAACGCATTAAATAAAAAAGAAGCTTACCTATGTGGCCAGCCCTGTGGCATAGTGATTGAGTTCATGAGCTCCGCTTTGGCGGCCCGGGGTTCGTGGGTTCAGATCCTGTTACTGAACAAAGGGCACAATCTGCTCACACCAAGACAAAAGTCAATTGTCAAGAGTCAAGATGGTGGCAGAGAAAGGGCATTTTATTATAGCTTGCTAGCAAGAGGGACAATGACCAACTAATATACAAAGGAACCATCTTAAGGAGGGCGCAGAATCTGGAAGCAGTTATACAGGCCAGTGAGTTACAAGGGAGGGGCTAGGAATGTTGACCCTCTGGTTAAACAGACTGGGAGTGGCCATCCCGAGTAGACTCTCTTTCTGGGGTCATCACATTCGTAAGGAACTCAAAAGAACAAAGTTATCATCTTATCACAGCTGGGAGGTACCTGCACAAGCAGAGGTCATAAAATCTACAGAGCAAGTGGATCTCCTGGAGGGTGCAGATCCAGCTAGGTTAGTCAGAGGTCATTCAAAGTTACAACATGGTTTTTTTCCTACAATATGGCTTCCCTTATGTCAACCTTGTGTTGAGCCAGTACCAATTCCAGATGCGGATCTATACACTGTTCATCAAGCCGAGCTGTAGCAGCGTCCCATATACAAAATAGAGGAAGATTGGCACATATGTTAGCTCTTCCTCAAGCAAAAACAGGAAGATTGGCAACAGAGGTTAGCTCAGGTCCAAACCACTGCACCAAAAAAAAAAAAAAAAAAAAGCTTACTTTACTGATATCAGCATATGGTAAAAGCAAAATAAATGTTTACCCAAAACATGAGGAGGGAATTAAATTCAAAATTTAATAAGATCCTTTAAATTAAATACATTTGATTTAAAAATAAACCTCATACTTTGAACAACATTGATCTGTGACTCTGAATTGGGGAGGACAATACAATTAAGCCACTTCTGTCTTTAAGACTTTAAGCTGAACCTTTATTTTTTTCTTCGGCAAAGTATCAAAAAAAGGACGAAAAAATCTTACTTTATAAATTTATTTATCTTGATGCCTAGACAGTTTATGTTAATAAATTGATCCTACATATGATGTCAATAGAAAATTTGTGTTAACTTAGTTTGTCACCAAGTTCCACTAAGTAACTAGGATATTTGTTTGGGAAGATTAAAAAAGTAAACCCTTGAGAAATAATTACTGAAATATTTTTCAACTCAAGAAAAAGTATTGATTAAACAAAAAACTTCATCTCTTATAGCACTCAAAATTTTAGATTCATGTTGAAACGTATAAGATTGAAAGTAAATAGAATATATCATTTGACCCAATTTATTATACGTTGTTTTTAATATCAGCTCATGATACACTGAGAAACGTGTCTTTTTCTTTTTCTGTGAAACGAAGAAATTCTCGCAAGTAAAAGTTTTAATTTAGTCACAACTTGCCTGTGTATGTGTGCTCTATTTTTGAAACGACCATATTATGAAAGCTGGAATATTTCTATTTAAACGTTTCCTTTGTATCAACAATTCTTATTATCAAGATCGCTGCCATATAAAAAAAATTTATATTCCTTTTTTCCTTCAAAAACTGATTAAAAAGTTTAAAGGAAAGCAGCCAAAAAACATTTTATCATAACTTCCTGAGGCAGATAAATTTAATATGGTTATCGCCCCACATTCTCTTGAACTTCTGTTTTAATTCACTTTAAAATATGGCAAAGAAAGATAACTGGAAAAAAGATAAGATGGAAGTCAATAGGATGGCTAGTGATGAGGTGTTAAGAGAGAAAAATCTCATTGATAGTGTAACATAGAACATTTAAAATGACCTCAAAAATTATGAAAAAGCAAAAAGCATACAAAAATATTATCTGCTTACGATATAACAAGTTAGAAATGAAAAGTGAAAGTGGACACCAAAATATTCCCTTCATTTGGAAAATGTAAATCACTTGCCCAACCAATCAATAAATAATAATAACAAAACCCCATAGACAAACCAAGGAAACGGAGTTTTCTAAACAAGAAAAAGGATAATCAGAATGGAAATTATTTAGAAATCCACAGAATAAAATCTCTGCAAAGAAAGCCATGTGGGACGTTACCTTGGAAGAAAATTTATTAGGGGGGTAAAAGCATCAATAAGCTAGGGTTCAACTCAAGAAGCTAAGAAAACAAACAAAAATAATATAAAGCCATACTAAGTGAAAAGGTTTGATTTAAATTAAAGTAGATATAAAGTTTGAAAAGACCAATAAAATAGGCAAAACTTTGAAAAAATGATGATAAAGAGAAAGAAGAGAAAAGAGAAAACAAACAATATTATGCATGAGAAAGACAGCCTAATTCATTTAGGGAACAAGTGTTCAGCAACCACTATGCAGCAGATATTGCTGTATGCCCTGGGAGTACAGTGGTAGCAAAACATGCAAAATGCCCCCCTGAATGGAACTGACACTAGCATAAAGGGGCAGGCAGTAAATCAGTAAGTGAGGTGTATTGTTAAACTATGTAATATATCAGACAGTAACAAGTACTACGGAGAGAAATAAAGGCAGAGGGTTGCAATTTTTAGATAGGGTGGTAAGGAGACCTCACTGAGAAGTAAAATGAAGTAGAGTTCTGAGGGAAGTTGATGAGTCAACCACACACATATCTTAGGGAGAGTATTTTATGCAAATGAAACAGCTCCCTGAAGTAAGAGTTCACCTGGTGTGTTTGAGGAAAGGCAGAGATCCCTAGAGTGCAATTGAGCAGGAAATGCTGAGTAGTAGAAAATGAGGCCAGAGAAGCAATACAGCACCTAGTCCTATTATTTTATCATTTACCATTTTAAGGACCTGAGGTGTGCTTGAAATGACATAGGGATCCATTGAAGGTTCTAGCAGTGGAGAAATAGGATCTGAACAAAAGTCGGGTTTGGTTGATTTGTGTAGAAAACAAGGAGGAAGAGCAGGTTCAGAAGGAAAGAGATCAACTAGGAATCTGCTTTAATAACCTCAGCAAGAGAAAAAGGGGACTTTCACCAAATTTGTTATAATGGAAAAAATGAGTAGTAGTCAGTCCTATATATATTATGAAGATAGAGCTGATGGAATTTTCTTGTTGATCTGAGGTAGAGTATAAGATAAAGAGAGGAGGCAAAGTTGTCTCCAAGATTTTAGCAACTAGAAGAATTGAGATGCTATTTGCTGACATGTGGAAGATTATGAGAGGTAAAGGATTTTGGAGGGATACCAAGAGCTTGGTTTGTGACATGTTTCAATTGAAATACCCATTAGACTTCCACATGGAAAATTTCATGAGCATGCAGTTGGATTTATTAGTCTGGAGTTCAGGAGAGATGGCTGCACAGGAGACGTAAATTCGGTATTGAGATCACCAAAGGAATAATGTAGGGGAAAAGTTCTGAAGTCCTGGGCATTCTGACAATTAGGGAGGGGGTAATAAAAAAGACTCTGCAAAGGAGGCTGAATAGGTGTGACCAGAGGAAAACCAGGCATATTGGCACGGTGGTCAATTGAAGTAAATATTGCTGAGAGAAATGTCTCTTGGTTTTAGCTGATGATGCAATGACCATGATGAAAGCAGTTTTAGTGTAGTGACTGAGAAACAAAAGTCTGCTAGAAGAGGGTTCAAGGGAGAATTTGAGGAGAAAACTAGGAAGTCATAATGGAAAGAGAAGTTTTCCAAATAATTTTGCTGTAAAAGGAAAAAGAGAATTGTGTTGGTAGCTGGAGAGTGATATTGGGTCTAGAGAATTTCCCCTTTTTTTGGATGGCTAAAATAGTACCATTTTTTTTTATGTTCATGATAAGAATAGCATTGAGCAAGGAATTGATAATGAAGGAGAAAGAGGGGAGAATTTCTGAATGACCTTAAATAGGTAAGAGGGGCTGAGACACAGGGCACTGGATTAATCCATAATAACAGGATAAGACAGTCTATAGGCGCAGAGACAGTTTAGTGGCTAGATATAGTGGTGGGAGCTTGTAGAAGTTTCGTTTTGGTTACCTTGTTTTCTCAGAAAAATAGAAGTCAGCCTACTAGCTAAGAGGATAGATGCAGGAGAGGAGGCCATATGTTTGAGGAAACAGTTGAAGGCATAAAATAATTGACTAGAAGAGTGGGAATACCAAAGGACCTAAGAGATAAAGTATGCTTGCTATGCCCACTTAAGGTTAGTGATTTGGAATTCAATATGCAAATAATCAGCAAAATTACGTGTTCTTCTGCAGCCACATTCAACTTGGTGGGTGACAACATAGAGTAGGGGAGGGTTAGAATTAACCAAGGTTTGGTTTAGCTAAGTGAATAAAAGAAAGTAAGAGAGAGAGAATGGAGTTGCAGAATATGCTTGTAATGATTAGCTATGGAATTTAAACTGGAAAAATAAAGAAAAGATGGTAGAATCAACAAATAGAAGGTATTTTTGATTTGGATGATTTGTGGATGTAGAGTACCAGAGAAATTTGGCTTAAAAGATACAGAGAGGGCAGTTGAAGGGTAAAATGTATGAAATTAAAATGACTGAAGGTTTTCAATTATAGGTAATAATAAAGCAAAGGGTGTAAGAGTGGAAGGAAATAATTGAAGAAAATATGGAAGAGAAAAAAGTGTAAGATAATGATGTATAATTTTATAAAAATAGATTTGAAAATACAGAATTTGGTTAAATTTCAAAGAAGAAACAAACATACATTTTACTCAAAAATATATGGGAAAGCTATATTATTGATTTGAGCAATAGCATACAAGTAATTGACAAGATAATCAAAGATCAAAAAAGAACAGGTTATCTCTGGGATATTTTATGGGCAGGTTCTTACTAATCTGCAAAATAAGAGCCCATCAATAGAGAACAGTTGGGGCCGGCCTGGTGGCACAATGGTTAAATTCTCACGTTCCCCTTCGGCGGCTCGGGGTTGCCGGTTCAGATCCCAGGTGCGGACACAGCACCCCTTGGCAAGCCATGCTGTGATAGGCATCCCACATATAAAGTAAAGGAAGATGGGCACAGATGTTAGCTCAGAGCCAGTCTTCCTCAGCAGAGAAAGGAGGATTGGCAGCAGACATTAGCTCAGGGCTAATCTTCCTCAAAAATAAAAAAAAAAATAGAGAATGGTTAAATACATCATTGTACATCTATGGTAGCCAGATACGGTGGTCTAGTGGTTAAGATTCAGAGCACTTACCTCTGTGGTCCAGGTTCCGCTTCGTTTCCAAGTTTGTCGGTTGTCATACCATGGTGGCTGCATGTTGCTGTGATACTGAAGGCTACGCCACTGGAATTTGAAATACCTGCAGGGTCACCCATGGTGGACAGGTTTCAGCTGAGTTTCTACACTGGACAGACTAGGAAGAAGGAAAAAGGACCTGGCTACCACTTCCGGAAAAATTGGCCATGAAAACCCTGGGGATAGCAGTGAAACATTGTCTGATAGAACGCTGGAAGGTGAGAGGATGGGGCAAAGGGACGGCAGAGTTCCGTTCTGCTGTACACAGAGTCGCTGGGTTAGAATGGACTCCACAGCATTCAAAACAACATCTATGCTGGAAACAATATGTAGCCATTGAAAACATGATGTGAGTTTGTATGACTTGAAATAAAAACTGTGAAAAATGATATATTTTTCAGTGGAACAGTGCTATCAAAGCAATGAAGTATAGGGTGTTACAATTTATTTTGTTTGTTTTGAAGAAGATACAAATATGTGAATGACATTTTTTAGAGGATACAATAACTTTTGAAGTTAGACACTCTCTTGAGTGTGTATTTGGAAATTTAGAATGGAAGAAACTCATATTTTCCAATGCAAAAACATTTATTGATATGATTTCTTGCAAAATATGTGCTAGTTATTTTTCATGATAGACTTTAATAAGTCAAAAACACTCTCACTAACATATTCTTGGTGTATGCATAGTATATACATTGAGATGCCTCCAACTCATGAGAAAGGCAGTGATGACGTTTAACTGAGACAGTCTTTGGGAAAAAGAATTACAAACTTTCTTGAAATTTAGTTTTAGTTTTTTCAATAATTTGAAATATATAATTCTGTAAAGAGATTAATCACTCTACAATGAGTTACTTTACAAATCATATAGCTATAAATTAAAATTTTCCTTTACAAGTGTTAAGCACAAAGTTTTTTTTTTTTGGTGAGGAAGAGTGACCCTGAGCTAACATCTGTTGCCAATCTTCCTCTTTTTGTTTGAAGAAGATTGTTGAGCTGACGTCTGTGCCAATCTTCCTCTATTTTGTATGTAGGATTCTGCCACAGCATGGTTTCTTGAGCAGTGGGTAGGTCTGCACCAGAGATCCGAACCCACAAACCCTGGCCTGCTGAAGCACAGCACATGAACTTAACCACTACACCACTGGGCCAGGCCCTAAACCATTTTTATATCAAAAACAAAGTGAATATAGAAAGTAACGCAGGAGGATAGCAGTAATTAATATAATAAAATATTGGAGATCTTGCATGTAAAATACATATTCAGATCTGTGAATATTGCTTGGCTGTCACGTCAAGGTTTCTTCACTCATTTAAAGGAAACATGTCATTTTTGTATTAATTTTTATAGTAATTTAAATTCAATTTTTTGATAATTGATAGCTCCTTCTTCAGTTTACAATCTTTTCTTCCCTTGGGTGATTTATGTTCATTAACTACAGCATTTTTTAAAATATGAAAGTTAAGGTTGCCATTTCTGTTATTGCCCTCATTAAGGCAAAATGACTTTGCATATGTGTTTTCTAGTTGAACTGACAAATACAAATGATGCCTGTGTGCAGGGCTTGAATGTGACATACAAAATAAATGTTTGCTAATCTTGATCTATCTTCACAGATAAATTCTTGGATGGCCAAACTAATATTTTTAGTTTTTAAGAATTTTTTAAAGTACTGAAAATGTCTTCAAATATTCCATAAAATCAAAAAAGATCCAGGGCTGGCTCCGTGGCCGAGTGGTTAAGTTCACAAGCTCCACTGCGGCGGCCCAGGGTTCGGATCCTGGGCGTGGACATGGCACCGCTCATCAGGCCACATTGAGGTGGCATCCCACATCCCACAACTAGAAGGACCTCCAACTAAGATATACAGCTGTGTAGAGGGGGCTAAAAAAAAAAGATTGGCAACACTTGTTAGTCCAGGTGCCAATCCTTAAAAAAAAAAAAAAAAAAAGAAGTATAGGAAGATTATCTAAAAAAAAAAAAAAAAAGATGCATGAATAAATATGTATAGTTTTTGAGAAACTACATATTTAATGATGATATGATTATCCTTTTTTATTTCTCATTATATGGTAATTTGTATTACCTATGGAAAAATGAAAAGTAAACTGGAAGTTTTGGAGGAATGCTATGAACGTACAAATGGGGCATTTGAGAGAACTAGCTTTTCTTTTTCAAGGCTCATGGGACCTGGATAAAGGAGTCACTAATTATCTCACAGTTAGAGTGTCCCAAGATCTCAGGATATCATGTACCAGGAGCACAGTCAACCTTGGCACCCTACTTCATCAAGTCGGCTGGACAATTTAAATATCTCATGCAAAATTCTCCCAGTACTGAAACCTCAAAGTACCTAGAGCTCCTGTTAGTGATCACACTTCCTCTGCTTCTGTAGCAGTCCGTCCCCTTAGTGGTGCCCTGAACTTAACTCTTAAGAAATCTACACTCTGACCACAACCTCCTATTTTTCCACCTCTCTCATGCCTTCATTTTCTATAAATCTCCTTTGAAAAATCATAGTTCTTCTTTTAAATTTCCCCACTCTTGATATTGTTTCTCCTTCTGAAAACCATGGTGATTCATTTCACATAAAATATCCTATCTCAATTTCTCATGTCAGTTTTCCTCTCCTGCACCCTGATGCTACTAAAGGATAAAATATAAAACTTGTTGAAAACAAAAAAAAACAAAGGACAGCAGAGTAAATTTTACAGATCTTATCGGCTTTATTCAACGACTTATGAACAAGGCGGCCTCCCGTCTAGCAGACAGAAAGTTGCCATGTGGAGCTGTACAAAATGAAAGACTTTTGTGGGCAGAAGGGAACGGGACAAGGAAGTTACACCGAAAAGAGCAGACTGGTTGTGACAAGGTCACCTTCCTTTAGGGGTGGAAGGGGTCTATCAGGCAGATTACCTCTCTAGTGCTGACGAAGTGATTCTAGATTGACTGGCTTAAGATTTCGTTTCTGGGAGAGGCTGAAGCTGCAATTAATTTTGGTATTAAGTGTCAGTTTGGTAGTGTGGGGCTTAGCACAAGTGACTCCATTTTTGGCCCATTATCTCTTAACAGGTTCTACCGTCTAGTACATTAAAATATAGAATTTACACTCCAGTCTAGAACTTTCACTACTGCTGGACACGTTACACTTGTCCCCAGATGGAATTCTTGCAATGCATTTTACACTTAGCAGTGTCGTCAAATTTCTTAACACCATCATCTACTTTTTACTTCTAGCAAATGCTCTTTTTTCCTGTTTAGCAAAGAAATAGATAACATGCCTTCAGTTAATTTGTTGCTTTCACTCATTTATACATTCAACATAAGAGCTTACTTTGTCCTCTGGAAAATTTCAACATTTTGTATTGGAGAAACAAGAATAGAATATGTCTTTCCCCCTTGAACAGCCCAGACACTGGTGGAAAAACACATACGTAAGCAGTAATATGTGCATGATGGCAAACATTTTGAGGGGGGATGGAGTTCATATGATGCAGGCACAGAATTAGACACAAAGTAATTCTACAAGGGAAGGCTACATAGATTATGAACATATATTGGCACACATATTGGCAATAATATTCCTAGAAAAGACATCAGTATCAGCATGTGAAAATCTTGCAAGCGTTAAAGGCCATAGGTTCAAGGGACTATAAGTAGTTATTTATAATAGAATCAGGAAATAACATTTTCATTTGTACATTTTAAAAAGTTCACTGGAGCAGCAGTATAATGTGGCTCAGAGTGCAAAAAATTAGAACAGGGATGGAAGCTTGAGAATTTTTACCATAGTTCAGGGACTGAATGAGGATATCTAAAATGAGACAGGGGCATTGGAAAGAGAAGGGAGAGAGAGAGATACTGAAGAGCTAGAAATGGAGGAATTTGGGGACTGATTAGATAGAGGAGATAAGGAAGAGAAATTGATCACTATTGTTGCTATTCTTTGAGAATTTGAATATAGGAAGCAAAGTTGATTTTTGAAGAAAAAATATTGAGTTCTAAATTTGAGGTACATTTTAAACCCTCAAAGGAGACTTGTAGGCATTCGAATGCCTTATATGCCTAAATATGACAAGAGTCTTTCTCCCCTCACTTACCTTCCAAAAAAAATCTCCAAGAAAAGAACTACTTTGTATTGGAATCCACATCACATCTCTCATATTAGGAGGGGATTTCTTTTTTCAATTACTTTATTTGGAGTATCAAAGTAATGTTGAGAGATGAGACTTGCTTAAATGACTTCAATCAATGCTAATTTGGAAAACTTACAGAGATCATCAATAGAAAAGTAGAAAAGGAAGCCACGAAAATTAACACCAATTAGTCATTATTCCCGGGAGAGTGACTGCACAGACTAAAGGCTGCATGTCATTACAAAAAAGCTGGTTAAATACCTTAAAGATGCAATGGTAATGTAGCAGAGATTACAAAGATATTCTAAGAGGACAAAAAGAAGAAAATGTTCTCTTTTACAAATTGCTTACCTGTGGCTTTGGATAAAGTTTTTCATGGCAGCATAATACATGGAGTCAACATTGACCACCTCTCAGACAATATGGAATGTCAAGAAGATAATATTCTAAAAAAATTTGTGTTCAATAAATCCAAAAACATCACTCTGATAAAATGAGTCGCTGATGTTGAAAATTAAGGTTCAAATAAAATAGTTGCATTATTATTTCATATAATATGTAGTTTTAAATATGTATGTATAATAAATTATTATAATTATATTTTCTGAATATTTAATCTAAAATCTGAAAGTAGAATAAATATTTAAAATTCCTTTGGGAATTTTATATTTGCATTTACCTGATCTTTCAGCATGTACATTAAATGGGGCTAGAGCTCTCAATAGTGGCATGCACCATATATACATATGCCAAATTGGTACCTGTAGGACATACCCTGTGCATTGAATTATCAGCCTTTATCTTCCCGTCATACATCTTTTACCCTACCAACTATGCCCAGTCCATGCACTGAAGTATTTCAAATTTTTATTTTCCATTCAGTTTCCTATTAAAACTCAAACCTAGCTGTAAAGTCAGAGGATAGGGCTAAGTCCACAGTTCCTAGCACTTTATAACCTCATGACAAGAGTATTATATTGAAAGCCATATATTTCCAGCTGCTACCTGGTGTTCTGCTTTAAATTAGATGTGTCTCCTCTGGATTCAAAACACAGCTACCCTCTTAATGCAAATACAGGCAATGTTTAGAGACTACTGCTGCTGGGCTTCACCCACAAATTAAAATCCTCCAGGTATTACAGTGATCATTATAATTGCCTAGTGAAGAATGAAACTTAAGGTGTTATCGACAAACATCCTGCAATCACAATGGGGAGCCAACTGACACCTGTAAGTAAGAGCAGAGAGATGGAAAGAAACTAGGTCCATGAACAATATTTAAAAACTTTCAATCTAAATCCTGAAGTCTAAGTTCTTGTTATAGAAGTCAATGAGACCGCTTTATTATTTAAGCTATTTTGAGTTGAGTTACTTTTATATGCAACCCAATTTAATTTTATCAACATTTAATATTCTACAATCTTCCCAAAATATAGTCATTTTCTCTTTCCCATTATAAAGGTATTCTCCCTGTCCTTAGTTCCCCCACATTCAGCATGCCTCTCAGCTGAGTTTGGATATTGTTATAACATCTGTTAATTCTACCACCTCTTCGCAGCAGGTGTAAGCCTCTTGTCATGACATTCAAAGCCTTTGTAATCTAGTTCTAGTACATTTCTTTCACAATTTTTGGTTTATAGATGATAATCTCTGTATCAGATATGTCTTACCCACTTCTCTAACAAGTAAATTACTACTTATCTTTCAATACCCACCTCATATTTCCATTCCACTAGGAAACTGATTTTCCCATGCAGAGTAAATTATTCCCTTCGCTGTTTTTCCAGTGTACTTTTGGATATTTCACAACTGGTTAATTATTGATTATCGTATTTTATCTATGTATGTTTACTCAATTATAAGATCTTTGATGCCAGAGATTACATTTTATTCATCTTTGTGTTTTGGAACCTGGCACATTAATTTGCACATATCCATGTGTAGAGACAGAATACATGCTAGGTGAAAGAAAAGGAGGACAAGAGGGAGGAAGGGGAAAAAGAGGAAACATAAAATAGATCACATGGAAGAAGGGAAATCTGAGCACAAGAGGACATTTTTACAGGTGAAGAGTATAAACAGTACTAATCATAGGTGACTGTTTTCTAAGAGATCATTCAGGAAATATGTAAACGTGTCTTCAGTAGGAATCACAAGTAGAATTCACTATTTCATCTAGTGCTTGATAACGTAAGGTTTGTCTTATTCATTTGAGAGTAATAGAACACAAGTTCACGGGTTAGCATAGGATTTGTGTAGATTCTTTGACAGAAGAAGGTGCTGTCTAATGGCAACCATGAGAATTTATAAGAATCAGTCCATGAGTTTACAGAGAATATTTTGACATAGGAAAGCAACAATGCTTTTTCTAGGGTCTTAGTTATAAATATATTTTTCAGTAAAACGTGAAATATTTTACAGAAATCAACACCCCTTTCTCATTCTAGTTACTCGATGCTTCTTTGGATGATTTTAAGATTTTTAGTTTTAAAATCTCAGGTCATCAAGTCATCACAGGATGTTCATCAAGTGCAACTTAAAAAAAATCATCCTTCTACTTTAGCCTTCCAGAGGACAGCTGGATTGATTGGACCTATGAATATTCTTGCCAGAGATAGAAAACTAATACTCACAGGAGAATAATTGGAGGATCAACATGTAGTTTGACAGAAGATTCTTAACCTCATATTAGTTACTATGAGCCTATCTATGTTATTCATTCTGGGAATAATCTCCCTTGCAGGAATTCAAAGCCCAGTGTGGCTGAACCTGCTTAACTGAGTAATATTTAATCTCCCAAGGTCACTAACATTTGAAATTACAAAAGTACTATTTGTTTAAAAAGAGTTCTTACAAAAATCAATTATAATAAACTTCTAAGGATATACCTTCTCCTGTAATTCCTATTTTGATAAGTGGTATCATTTTCCAAAGAGTCAACCAAGCCAGAAAACAAAGTCATCCTGGACTCCTCCATTTTACTCATTCATCAACCACCAAGTCCCATTGTTTATACCTCCTAATTGTCTCTGTACTCTACTCTTTGTACTCAATGCCTCCCCTTTTTTACTATCACTCTGTTAAATTTCTAAACTGTTTTCCTATATCCACTTATTCTTTTCTCCTGAAAATCTATTTCTACAAGTGACATTCAGTCATCCTCTCAACCTCAATGGGTCAAAAAATAAACTCTACTTCCACACACTCCAAATGTTCCCTCCTAAACTTTTGATGTTATTAAATGGTAACACCATTTTTTCAATTTCTCATTTCAAAAAACTATTTCTCTCATACTGCATCAAACGTATAAGCACATCATATAGGCTCAACTTCTTTAATGTACCTATAATCAACTGCTTAATTCCTTGTTCTTCTAATAGCTGGTATCTTTGTCCAACCCACCATTATCTATTGCCTGGTTTGTTGGGAAGCCCCTTAACTCTTCTGCCTGCTTCCATGCTTGTTCCACTGCAGTCTATTTTCCATACTGTATCTAGAAAAAAAAATCAAGCAACTCAGAACATATCACTCTCTGCTCTAAATTTTCAATGCTTTTCCATATCACTTGATCCTAAATGAGGCTTATAAGGACCTTATAATCTTCTACTGGCTACTTTTCTAATCTCATCTAATGTACTTCTCCTTGGTCACTTCATTTCAGCCCTTTTGGCCTCTTTGCTATTCCCTGCACATGCCAAGCATATTCCTGCCTCAGGGTCTTTGCATCTAGTATCTCTTTAGCCTGGGACACTCTTCTCTCAGACAAACAGTTGACTCACCTTCTCATACCATTTTGGTCGATGCTCGAATATCACCTCAACACAAAGGTCTTCCCTGACTACCTCCCTAAAACAGGACTCACTCCTTTTCTTTTCCTTTTTTTTTGGAGGAAGATTAGCCTTGAGCTAATTACTGCCAGTCCTCCTCTTTTTGCTGAGGAAGCCTGGCCCTGAGCTAACATCTGTGCCCATTTTCTTTTACTTTATATGTGGGACGCCTACCACAGCATGGCGTGCCAAGCAGTCCACTCCCAGGATCCAAACTGGTGAACCACGGGCAGCCGGGATGCAGAACGTGCGAACTTAACCCCTGCGCCACCGGGCCGGCCCCACTCCTTTTCTTTTCTGTCTCCTTACCCTATCTCATTTGTATCCATAATACTTGCTACCGCCTGATATTTATTTATTTGCTAATTTAATTTCTCCTTTCACTAGAATGTACGTTCCAAAAAAGCAAGAACATTGTCTATTTTGCTCATTGTTGTACCTCCAGCCTATCAATGGGACAGTGCTTGGCACATAGTAGAATTTGATTAGATATTTCTTGACTTTGTTAAATCCCTTTAAAAATTATCTTTCTGACATATGCGTGTATATTTATAATAAGCTTGTGTGTATACACATATATTCATATGTGTGTATATAAAACCATGTTGCTTTTCAACTTAAGAATCAGTAAGTGGGACTGGCTACCTGCACGACAGTGGGAGGAGTTCTGACCTGCTCTCTAGTGAAACTGATGAAAATCATTAAAAAAAAAGACATAAACATTGACCTTTGGAAATGGTCCTAGGGGACAACAGCAAATGAAGAAACATCTGTTCAACAAAATCTGTGAAAATTCAGTAGGAAAGCCAAGAGGATATGGTATTTGAAAAAAGTGCTCCTTCCCTCCCCTTCTCAGCTCAGTGAGAAGATTGCACTCTAGATTGCTACAGCCAAGAAAACAGGGCTCCATATCCCCCTAGCACCCAGTCAAAGGGCTTTCTTGGGAGGAGCAGGATGTTAGCACTTCTCATTCTTCCTCCAGCTGCTTGTTGCCAAAGCTAACTCCCAGGCACACGAATGAGAGGTGAGAGCTCCCGTCTTCTGGCTAGCCTCTACTTAACTCATGGAATGGAGAATCTATGCTAAGGATGATGTGCTGAGAATATCAGGCCCTGATTACCCTTGCCCTGGATCATAAGGTGGTGGCTCCATGCCAGGAAAGACAAGTCAAATGAATCTTAAGTTGATGTCCCTGCCTTCCACTCGGTGCTCAGCTCCTAGACTGGGAGCATCACTCAGAGAGGACATTGCTAGTGTTCCTACCACCAGCTCCAGAGCCTTGGTTTAGACATTTTTGTCTTGGGAGAGAAGCAGGCCATCAGACAGATAGCTCTTAATCTCTTCCTGAAGAAACTCACCTCATTTGCAACAGAGCATGGAGAAGTTCAAGCCTAAGTGTACTTTCAAGAAGAGTGGAGGTTGTGGTGAAAGGCAGTTGGAAGGAGATTTAAGATACAGGCTAAATTGCTGGCCATCTAGTTTGCAAGTGAAAAATGGAGAATGAGCCTGCTGGGTGGAGCCTTCCTGAGGTCAGAATAAATACCAAACGCTGACTTCAGAGACTCTTTTTTCAAACAAGCCAGAATTTGATTGGATTAATTTGTAGGATAATTTATAGCCCAGGGTATTGTTGAAATCAATAGGGCAGTCAGCTGATAACCAGTGGAGTTGAAAAGCTGAGTGTGGTCAAGGAAAGAGAGGAAGAGAGCTCTACCATAATCATTGCCATGCCCAGGTGACTATGTGCATACCCAAAGATGCACTTCCCCCAAGAGAAACATCAGAGAATTAACACTGTTTTGGGAGGGTGGAGGTGGAAGGGAATAGACTCCACTAAAACAATCCAGCTAGTCAGTAAACAAATAAGCTTCAAGCTCCAGAGATGGGTAGAACCCAAAGTTGCTACAATTTATTTTCTAAAACATTGTTTCCAAAAAAGAAGAAAAAGACAAGGCATGCAAAGAAATAAGAAAGTATGACTCATAGACAGGGTAAATATGCAGACAATAGAAACTCCCTGTGTGAGTAACCAGATGTTGGATTTATCAAAAAAGACTTTAAAGTAGCCATTATACGCATATTCAGAAAGCTAAAGGAAATTATGATTAAAGACATAAAGGAAGATACGATGGCAATGTTACTTTTAATAGAGAACATCAACAAAGAGATAGAATTTTTTTCTTTCTTTTTTTTTTTTTTAAAGATTTTATTTTTTCCTTTTTCTCCCCAAAGCCCCCCGTACATAGTTGTATATTCTTCGTTGTGGGTCCTTCTAGTTGTGGCATGTGGGATGCTGCCTCAGCGTGGTCTGATGAGCAGTGCCATGTCCGCGCCCAGGATTCGAACCAACAAAACACTGGGCTGCCTGCAGCGGAGCGCGCGAACTTAACCACTCGGCCACGGGGCCAGCCCCTAGAATTTTTTTCTTTATATAAAGAACAAAATGGAAATTCTGGAGTTGAAAATAACAATAACTGAAATTTAAAAAAATTCACTACTGGGTCTCAAAAGCAGATTTGAACTGGTAGAGAAAAAATAAGCACACCTGAAGACAGATAGATAGAAAGTATACAGTTTGAAGAAAAGAGAGAAAAAAGAATGAAGAAAAACAAACAGAGCCTCACAGCAATGTTGGATACCATTAAATACACCACGATGAATGTAATGATACCAGAAAATAAGGAGAGAGAATGTAGAAAAAAAAATATTCAAAGAAATAATAGCTGAAAACTTCCTTAACCAGTTGAAAAGCAATAGCCTATAAATCCAGGATTCTCAATGTGCTCCAAGGAGGAAAAAAAGCAAAGAGATCCACAGACAGATCATGGTAACAATACCAAAAGCCAGAGACAGGCAAAAAATACAAAGAAGAATAAAAAAAAAACAAATCCCTTACAAAGGAAGCCCAATAAGATTAACAGCTGACTTCTCAGAAGAAATAATGGAGGCCTTCTGACAGTTAGGTAACATATTCAAAGTACTCAAAGAAAAAAAAAAAAGCTGTCCATCAAGGATCCTGTATCTAGCAATGCTTTCTTTCAAAGATGAAGGTGAAGTAAAGACTTTCCAAGATAAAGAAAAACTGAGAGAAATTGTAGCTAGCAGATCTGCCTTATAAAAATTACTAAAGGAACTTAGGATAAAAAGCAAGTGACTCTAGACTAATAAGAATCCATACAAAACAAACAAAGAGCCTGGTAATGATAATTATGTAATTACAGGAGACACTTCAAATGCATATTTCTTCTTTCTTCTCTTAATGGATGTGAAAAGGAAATTTATAAAATAATATGTATATAATGTACTGTTTGGCCTATAAGCAATGGAAATGTAACAATGTATAACATATTTGCCAATATTGTCACAAAGGAGGTAGATGGGAGTAAAGCTGTGCTGAGCTAGTGTAAATCTGAAGCTGGATTTTCATTCATCTCATGTATCGTCTGATTCCCCTCTTGACTGCTTCTCTGATCTTTTGGTTATTTAGGAGTATATTGTTTAAGTTCCTTATATTTGTGAGTTTCTAAAATTTTTCCTTTACTCGTTTAAAATTTCATTCCATTGTGGTCAGTGGACACACTTTGAGTTACTTTTGTCCTTTTAAATTTGTAGAAGGTTTTTGTTCAATGTTCTCTTTAGAAGAATGTATGCTTTGTTGGTGGTGGGTGGAGTGTTCTACAGATATCTCTTAGATTTATTTGGCTTATGTGTTACTCAAGTCTTCGATTTCCTTGTTGATCTACTCTCCAATTGTTCTATCCATTATTGAAAGGGAGGCATTGAAGTTTCCAACTATGATTGTTGAACTTTTTATTTCTCCCTTCATTTATTTCAGTTTTTGCTTCATGCATTTTGCTACTGTGTTATTAGTGTATATATGTTTATAATTACTATGTCTACCTAACAGATTGACTGGTTTACATTAGACGATGTCCCTTTTTATCTTTAGTAATTTTTTTTAAAGTCTATTTTGTCTGATATCAGTACAACCACTACAGCTTTCTTGTGGTTGCTGTTACTATTTTATATCATTTTCCATATTTTTATTTTTAGTCTATTTGTATCTCTGAATTTAAAGTGTGTCTCCTGAAGATAGCATGTAATTGGATCATGCTTTTTAAGCAATCTGACAATTCTTCCCCTTTTTTGGATCATTTAATCCATTGACAGTAGTTCCCCCTTATCCACAGAGGATATATTCCAAGACCCCCAGTGGATGCTTGAAACCACAGATAGTACCAAACCTTATATATGCTATTCTTTTTCCTATACATACGTACCTATGATAAAGTTTAATTTATAAATCAGGCACAGGAAGAGATGAATAACAATAACTAATAATAAAATAGATCAATTATGACAATATACTGAAATAAAAGTTACCGAAGATCTTTGCAACTTCAGCATACAATTATTTTCTTTCCTTACTTAGTAGAAAACTTTCATTTTTTCACATAAAGGAAGCATTTTGTGGCTTCTCTTTGGCATATCTGAATTACTGGCATCACTACTCTTGTGCTTTGGGGCCATTATTAAGTAAAATAAGGGTTACCTGAACACAAGCATTGTGATACCACAACAATTGATCTGATAACTGAGAGAGCTACTTATACAGCATGGATATGCTGGACAAAGGGCTGGTTCACATTCTGGGCCAGATTGAGCGAAATGGCATGAGATTTCATCACATTACTCAGGAGAGCACGCAATTTAAAACTTATGGATTGTATATTTTTGGTTTTCTATTTAATATTTTCAGACCATGGTTGACTCCAGGTAAATGAAACCACAGAAAGTGAAGCTGCAGGAAACGGAAACTACTGTGTATTTTATGATTAGAGTAAATTTAACAAAAGAAGTGCAAAATTTACACTCTGCAAACTATGAAATATTGCTGAAAGAAATTAAAGATCTAAAAAATTCCAATGTTCCTGCATCGGAAACCTAACATTATTAAGATAATACTCCCCAATCTGATCTACAGATTCAATGTAATCTCAATCAGAATCCTAACTGAAACTTTTGTTAAAATTGACAAGCTGATTCTAAAATTCTAAAATACAGAATTGCAAGGGTCCAAGAATAGCCAAAATAATAATAAAAAGGAAGAACAAAGTTAGACAACTCACATTTTCTAATTTTAAAAGTTACTAGAAAGCAACATTAATCAACACAATGTGGTAATGACAAGGCCAGACACATACATCAATGGAATGGAATTGAGAGTCTAAAAATAAAGTCATACATCTATGGTCAACTGATGTCAGGTGGTCTGTGGTTGACAAGGGTGCCAAGACCATGCTGAGGAAAGAGTAGTCTTTTCAACAAGTGATGATCAGACAACTGGATAGCTACATGCAAAAGAATGAAATTGTACTCTTACTTCACACCATATACGAAAGTTAACTCAAAATCAAAGTTAAAACTTTAAAACTCTTAGAGGAAAACATAGGGGTACACTTTGACCCCTGTTGGAAAAACCTTCTTAACTATGACACCAAAAGCATGGGCAACAGAATAAAAAAAGAGAGAAATTGAACCTTATCAAAATTAACAGTTTTTATTCTTCAAGGGAGCACTTCTTGATAGAAGCACCATCAAGAGGGCGAATAGACAAAATACAGAATGGGAGGAGAAAATATTTGCAAATTGTATTTCTGATGACAGATTTGCATTCAGAATATATAAGCAACTCTTACAATTCTATAATGAAAAGACAAATAACCCCACTTAAAAAAAATGGACACAAGGGCTAAATAAACATTTCTTCAAGGAAGATATACAAATGACCAATAAGCACATGAAAATATGCTCAACATTATTAGTCATCAGGGAAATGCAAATCAAAACCACATTAGATACCACTTCATGTCCACTAAGATGGTTAGAATTTTAAGAACAGATAGTGACAAGTGTTGGCAAGGATGTAGAGAAATTAGATTCCCGATACACTCCTTATGGGAATATAAAATGGATCAGATGCTTTGGAAGACCATCTTGTAGTTCCTCAAACAAACATGAGAGTTACCTTATGACCCAGCCATTCTACTCTTAGCTTTACACCCAAGCGATATGAAAATATGTGTCTACACAACAACTTTTACATGAATGTTTATAGCAGCATTATTCATAATAGTGAAAAAGTAGGAACACTCAAAGGCCATCAATTGATGAATAAATAAAAACAAATTTGGTATATCTAAACAATGGAATATTATTTGACCAAAACTGGGAATAATGTCTTGATACATGCTATAACATGGATGAATCTTGAAAACATTATGATAAGTGAAAGAAGTCATTAACAAGAGATCACATATTATGTGATTCCACTCACATGAAATGCCCAAAACAGTGAGATCAAACAGAAGACAGAAAGTACATCAGTAGTTGCTTTGAACTATGGTGGGTGGGGGAGGGGGTGATAAGAGTATAGATGGGTGACAGCTAAAGGGTCTAGAGTTTCTTTTTAAGTTGATGAAAATATTTTAATGTTGACTATAGTGATAGTTGTACATATCTGTAAATATCCTAAAGATCATTAAATTGTTTACTTTGGTTGAATTGTCTGGCATGTGAATTGTATCCTAATAAAGCTGTTAAAAAACATTCAATAACTCATATTGAATTCAAATCCCTTAAAAAAGAATAATGTCATTATAATAAATTCCGAAATGGGCTCTTTTATGATCCACCTCTGGCCTTACTCAGTAATAAGGATCTTCTAGATATGCCAGGTTATTTCACAATTCTATATTCTTGCACATGTTATTTTTTTTTACTTTGAATATGTATTTTTTCATTTTTCATTTTGGCATCATAAATTCATCCTATGTGACTCCTCTCAAGTATAACATTTCTCTGTGCAAGTTTCCTTATTCTGTGCCTAAGTTGATCCCTTTTGTTTTTTCTGTAAAAGATTTATTATGCACGGAGCCCGGGAGTAGGCTCAGTTCTTTTTGGCAGCCACTTCCCTCATGGCAGCCAGATGTGTGTTGCCACTCTTTTTTTGGTGACCTTGAGGGCCCATTTGACCTTGGAGACCTTGATCAGCTCCATGGCTTGCTGCTCTTGTGGCACAAAGCCACACGCATCTTGGATCATGTCCCACACAGACTTGTGTACTTGGTGAGGCACCTTGGCCTTGTCACTCTTTTGGTCACCTGGTGGCCCTTGTTGAGGCCCATGGCCATGGGGTAGTGCGGTGGCATGGCTGTTGCTCTTCAATGGCTGCCACAGCAGAAGTGACCCCTTCTTCTTTTAACTCCCTCTGTAACGTAGAATGTCTAATATGGTATTTGTTGTAATATATTACAATTATTTATTCTTAAGTAAACAAAGATGTTAAATTACTCATGACGACCTAGTGTCTGGAACAAATGAGCTAATTGATTAATATTTTAAAATTATACAATAAATAAAAATACAATTTTAAGTTTAACCAATTGGTAATTGCTATTACTTATGATTTCTAGAATATATTAATACAAAATATGCTATCATTGTGCCTTATGATATTGTAGTATTTTGTATTATGATAGCATTCAGAATAAATAAGATTAATATATATGAATAAATTATTAAGCGGTTTTACTCGTATACATATAATTGATGTATCTATATCAATGTCTATTTATATCTAGATATAAATTCATGCTAAGTTTATTATTAATGATATAAACTTTGTATATCTTTAAATGGATAAAAATACCATTTTGAAGAACTATAAAAGTTTTTCTGTAAAAATAAGAATATCTTTATAAGCCAAGAACCTGTAATTTCTTAAATGAGACTAGACACTTTGTACCTTAAGTCTCTGCTATCTCTAAGAGGAGACCTGAAGCATTTAATTGAGAAATAAGTTAAACTTTTTCATGTTCTCTAGTTTTAGTATGGAAATGCTCAACTCATCTCTCACGTTGAGAGCCCGTCATAAGGAAAGCTGACACCCTCAGTCTGCTGCACCTTTGCCTCCATAGCCGCATTCATGACACAATCACTCTCTTCCTGGGCTGCTACTAGCCAAGCACAGAACACAAGGGAGGAATTAGATCTTGGCCATTTCTGCACAATGTGGGACCCATAACACAGTGGGTTATGTTATATGTTATGGGGCTGCCCATTGGTCTGGCTGAGCCTTTCCCAGGGCTACTCTGTGGTATGAGAACTTAACTACAGCCAACCATTCTTCTGGTCTTTTCACAGGTCTTAGACCTATATCATTGTCAAAAGGTGCTCCTGGTCTACCCCCACTTCTATTCTTCATTCTTCACAGTTGTTTACCCAATAAATCTCCTACATGCATAATTCCATCTTGGTGTCTGATCCTCAGAAGACCCAAGCCTTCTATAGCATACTTAGTGTCTATGTTTTGATAAATCTTTATTTCTTTTGAAAAATTTATATGTATAAGACCTATAAAAAAATTCAAACAAACAAACAAAAAAGTCCCAGCAGTCTCCACTGCACCTCCTCATACCAAATTCTTACTCTCTTCAGGAAAATATATAAAATATTTCTAGTAATATGATTAGACAGCCATTCCTTAATTTTTCTATTTAGCATCAATTTTTCTTTATGTCTTAGTTTTTCTTAGCTTTTTTGTTTATCTCCCATTGTGAGAGATATTTATTTTCATATACCCTCATCCTCCCAATATCTTAGTCTATTGTATAAATACTCAATGGTTTAAGTGACTACGTAAATATATATATTTCTTTTTTTTGAGGAAGATTAACCCTGAGCCAACATTGGCTGCCAATCCTCCTCTTTTCCTGAGGAAGATTGGCCCTGAGCTAACTTCCATGCCCATCTTCCTCTCCTTTTTATATGTGGGATGCCTGCCACAGCATGGCTTAATGAGGCTTAATGAACAGTGCATAGTTCTGTGCCCTTGATCTGAACCAGCAAACCATGGTCACTGAAGAGGAATGCTCGAACTTAACTGCTATGCGACCTCAAGGGCCCCATAAATATTTTGATAGATGAGCAACATAGTGAATTACTTTCTTGTTCACAGTTTTTTGTTTTCTATGGCACTGACTCCCAATTATTGCTCTTTGCATGGTTTTCTATTAATTATTTACTTTTTATCCCCAAACTCTCTTCCAGAAGTGTCTATATTACTCAAAACATTTAAACACCTTAGGCCATCTAAGAATTTCATCTTTTCCTTCTTTGGAGACATCATCTCTAGAGCGCTTCTTTCTTGTGCTTCCAACCGGACTGGTTGCTTGTTAAGCAACAGAGTGTTGGTAGCTCTGGGCTCTCCATCATCACCATACTGGGCATTCCTTTTATATCACTTCTGAGGTGAAACTGTTGTATTCTTTTTTCTTGTGTTACTTCCTTGCGTAGGTGGAGCACATTACTTGGTAACTTCCTAAAAATAGTGTGTGGGATGTATAAATATATTTTGAAGTCTTGCATTTCTGAACATATTTTCACTTGACCTCTTTCTTCATCTGCAATTGGATGCATATAGAATTCAAGACTGAAAATACTTTTTCCCCAAGATTTTGAAAACATTTTTCCCTTATCTTCTATCCACTTAGGCTATTTAAGAAGTCTTAAGCCATTCTTATTTCCAGTTTTTTCCATGAGACCTATTCTGATTTTCTCCCTCAATGTGTTTGGGATATTTTTCTTACCCACTATTTAGGAATTTCTTGATTAATTACATTGGAGTAAGCCTATTTTCACAATTTGGGTTTGGCAGTTGCTGGGCCCTCTTGGTCCAGAAATTCAGAATCTTCACTTCTAGGAAGTTTTACTCTATAATTTCTTCCACTAATTTTAATACGTTTTTACTTTTATCTTTCATCTCTATGTTTTTGTTCCACTCCTTGGGAGAATTATTAAGTTCAACTTTCAAACTTTTGAGTGATGTTGTTTTCAGTTTTGATATTATGTTTTTATTTTATGAAACCTATTTTGGTCTCTGAACGTTCTTTTCTTTTTAAACAGCTAATCTTCTATTGTGAATGTAGTATCCTCTTTTATATATCTGATGGTATTTTTTTATCATTTCTCTGAAATTTTCTTGCACTGTCTGCACAATATATTTTGTTTTCTTCTTACACTTATATAATATCTGTCTCGTAGGGAGATTTTGATGAAATATCTGGCAACCACTGCATAAGAAGTCACATTTACTGAGACACTCTAAAAAGCTGAGCAGAAGCTGTGCTTGTCCCAATTGTCTGCCTTGAGTGGTTAGTTGGGACAATTCCAAATATCAGTTTCTATGATGGTTTTCCCTGGATGAGCCAGTTTTCCTAGAAAGGACCTCTCTAATCTCTTACTTGGGATGTGAGTATTCAGGGGCTGAGTGGGAAAACGAACCGGTCTTCTCATCCTTCAATGTCTAGTCTTTCACTTCATGCCTCTGTTTCTGGTGTGATACCCCACCACGTGTTGAGCCTGGGTTCTCTGGACAAAAGTACCTCTGAGTGGGAATCTATAGGACTTAAAGTCTATAAAAAATTCTGTTTTCAGCCCCTTCTCACACTCCATTTTATGGGATACCTGATGCTCCCAAGCTTGATGATTTATGCTGTTCTTCACTGAACATCAGCTAACTTCTGTGCTTCCTTCACTCCTAGCTTAGGTTTTACTTTCTGTTATCGGTTTAATTAAACTCCTGCTTATCTCTATTCCAACATGCAACAAATTGTCCTTTCTTCTCTTTTTCTCCTTGTCCTTGTTGATTTATTATTATTATTTTTATTTGTTTACTCTCATTTTATGAGGGTTTCAGTTGAAGCAATGGTAAAAATATTTACGTACAATCCATCATGTATAACTGTAAGCTGAGTGCTTCTCTTTGGTTCTCTTCTGAAATATTATGATTCTTTCTAAGTATTATATCTAAGCAAGCAGATGTGTGAAAACACACGTTACCCATCCTTATATTGCTATAGATTCCACAAGTATCTATTGAGTGCCTACAATATGCCAGGTAATATTTTAGGCATGTTGGATACATAATTGAAAAAATAAGAGAAAAAAAACCCCTTCCCCCCCCCACGGAGCTTACATTTTACAACTAGGTACATGTAAAAATAATAATAATATGAAGAAAAACATACTAAAAACACCTCCAGAAAATAAGTGTTATGGAGAATGTGAAGAAATTGGAATTCCTGTGCATTACTGGTTGGAATGTAAAATGATGCAGCTGCTGTGGAAAACAGTATGGAAATTCCTCAAAAAAGTAAACATAGAATTACCATATGATCTAGCAATTTTCCTTCTAGGTGTATATCCCAAAGAAAGGAAAGCAGGGACTTAAAGAGATATTGGTACACTCTTGTTCATAGTAGAGTTATTCACAATAACCAAGAGTGTCTATCAATGAATAAATGAATAAATAAATATCCAATAGAACAACGGAATATCATTCAGCCTTAAAAAGGAAGAAAATTAGGATACAGGTTAGAACATGGATGAACCTGGAGCAAATTATGCTAAGTGAAATAAGCCAGTCACAAAAAGGCAAATATTTTATGATTCCCCTTATATGAGGTGCCTTGCATAGTCAAATTTATAGAGACAAAAAGTAGAATGCTTGTGGTGGGCCTGGAGGGAGAGGGAAATGGGGAGTTAGTGTTTGATGGGCACAGAGTTTCAGTTGGGGAAGATGAAAAACAGTTGAATGGTGGTGATGGTTGCACAACATGAACACATTTTTTTTTTATTAAGTTTATAAAAGTTAACATCCTCATGAAATTACAGTTTTACATCATTATTAGTCATGTTGTAGGTACACCACTTCACCCCTAGTGCCCTCCCCCCATCCCCCTTTCCCCTGGCAACCACCGATCAGTTACCTTTGTCCATATGTTAACTACCACCTATGAGTGGAGTCATACAGAGTTAGTCTTTCTCTGTCTGGCTTATTTCACTCAACATAATACTCTCAAGGTCTATCCATGTTGTTGTGAATGGGACGACTTTGTCCTTTTTTTATGGCTGAGTAGTATTCCATTGTATATATATACCACATCTTCTTTATCCAATCATCAGTTGCTGGGCACTTAGGTTGGTTCCATGACTTGGCTATTGTGAATAATGCTGCAATGAAGATAGGGGTGCATGGAACTACTGGAATTGCTGATTTCAGGTTCTTAGGATAGATACCCAGTAGTGGGATCGCTGGGTCATAAGGTATTTCTATTCTAAACTTTTTGAGGAATCTCCATACTGTTTTCCATAGCGGCTGCACCAGTTTGCATTCCCACTAACAGTGTATAAGGGTTCCCTTTTCTCCACAGCCTCTCCAACATTTGTCATTCTTGGTTTTGGATATTTTTGCCATTCTAACAGGTGTAAGGTGATATCTTAGTGTAGTTTTGATTTGCATTTCCCTGATGATTAGTGATGATGAGCATCTTTTCATGTGTCTATTGGCCATCCGTATATCTTCTTTGGAGAAATGTCTGTTCATGTCCCCTGCCCATTTTGTAATTGGGTTATTCGGTTTTTTATTGTTGAGTTGTGTGAGTTCTTTGTATATTATGGAGATTAACCCTTTGTCGGATAAATAACTTCTGAATGTTTTTTCCCAATAAGTGGGCGTTTTTTTGTTTCAATCCTGTTTTCCCTTGCCTCAAAGAAGCTCTTTAGACTGATGAAGTCCCATTTGTTTATTCTTTCTATTGTTTCCCTCATGTGAGGGGTTATGGTGTCCAAAAAGTTTCTTTTGAAGCTGATGTCAAAGAGTGTGCTGCCAATATTCTCTTCTAGGAGACTTATTGTTTCAGGCCTAATCTTTAGGTCTTTGATCCATTTTGAGTTTATTTTAGTAAATGGTGAAAAAGAATGGTTGATTTTTATTCTTTTACATGTGGCTGTCCAGTTTTCCCAGCACCATTTGTTGAAGAGACTTTCTTTCCTCCATTGTAGGCCCTCAGCTCCTTTGTCAAACATAAGCTGTCCATAGATGTGTGGTTTTATTTCTGGGCTTTCAATTCTGTTCCATTGATCTGTGCATCTGTTTTTGTATCAGTACTATGCTGTTTTGATTACTGTGGCTTTGTAGTATGCTTTGAAGTCAGGGATTGTGATGCCTCCAGCTTTGTTTTTCTTTCTCAGGATTGCTTTAGCAATTCAGGGTCTTTTGTTGCCCCATATGAATTTTTGGATTCTTTGTTCAATTTCTGTAAAGAATGACATTGGAATTCTGATTGGGATAGCATTGAATCTGTAGATTGCTTTAGGTAGTTTGGACATTTTAACTATGTTTATTCTTCCAATCCATGTGCATGGAACGTCTTTCCATCTCTTTATGTCATCATCGATTTCTTTCAAGAGGGTCTTGTAGTTTTTGTTGTATAGATCTTTCACTTCCTTGGTTAAATTTATCCCAAGTTATTTTATTCTTTTTGTTGCAATCGTGAATGGAATTGAGTTCTTGAGATCTTTTTCTGTTAGTTCATTGTTAGCATATAGAAATGCTACTGATATATGTATGTTGATTTTATACCCTGCAACTTTGCTGTAGTTGTTGATTGTTTCTAATAGTTTTTCTATGGATTCTTTGGGGTTTTCTATATATAAGATCATGTCGTCTGCAAACAGCAAGAGTTTTACTACTTCGTTGCCTATTTGGATTTGTTTTATTTCTTTTTCCTGCCAAATAGCTCTGGCCAACACCTCCAGTACTATGTTGAATAAGAGTGGTGAAAGTGGGCAGCCTTGTCTTGTTTCTGTTCTGAGAGAGATGGGTTTCAGTTTTTGTCTGTTGAGTATGATGTTGGCTGTGGGTTTGTCATATATGGCCTTAATTATGTTCAGGTACTTTCCTTCTATACCTATTTTATTGAGGGTTTTTATCATAAATGGATGCTAGATCTTGTCGAATGCTTTCTCTGCATCTATTGAGATGATCATGTGGTTTTTGTTTCTCATTTTGTTAATGTAGTGAATCACATTGATTGACTTGCAGATGTTGAACCATCCCTGTGTCCCTGGTATAAATCCCACTTGATCATGGTGTACAATCTTTTTGATATATTGTTATATTCGGTTCGCCAAAATTTTGTTGAGGATTTTTGCATCTATGTTTATCAGTGATATTGGCCTGTAGTTTTCCTTCTTTGTGTTGTCCTTGTCAGGTTTGGGGATCAGGGTGATGTTGGCTTCATAGAATGTATTAGGGAGTGCTCCATCTTCCTCTATTTTTTGAACAGTTTGAGAAGGATAGGTATTAAATCTTCTTTGAATGTTTGGTAGAACTCTTCAGAGAAGCCCTCCGGTCCTGGACTCTTATTTTTGGGGAGGTTTTGATTACTGTTTCTATTTCTTTACTTGTGATTGGTCTATTCAGATTCTCTATTTCTTCCTGATTCAGTTTGGGTAGGTTGAATGAGTCTAGGAATTTATCCATTTCTTCTAGGTTGTTCAATTTGTTGGCATATAGTTTTTCATAGTATTCTCTTATGATTCTTTGTATTTCTTTGGTATCTGTTGTGATTTCTCCTCTCTCGTTTCTAATTTTATTTATTTGAGACTTCTCTCTTTTTTTTTAGTGAGTCTGGCTAAGGGTTTGTCAATTTTGTTAATTTTTTCAAAGAACCAACTCTTTGTTTCATTTATCCTTTCTACTGTCTTTTTTGTTTCAATATCATTTATTTCTGCTCTAATTTTTATTATTTCCCTCCTTCTATTGACTTTGGGCTTTGTTTGTTCTTCTTTTTCTAATTCCATTAGGTGTTGTTTGAGGTTGTTTATGTAAGATTTTTCTTGCTTATTGAGGTGAGCCTGTACTGCAATGAATTTCCCTCTTAGGACTGCCTTTGCTATGTCCCAAATAATTTGGTGTGGTGTGTTTTCATTTTCATTTGTCTCCAGGTAATATTTGATTTCTTCTTTAATTTCTTCAATAATTCATTGTTTGTTCAGTAGCATGTTGTTTAGTCTCCACATTTTTGGCCCTTTTGCAACTTTATTCTTGTAGTTGATTTCTAGTTTCATAGCATTGTGATCAGAAAAGATGCTTGATATTATTTCAACCCTCTTGAACTTATTGATGCTTGCTTTGTTTCCCAAGATATGGTCTAGCATTGAGAATGTTCCATGCGTGCTTGAGAAGAATGTGTAACCTGCTGTTTTTGGATGAAGTGTCCTATATATATCTATTAGGTCCATCTGATCTAATTTTTCATTTAATTCTATAATTTCCTTGTTGATTTTGTGTCTGGATGATCTGTCCATTGGTGTTAATGGGATGTTGAGGTCCCCTACTATTATTGTATTGCTGTTGATGTCTCCTTTTAGTTTTGTTAATAGTTTCTTTACGAATTTTGGTGCTCCTGTGTTAGGTGCGTATATATTTATAACTGTTATGTCACCTTGGTGGAGTGTCCCTTTTATCATTATATACTGCCCCTCTTTGTCTTTCTTTATCTGTTTTGCTTTGAAGTCTACTTTGTCTGATATAAGTATGGCAACACCTGCTTTCTTTTGTTCATTATTGGCTTGGAGTATTGTCTTCCATCCCTTCACTCTGAGTCTGTGTTTGTCTTTGGGGCTGAGGTGTGTTTCCTGGAGGCAGCATATTGTTGGATCTTGTTCTTTTATCCATCCTGCCACTCTATGCCTTTTGATTGGAGAGTTCAATCCATTCACGTTTAGTGTGATTATTGAAATGTGGGGGCCTACTGTTGCAATTTTATCACTTGTTTTCTGGTTCTTTTGCATTTTGTCCTGATGGAGAGCTGTTACTTTGTGTTATTGTCCCTCTGCTTATCTCCTTTGTTTTGGATTTTGTAACCCCTTTCCTTTTTTTGATTTTTCAGGATTGAGTTTCTTCCTGAGCAATTCTTGAAGAGGAGGTTTTGTGGTGATGAACTCCCTTAACTTTTGTTTATCTGGGAAAGTTTTTATTTCTCCATCGTATTTGAAGGATATTTTTGCTGGGTAGAGTATTCTTGGCTGCAGGTTTTTGTACTTCAGAGTTTTGAATATTTCATTCCAATCTCTTCTAGCCTGTAAGGTCTCTCCTGAGAAATCTGCTGATAGCCTTATGGGGTTTCCTTTGTAAGTTATTTTCTTCTGCCTGGCTGCCCTTGGTATTTTCTCTTTGTCATTGACTTTTGCTAGTTTCACTACTATATTCCTTGAGGTTGGTCTTCTTGTGTTAATAAAGTTTGGAGATCTATTGGCTTCTGTCACATGAAGTTTCATCTCTCTTCCCAAGTTTGGAAAGTTCTCAGCTATTATTTCTTTGAACAGGCCTTCTGCCCCCTTCTCCTTCTCTTCTCCCTCTGGTATACCTATAATCCTTATGTTGCATCTCCTAATTGAATCGGATAATTCTCGTAGAGTTTCTTCATTTCTTTTTAGTCTTAGTTCTCTCTCCTCCTCTATCTGCAGCATTTCTATATTCCTATCTTCCAAATCGCTAATTCTGTCCTCCATATTATCAACCCTACTGTTCAGAGAGTCCAGATTTTTCTTAATCTCCACCATTGTGTTCTTCATCTCCAGTATTTCTAATTGGTTCTTCTTTATAGTGTCAAGCTCTTTTGTGACATAGCTCCTGAACTCATTGAGTTGTCTACCTGAATTCTCTTTTAGCTCGTTGAGTTTTTGCATAATGGAAGTTTTGAAATCATCATCATTTAGGTTATAGATTTCATTGTCTTTGGGATTGTTTTCTGGGTGCTTATCATTGTCCTTCTGTTCTGGAGATTTAATATATGTTTTCATACTGTTTGATGGCATGGATTTGTGCCTCCGCATAGAGATGGAGTTTAGTCGCTGCTTCCACTTGTTGAAACTGGTGTGTGGGGGGTCAGCTGTTTAGACTGCCCCAACCAGAAACACTGTCAGCTGTTACTGACTAGGCCTGGACCCCTCCTCGTAGTCACAGTGGTCCTGTGGGATCCCTCGTCAGTTGTGGCGGCAATTGCAAGGGGGCCTCAGGCTGCTAGTGCCTACTGTTGCAGCCCACTTAGACGCGCTCCCTCCTTGTGGTCTGCAGTGGTATTGTGGGCTTTCCCATCAGCCAGGAGCAGGATCACCTATAATCGCCGATTTGTCCCTAACAGAGCCCACCAGATCACACTTGTCCACTATAGGTCCCAGCAGAGCTATGGGTATCTTCTGCAGTCTGTCATTAGCTCACCTAGCTGTGCTGCTTTTGCCCCAGGGCCTTCCCGCCTTGCGATTGCCAGTCAGGACCTCTCCACTAGTGCTATGCAGAGGCTTTCGCTGAGGCTGCTGTAAGAACCTGGAGTTCCCCCCTGGGCTACGTAGCCATTTCACCGGAGCTCTACTCTGCCCCCCTCCACTCTCACGTGATCTCTGGGAGCCCCTTGCCTCGTCTGGCACATGGCCAGAGTCCGTGGGCCTGGCAGTGGCTTGTAAGCTGATGCCTTATGGGGAATTCTGCTCTAGGGAGCTTCCTGGTGTTCCCAATGCTGGGTGGGGCCTCCCTGCCAATGGCGAGCAGAGGCCCTTCCTGCCAATGGCGAGCAGAGGCCCTCCCTGCTAGGGAGGTGCGGGACCCTGGAGCGAACCTCTGGGCCACAGAGCTGGGTGCTGGAGCTCCACCCAGTCCCCAAGCGCGTCCGTGGGAAATCTGGGCATCCCCTGCACTGACCGGTGCGCTGGAGACCGTGAGCCCAGCGGCAGTTTGCGGTCAGCAGCCGCTCCGGGGGATCCGCCCACCGGGAGCTTCCCTTTGTCCTGGATTCTGGGAGTGGCCTCCCTGCTAATGGCAAGCAGAGGCTTTCCCTACCGGGGAGATGTGGGACCCTGAAGCCTTCCCCTGCGCCACAGAGCCAGGCACTGGAGCTCCAACCGTGTCCCCAAGCACGTCTACGGGAAGTCCAGGCACCCCCTGTACCGAGCCGTGCGCTGGAGACCATGAGCCCAGCGGCAGCTTGTGGTCTGGTGCCATGCCAGTCCTGCCAGGAGCTTCTCTTTGTTCTGGCTTCTGGGCGGGGCCTCCCTTCTAATGGAGGCCTTCCCTGCCGGTGGGTGTGGGACCCTGGGGAATTCCCCCTGGTCTTAGGTGTGATCGCAGGTGGCTTGGGTAGGGCTGTTGTCACCTGTTTCCACCGTCGCTCCGCTGGTGAGTGCACACTCCTGCACTTGGTGTGTCGCAATGCTAAGGGGGAATCCGCTGGAAGAGAGCCTCCTGCAGGAACCAGGCTGTCCAGGGGTTGGGGGTCAGGGGTCGGAGAGTTTTCACCTATTTCCGCCTCCTCCCCGGGGGAAGACCGTCTGCCTTCTGATGTGTAGTAGCACAAGACTTTTAGGAGTCTTGAGATGCTATCTGGGTATCCTTTGTTAATTGGTGAATGTTCAATTAGTTGTAGATTCGATGGGGGAGAGACAAAGAAGACCACTCACTCTGCCATCTTGGTCTGGCCCCTCCAACATGAACACATTTAATGCTACTGAACTGCACCCTTAAAAATGGTTAAAATGGTAAATTTTATGCTGTGTATATTTTTCTACAAATGCACAAATGAATGGTTAGGGAAGCTGTCACTGGGAAGGTGCACTTTGAACAAATACTTGACAAAGATGAGGGGCTTAGCAATGCCGAAACACCCAGTAAAGTGTTACTTAAGTGGGGTAAAGGGAAGAGAGGTAAGAGATGAGACCAGAGAAGTAATGTGGTGAGGAGGATTGATTGAGAAGAAAGTTAAAGCTGAAAACTGAAAGTAGACTATTGGATTTAGCAATATAATAGTCATTGTAGTTATTGGAAAAGAATATTTTTCATGGTGTGGTGGGCTAAAAAGCTACTTTTAGTAGGTATATAGGAGAATTGGAGAAAAGTGTATCCTAAAATACCATATGAGAGTCATAAATTTTGGAGTTAAAAAAGAATTGCCTTCCATGTAATCTAATATTCCTTCTTAAGGGAAAGAAGGGATAACGGAATTTTGTAACAGAGCAACAAGGGGTTATAGACTTGTCTAAGGTCTTGAAACACAGTTACCCTTTGTGATGGTTAGTTATTTTCTCACATAACATAGAATCTACTGAATCAGATTTCAACCAGCTTCTTATTTATTCAAGGACATCTTTTCAGAACCTCAACTTGAATCATAGCCTTTCTGCTTTGTGGTTGAGGGGCAATGTAATAATTAAGCCCAGATTTAACTTTACATTTTAAAGGTATGACCAAACCATCATGAGTCCTGTTTAATAAAAATTTCACTTAATCCGAGTCCATTTAATTATTATGAGTCAATTTAATAAAAATTTCCCCTCTTTCTTCTTCAATTCTAAGTAAATTAAATGAAATGGCCTCCAAGGTTATTGCTATGTGCAGCCCATATCAGAGTACAGGGTATTGAACTATAATCTACTTTCATCCCATTAGAGTTATGTCACTCTTAGTCTTCTGTTGTGATTAGACAATTAGATAGAAATGGTTTTCTAATGGATTTACTACAAGACATTAGTGGAGGAAAATTTCATGATCTTAGCTCATTTCTCTTCCCTTTGAAGTGTAAATTATTAACTGTTCTAAAAATCCATTAATTTGAATATCCTTCTTTGAGATGGCAAAGTTTTTGTGGTAATATTGATAGATATCTGTAAATTTTTTTTAAATGTAAAAGAAATAACCTGTTAGCTAATTAGGGAACTTTCACTCTTTCCTATGCAGCTAATTACCGCTACCATATTTCAAGTCCTTGTCACGTTTACATCTGGATTAAGGCAGTAGTCTCCTAATTGATCTCCTTGGCTCTAGATCCCCTGTCTCCACTACAAGGTACACTCTTCTGTGTGGTTAATCGTATGAAATCACAGTTCTCACTGAATCATCTTCTTGCTTTAAAAATAGGGTTTGCTAACAACCTTTGCTTCATTGAATTTATTAAGGATGTAGATGTTCGTGCATGTATAGACATAGATAGCTGTGTCTCTCCTGCTCTAACAGGGCATACTTTCACTAAATTTTTAGCTAATGTCTTATGAATAATCCAATTATCAAACAACTATTTTTTCTTTCCTTCTCTTTCTCCCACTTGATAAATTTCCTTTTGAAATTATAAAGTGTCCATAAATGGTTAAAGATTGCATATTTACAGTTTAGGGAATGATCTCTGGAAGTTGCATGGCTGCATAAAAGCTTATTTGAAGTAACTATTAAGATTGCGTGTGTGTGTGTGTGTGTGCCTTTTCTAAACCTTTATCATGAAATTGAGTTTGTCCCTAAACAAAAAAGAAAAAAAAAAAACAGAAGAAACTGTATTTTTAGCCATGACAGCGTAACTTATCTCTCACCAAAAACAAAGCTGTAAATAAAGAGAAAACTGGACAAAAAGCATTAAAATTTATGAAACGATGATTTCCATATGTCAGATATCACACCAAGAAAAACTTTGATCACTTACAGGAGGCAGACAAAATGAGATGATTCCTATAGCAGCTCTGTCTTTCTATCCGGAGACACTTCCCAGCAAGGGAAGGGTGATCCTAAAAAGGACAGTGCAACCTGCTGAGACAAAGAAATAGATATCAGGTTTTGGGTAGAAACAGCTGGAACTACTGAGGTGGTCCTGGAAAGAAGGGGACAACTCTGAGAAACAGTTTCAGAAATCTACACAGGGATCCCCCTGAATCTTTAGCTATATATTAATCTGAACATGTGTAGATTGAAAAATTGTGACATAGAAGAAAATAATTTTGGGGAAGCTATAAAATGAACATTCCTAGAGCAACACAAGTTTGAGAGACATGTGAATTTCATAAGGCCAGAGTACAGAAATTTATTTGAATACCTCTGGAAATTAGTAGAGGCTACAAAAGAGTCATGCCATAGTAATTGGGCTAAGTTTGATAACCCCTAAAACAGTTTTAAAACAAGCTTTGAAAAGATCAATCTGCTCTACAAGTAACATAACTATCTGCCAAATAAATCCACCTTACTCTTTAGAGAAAGAAAACTAAATCCAAAAACTCAACAATATGATATTTGTAATGTGCAGCAGCAGAAGAAAATTTACTAGAAATGTATAGTAGTTTTTTATTACTTCCATGAGAAATTTCCACAAATTTAGTGGCTTGAAATACACAAATTTACTATCTACAGTGCTTTAGAAAAATATGGTAAGAGCCTCACCAAATTGAAAGCAAGGTGTTGACAGGCTCTGTTCCTTTCTGGAGACAGTAGGGAAGAATTTGTTTCCTGCTTATTTGGGCTGTTAGCAGAATTCAGTTCCTTATGGTTTTAGGCCTGAGGTCCCCATAAACCCTGCATATAATCTTGCTGGCTGTAAACTCAGAGTCATTCCAAGCTTCAAGAAGCTATTGCATTTCTTTGCTCATAGCCCCTTTTTTCCAGCTTCAAAGCAAGGAATGGGAGGTAGATTCTTTCTAATGTCATATCTGTCTGACCTTAAGAAATGGTTTCCCCTTTTAAGGATTCCTGTAATTAGACTAGGCCCACTCAGCCAGGATAATTTCCTCATTCAAGCTCTGTAGCCTTAATGGCAGAGTCTCCTATACCATGGAAAGTAGCATATTTATAGATTCCAGTGATTAGGACACAAAAATCTTAGGGCCAAGTGGTTGCATTATTTTCCTATTACATCATATGAAAAAGCAAAAAAAAAAAAAAAAAGAAAAGAAACCCATAACAGGATGAAAATCATTCTTTAGCTCTAAGTCCACAAATGAATTTGAAAACATAGTGATAGAAACTATCTAAATTGAGGCCCACAGAGGTAGGGAAAAAAGCTTAAAAAATGGATAGGATTTAAGTGACTTAGACACGTTATCAAGTGCTTCAATATATGTGCTTTGAAGGAAAATGAAGAGAGGAAAAAGCATTTAACAAAATAACAGCCGAAGAATCTCCAAATGAGATAAAAAGTATAAATCCACAGATCCAAGAAAGACAATAATAATAGTAATACCCCAAAATATAGCATGAGTAAATTGTTGAACATCTCAGTAAAACTGAGAAATTCTTAAAGACAATCAGAAAAAAGAGACAATACATATAGAGGAAAAGGGTTATGATTATAGAAACTTTCATCACAATCTATGCTAGTCAGAAAGCAGTGGCGAGATATCTTTCAAGTACTGAAACGAAATTACTCTCAGGATACATCTTTTTTTTTTTCAGAAAAAAAAGAGGTGGAAGAATCTATTCTACAAACATTTGGAAACTAAACAGTAAAGTTCTAAGTAAATATCAAATTCAAAATCCAAGTCCAAAGAATTCTCAAGGGAAATCAGTAAATAATTTGATTGGAATGAACAAAACCCAACATATCTAAATCTGTGAATGCTGCTTAAACAGTGCTTAGAAGGAAATCTAAAGCATTGAATACTTATGTCAAGAAAGAAGAACTGTTTGTAATCAAGAACTTAAGCTTACAGCTCAAGAAACTAGAAAAAAAAATAGCAAGTTACAACAAAGGAAGCTGGAATGACCCTGAGTTTATAGCCAGCAAGATTACACGCAGGGTTGATGGGGACCTCAGTCCTAAAACCATAAGGCACTGAATTCTGCTAACAGCCCAAATAAGCAGGAATCAAATAATACAGATAAGATCAAGTCAATACAGTTGAAATACAAAAAAGTCATAAAATATCTATGACACTATAAACTGATTCTTAAAGATCAATACAACTGATGAGGAAAAAAGAGAAAAAACAAAAATTAAAAATATCAAGAATAAAGAAGTTGATGTCTCTACATGTCCTACCAACTTTAAATGGTTAATAAAACTATCATTATTTAAGAAGACATTATTAAGTACAATACACAGAAAATTCAAAAAGACAAAAGGGGACCTGTAGATGGGATTATGTTAAGGACCTTGAGACGGGATTCTCCTGGGTTAACAATCAATCACTTACCAGAGTCTTTATAAGTGAAAGAGTGAGGCTGAGGGTTGCAGCATGAAAAAGACTCCACTGGCCTTTGCTTGGTCATTAGCCAATGAATGTTGGCAACCTCTAGAAACTGGAAAAGGCAAGAGAATAGGAGCCTAGAGCCTCAAGAAGGAAGGTGGCCCTGCTAATAGGAATAGATTTCAGTCCCGTGAGACCTATTTTGGATTTCTGGTCTACAGAACTGTAAGATAATAAATTTGAGTTATTTTAAGGCACTAATATTGTAGCAAGTTGTTATAGCACAGAAAGAAACTAATACAGAGGATTTAGTTTCTTGTTATGGATTTATTTATTAATGTAAAATAGATTTTGAATAAGCAGTAATGTGTTTTAAAGAGTATATACTATAACTTCTGAAAACATTTGGGAATATTATGTCATTCGTAACTCCCCACTTTTTTTAACAGGAAATTTATAAAATCGTAGGAGTTTTTTGTGTTGCCTTTTGATACTGATTTGAAGAGTGGTGGATAAATTTAATTAGAAGCAGGTAGGTGTGAGAATAAATTAAGGAAGGATATACTATTGCAGCAACTAGAAATAATTCTGAAAATTTGAGAAATATATGACTATTTTGAGACTACTGTGTTTGGAGATAAAATTGAGGGAGCTGTCATAGTAAGATGTCCTACCTACTTATTTTGTAAGGATCCTAGATTTTAAACAGTTATGTCTATTCCAGAAGGTCATTTGGAAGAGAACTGGTTTGGCTTATGAAACAAAAGGGGGTAAACATTAGACTACTATTTTTATGAGTTCCTAAAAAATAATTTTCAATATATAACTATCATATAGAGAATTTTGAATAGGAAAAATATTCAGGGAACTAAGTGAAATTTAACCACTCTTGTTTGTCTGCAAGGGCTCCTGTGCTCACCACAAAAATACATCTTTCAGATACACTATTCAGGAGTATAATTGACCATCTTCCAAGTTGCTTCACTGGGAAACCCACCACTGCCTTCCCCTGGAGGCCAAGGTTCCATGGGTTATTCCCAGCTATTGACTGAATATGGCAGGGATACCAAGGCAGGTTTGTTACTTAGAGACATGGTAAGTCTCTTTGATGGTCAATTCTGTCTCAAGGACTCCACCGACTCTCCCAAAACTTTCTTAGAGCTAGACTACAGCAGAAGGCTTCCCTTCCTTTCTTCTCTCATTCACGGAACCCAAACCTGAATCACTATCTGAAACTCTCAACCTCTTCCAGCTCCTTCTCCATCTTCTCATTTCATAGCTGTTTCCCCAAATAGGTATCTATTCCAGGCTTGGTGAACAATAGTTAAAGGACCCCAGCTAATGTATCTCCCCACCCACCTGTCCCGTGATCTTCACTGAAATTAATAATGAGAATGAAAAAAAATGTTGGAATATTTGTAAAAAAAAAAACCCACTATATTAAGCACAATTAAAAGAAGCGAAATAATAAAGTACATAGAGAAAATTGAAGATGATGACAAGCAAAATATAAACAAGCAATAATGAAGAATTTCAATAAGAAAGAATTAAAATAGATGGTGGGTGTCCTCGTGTAATTGCACAACATTTTGTTTCTTCATAGAGAGCAATAGTTACAGCAGGAAGCTCTAGTTCCCAGTTCTTATTCAGAGAACTGTGAGCAACAGACAATTCAGGTACAATTAGATTTGGAGCATAAGTGTTAAAACACATAACGGGTCGCGGTGGTGGGGGACTCTTTAGGCAAGTCTCTGAATAGCTTAACCACTATCAAGACATGAAGGTCGAGAATCATTCAAGCTTTCTTTATTTATTCTAGATTTTGAAGTCTAGAATTCTGTACTACAGAGATGTAAAGATCTCTCAATAATAATACAAAAGTATTATAATTGCTGATGTGCAAAAATCATCCATAAAATCACCAGATGTCGGTATAAAGTTATAGAAAATTAATTTTATAATTCTCACCTGTAAAATTCCTAATGTTAATATTTTTGATTTTCTTCCGTTTCTATGCTTCATACATGTAGACAAACACCCATTAAAACCTGATTTGTGATCTGAACTATATTATGTGTACCTTTCTACGGAGCTTGACTTGTTGCAACGGTATTGATCTTCTTCTCTTACCTACTAGCATGATAGGGGAATCCTTGTTTTTGATTGCTGAGGTGCTATCTGGCTTTCCAGTGCCTGCAATCTAGGACCAATTTTGTCTTATCATTTCTGTGTTGACAGAGTGCTATTCTCTCTACCTTTATGGAAAACATTCCCTTTCATTGTTGCCAACATGGCAAAGTTTACCTTGTGGGGACCTGGAAATGGCCACCCCAAGATATGTCTCTTTGGCATCAGGATTATTTGAGGCTCATTGCTTTTGATAAACTGGGACAGGGAAGGAGGCTCTGAGGAATGGAACTTGCCCTTTCTTAGGACACATTTACATTTGTAAGGTAAATCTCTATCTGTAAAAGGTGCCTCCCTCGCTGTACCAGGAACAAGAAGGAGATGACCTTCTCTCTAGAAACTCTTAATCAATACCAAAGGCAAGGACTTAAATCTGCATTTTATTCTCTGGTAACCTCCTATAACTGACTTCCCTCCCCCTCCCAACTTTGGCATTTCTTTAAGGATTAAGCATCTTTCCTTAGACTAGGAACTGATTGCTGCACTCACCTGTGACCGCCCAGCTCCAGACAATAGACTTGCCTCCTGCTACGCCCACCGAGATAGCAGACCACTACCTGCTGTGTCCATCAAGCAATGTGCCAACAGGGAAATCTTGTGACTATTGTGGGAGGGACAATTCAATCACATGTGAAACACTCTGTTTGGAGGTATATAACCACTCTGTGCACCCCACTTCTTTGGTGCCCTTTCTTCCTTCAGGAAGAAAGGCCCCGGGCCATGGTTCCTCATAAAGCTTTGTTTAATTTTCTCTTGCTATTCTGTCTCATGTGAATTTAATTCATTCTCCGGCCAGACGAACCCACATTTGGGAAGAGGAAATGTCTTGCTCCCCTACAACCTCATTACCTTACTTAAAAGATTTCAAACAACCAACCTTTATTTTCAAAATGCCAGAGTCTGTGCTAGGTGCTTAGAGGTTCATCAGAGAATTCCTGTGATGTTAAAATGTCATGAGCACATATACTTAATCTGCACAATAACCTGCTGTATCAATTATTATATTCTAATTGCAAATGAAAAAATTGAATATTTAAATTTAAATAATTTTTTTGAGATCACGGGTTAGTAACGGGAACCATGGGAAAATTACCCCTTGTCAGATGGCAAAGGCAGTGTTTTCTCCACTATGCCAAACTTCATTTTGATATTTGCAAAACATATCATGCATATTATGGGTTGAATATATTTATGATCTTTGCTTTGATAACAATATAGAATACTATTTTAAAAAAATAATACAAAATTTGGACCTACGAAGCCTGGGTTCAAATTTAGATATTTTCAATCAAGCTATATGACTAAATATTTTGTCAATTCCCCCATCTCTGAGGGACAATCTGGAGGTATCTCAGGGAAATTAACCATGAATTCCTTTTATAAAAAGTTGTTTCAATCTGATTTTCAAGTGTCTGACACTTTTTTATTTTTTTGGCCAGCTAGCTAACAAGCATGTGCCTAATACAGAAAAGGAATTATGGAGATTTGAAGTAACAAATCTCTTCAATTTTGTCTGTTGGACTTCTTTAATGTGACAGAAACCTTTAATTTTCACTGGAAAGCACAAGATTACTGCCTGTAAAGTCGTTTGTTTTTAAAAGAATTGAATTCCATTCAGACAGCTTCACCTATCAGAAAATATTGGAGAATGAGATATTGCCTTAAAAAATGTTGGGACCTTATCAGTTGATGAGGTAAATGAATATCCTAGATGATTACAAATAACACTTTGTGCTTAGTGTCACGTTATCAGTTACATAATTCGTTACCGCTACTCAAGGCAAATTGGATAAAACAAGTGCCACTACATATTTTTGCTTTCCATCATTACTGATGGAAAATGAATTTGACAAGACGTCTTTAATTCCATATTAAGTTGACCATGCATTTCAATATGACAGAGTTTATAGATGTGAATAAACTCCTTAAGTTTAATAAACTTTTAAAAATATTGCAATTTAAATTGGTACAATAAACTTTACTCTGACTAGCCAGAAGGAAATTACTTCTAAGTACAGGGCTTACAAACAATGAGATTTTAGGCACTATATAAATTCGGTTTTCAGTGTTTAAAAGTTTTCTTCTCTCTGATTTCAATGGAACCAGCATTATATACAGAACCTTAAGGTCAACCTTCTACATCGGAAAACATGAGGCACTGGGAATATCCCAGCTATTTGTCCTGACTTTTCCATTGATTCTATCTGATGCCAACAATTTTACTGTTGCAGTTTAATTGTTTTATTAAGGGACAAATTCTATGTTAAATGCAAATATAAACTTTCAAATATTTCCTTAAGCTTCAATATAAGTGAATTTATATGAACCTCTTTAATTAACCACTACATTAAACAAATTTTGACAAGAATTGTGAAAAAATAAGACAAAGAATAGAATTATGAGGAATCTTAAAATACAAGTTTTAGGAAAGAAAGCCTGAAGCATATTATGTGCATTAAAAAAGTGACTAACTTTGGATGGTAGAAACACCTAGTATATCAGATATCTCCCTATAGTTGCTGGCAATGTATTTTTATGACTCTGGCAAAAGACTCAATGTTATTTCATAATATTACATTCTTTTGCATATCACTACCATTTCTAAAGCAGTATCTATGACAGAGACCAACAGTATTCCTCCAGTATCTCTTATCATTTCTTCTTTTTTAATAATGCAACACCCAAGTATTTACTTGGGCACAATGATGCAGATGTAGAGACTGCATTTTTAGCTCTCCACTGTTGCTAGCCACTAGTATGCCACTAAATTCCAGTGATGTGTAGAGCTGTGAGATCATCCTAAATGATGTAGCTCAATGTTATGTTTGTCAGATTCATCAGTGTCCTTCATGTAAATGTCGTTCATTAATTTTCACTGTTGTATGACATTCTGTTGTATGAACAGACACAACTTATTTACCCATTCTGTTGTTGATAGAAGACAAAATTTTAGTGTTCTTCCTTGCTTGTGTTTACTATGAATAATCCATCAATAAACATTCCTGTATACCATGTGGTATACATGTATTCATTTTCTTTTTTTTCCCCTCAGCTTTATTGAGATTAAATTAACACATAACATTGTGCAAGTTTAAGGTGCAAAATACAATGATTTGATATACATACATATCGTGAAAATATACCACAATAAGCTTAGTTAACACATCCATCCCCTCACATAATTACAACTTCTTTTTTGTGGTGGGAACACTTAAGATCTATTCTTTTAGCAAATTTTAAGTATATAGTACAGTATTGTTAACTATAGTTGCCATGCTGTACATTAGATCCCCAGACTTATCCGTCCTATAACTGGAGGTTTGTACACTTTGACCAACATCTCCCCATTTCTCCCACCCCCACTAACCTGTGGTAACCACCATTCTATTCTCTGTTTCTATGAGTTTGTATTCTTTTAGATTCCGCATGCAGCATCTGTGTTTCTCTGTCAGACTTATTTCACTTAGTGTAATGCTCTAAAGATTCATATGTTATCACAAATGAAAAGGTTTCCATCTCTTTTTTAATGGCTGAATAATATTCCATTATGTGTGTGTCTATGGGGGTGTGTGTGTGGACATGTGTGCATACATATATTTATATCTAATCACATTTTCTTTATCTATTCATCTGTAGATTGACACTTAATGTGTTGTTTCCATATCTTAGCTACCATGAATTACGCTGCAATAAACATGGGATTGCACATATTTGAGATTGTGATTTCTTTTCCTTCAGATATATACCCACAACCAGGATTGCTAGATCATATAGTAGTTCTATTTTTAATTTCTTGAGGGGCCACCGTACCGTTTTTCATAGTGGTTGTACCAATTTACATTCTCATCAGTAATACACTGGGGTTCCCTTTTCTCTACATTCTCACCAGTACTTGTTATCTCTTGTCATTTTGATAATAGCCATTACCAGGTGTGAGGTGATATCTCATTGTGGTTTTGATTTGTGTTTCCCTGATGATTAGTGTTGTTGAGCACATTTTCAGTGGCCTTTCGTGCTTTGGAAAAATGTCTACTCAGGTCCTTTGCCAAGTTTTTAATCAGACTTTTTTTTATTGTTTTTTCAGCAATTGAGATTCTTATATTTTTTGGACATTAACCTCTCATCTAAAATATGGTTTGCCTATATTTTCTCCCATTTGTGGGTTGCCTCTTCATTTTGTTGCTTGTTTCTTTTGCTGTGCAGATGGTTTTTAGTTTGATGTAGTCCCACTTGTTTATTTTTACTTTTATTACTTGTGCTTTTGGTGTCATATCCAAAAAAGCATTGCCAAAACCCAACGTCAAGAGGCTTTTTCTCTGTGTTTTCTTCTAGGAGTTTCATGGTATCAGGTCTTACTTTTAAGTCTTTAATTCATTTTGAGTTAGTTTTTGTAAGTCCTGTGTAAGGAAAGGGGTTCAATTTCATTCTTTGGGATGTGAGTATCCAATTTTCCCAGCACCATTTATTGAAAAGACTATCTTTTCCCACATTGATATTCTTAGCTCCCTTGTCAAATATTACTTGACCATATATACATGGGTTTATTTATGGGGTCCCCATTCTATTCCATTAGTTTGTGTGTCTGTTTTTATGCCAGTACAATGCATACTGTACTTTGGATTTGGATTGCTATTGCTTTGAATCTAGCTTGAAGTCAGGAAATGTAATGGTGCAAGCTTTGTTCTTCTTTCTCAAGGTTGCTTTGGCGTTTTGGAGTCTTTTATGTTCCATAGAAATTTTCAATTTTTTTTTTCTATTTTTCTTAAATATGCCTCTGAAATTTGATATGAATTGCAGTAAATCTATAGATGGCTTTCAGTAGTACGAACACTTTAACAATATTAATCCTTCCAATGCACAAAAATGAGATATCTTTCTATTTATTTGTGTATTCGTCAATTTGTTTCGTTAATGTCTTATAGTTTTCAGTGTATAGGTCTTTAACCTCCTTGGTTAAATTTATTCTTAAGTATTTTACTCTATTTAGGGCAATTGTAAATGGGATTATTTTCTTTATTTCTCTTTCAGTGTAATGGTGGTATTTAATGGTGGTATGTAATTCACTTTTATCTCCAGTATAAAGTTAAAAAACAATATTAAATATAACTATAACTAAAATAATTTGTTAATAAATGCCCAATATAAAAGATGTAAAGTGTGACATCAATAGCATAAGATGTGAAGAAAGGAGAAGTAAAAGTGTATATTTTTGCATACTATTGAAAGTAAGTTATTATCAGCTTAAAATAGATTGCTAATTCTATAAGATATGTTATATAAGCCTTATGATAGCCATGAAGAAAAAACTTTTAGTAGTTACACAAAAGATAAAGAGAAAGGAATTAAAGCATACCCTTCAAAAATATTAATCACAACTGAAGACAGTAAGGGAGAAAGAAAAGAACAAAGGACGTTCAAAACAGTTGGAAAACAACTATGGAAATGGCACTAGTAAGTCCTTGCCTATCAATAATTACTTTAATGGAAATGAACTAAATTCTCCAATCAAAAGACAAAAAGTGAGTGAATGAATTAAAAAGCAAGATCACAATATGCAACATAAAAAAGACTCACTTTAGCTTTAAAATTACTTGTAGACTGAAAGTGAAGGAATGAAAAATATATTCCATGAAAATGGTAACCAAAAGAGAGCAGGAGTGGCTATCTTATATCAGTAAAATACACTTCCATCAAAATTAGTCACAAGAGACAAAGAAGGTTATTATACAATGATAAAAGGGCCAATTCATCAAGAAATATAACAATTGTAAATATATATACACCTATCATTTGACCACTTAAATATTTAAAAGAAATATTAACAGACTTGAAGGGAGAAATAGCAATACAATAATACTAAGGCATTTCAATACCCCACTTTCAACATTGGATAGATTACACAGAAAGAAAATTAATGTGAAAACAGCATATCTTAATAACACTATAGACCAAATGGACCTAACAGACACATACAGAGCATGCCAACCAACAGCACCAAAATACACGTTTCTCGAGAGCACATGGAACATTTTCCAGGATATACCATATGTTGGGTCATAAGACAAGCCTTAACGAATTTAAGAAGATTGAAAGCATATATAGTATTTTTTCTAACCACAATGGTATGAAACTAGAAATCAATAACAGGAGGAAAGCTAAAAATTCACTAATACATTGAAAATAGGCAACACATTCTTGAACAACCAATGGGTCAAAGAAGAAATCAAAGGGAAAATTAGAAAATATCTTGATGCAAATGAAAATACAACATACTAAAACTTAGAGGATGTAGCAAAAGCAGTTCTATGAAGGAAATTCATAGAAATAAATGCCTACATTATGAAAAAAGAAAGACCTCAAACAACCAAACTATACATCTCAAGGAATTAGAAAAAGAAGAAAAAACTAAACCCAAAGATGGCAGAAGGAAGGATATAAAATGATTAGAGAAAAAAATAAATAAGATACACACTAGAAAGATAATAGAAAAAGTCAATGAAAATAAGAGTTAGTTTTTGAAAAGATAGAAAAAATTGACAAACCTTTAGCTGGACTTACCAAGAGAAAAAGAGAGGGGACTTCAATAATATTATAAATGAAAGAGGAGACGTTACATCTGAGACCAGAGAAATACGAAGCATCCTAAGAGGCTATTATGAATAATTATATGCCAACAAACTGGATAACCTAGAAGAAGTGGATAAATTCCTATAAACATACAATCTACCAAGACTGAATCATGAAGAAATAGAAAATATGAACACATCGGTAATGAATAAGGAGATTGATGCAGTAATCAAAAACCTCTCAACAAAGAAAAGCCCAGGACAAGATGCTCTCCCTGGTGTTTCTACCAAACATTTAAAGAACTGATGCGAATCCTTTTCAAACGATTCCAAAATATTGAAGAGGAGAGAACACTGCCAAACTCATTTTATGAGGCCAGCATCACCCTGATACCAAAGCCACATAAGGACACTATGAGCAAGGTAAATTATAGACCAGTATCCTTGATGACTATAGATGCAGAAATTTTCAGCAATATTCTAGCAAGACAAATTCAACAGCACACTAAAAGGATCACACATCATGATCAAGTGGGATTAATCCTGGGATGCAAGGATGTTTTAACGTGCGCAAATCAATAAATGCGATACACCATATTAATCAAATGAAGGATAAAAAATCATAGGATCCTATCAACATATGTGGAAAAGCACTTGACAAAATTCAACATCCTTTCATGATAAAAGCTCTCAATAAAGTGGGTTTAAAAAGAACATATCTCAACATAATAAAGACCATATATGACAAACAACAGCTGAGATCATACTCAATAGTAAAAGGTTGAAAACTTTCCTCTAAAATAGGAACAAGATGAGGGTGCCCACTCTCATCCTAGGCACCTAGAAAGTCCTAGTTAGAGCAATCAGATAATAAAAAGAAATAAAAAGCATCGATATCAAAAAGAAATCTGTTTGCAGGTGATATGATCTTATATAGAGAATCCACAAAAAATCAGTTAGATAAAATATTCATAAAAATACTTAAAAATCTAATAACAATTTATTTAAAACAAGTAGTTATAACAAGTAGTTATAGAAACACTGTGAGATGTTCAAATATTAATTGTATTTTTGTAAAGAAAGAATATATAATTTAATCAATACCATTCTACCTAGCAATAAATATCTGCAAATAAAATGTAACAAAAGATTTTAAGAACTTCGTATATAAATTCGTTTTGTAAGACATTAAAATATCTAAATATATTTTCACAAAATATTGTGAAATTTATGCAATATAGTAAATAAATTCTCCCAAATTGATCTATATATTTAATTCAACTGCAATAAAAATCCTATCAGGATTTTGAAAATAACTTGAAACAAAAATGAAAGCTCAAGAGATAATAGAAAGATAATAAGTAGCAAGACTCTTTCAAAGAAGAACAACATTGTGGAGGTCTTTGTATTTTTAATTAGTAAGAAGTTTTAGAAAAATATAATAATTAATATGTGAGTTTTTGGCAGAGAGATAGACAAAGAGACCAGTGCAATAGCAGAGATTCCAGAACAAATTAACACATGTACAGGACCCTGTGCTGTGACAGAGATGGTGCTGGGAATCACTGGGGAAAACAAACTAATCAGCAAATGACACTGAAAGAAATTGTTATCCAAATAAAAAAATATATTATAATGGATAATTGTCTCACAACTTACAGGAAAATAAACTCCAAATAGATTGAGAGCTCAAGTGTAAAACAATAACTTCAAAATCAAAAATAAACATATGTGCATATATTTATAATCTTGGATTAAGGGTGTGTTTCTTAAACGAGACCCAATGGTACTAAACATAAATGGAGAGATTGATAGATTTGAATACATTGAAATTAAGGATTTCGCTTCTTTAGAAGACATCCTAAAGAAAGTAAAAGTATAAGCCATAAATTGGGGGAAGATATGTGCAATTTATACAATTTATGAAAGATTTATACCATAATATATAAATAACTCCTTTGAATCTGTGATAAATCAATCCTGCCTTATAATATGCTTTAAAGAAACAGTTGAAAATGTATGCTACATGCTTATATAGCTATGTATGTTTGTAATAGCATCATAATAACAACTAACAATAACAGACAACAATAGGAAACAATTTCAATCAATGATAGAATAGAAAAATAAGTTATATGTGTACAATGTAATATTATATAGCAGTGAGAATCAACAAGTGAACTATATATACAGACATCAGAATGGCTAAAACTGAAAAACAAAATATTGAGTAAACAAAGCATCACAAACAATACAATATAATTCTATTGACAACATGTAATCTTCAAAAATCAAAGCTAAAAATATATCTTTAGGTACACATCCAAACGTGTAGATCTATTTTTCAAGAAGTAAAGAATGACTAACAGAAAAGAACACGATACTTACACGGTTACCTCTAGGGTAAGAAGTGATAAGCCATCTACCAGGAGTACATTGAGGTCTTTGAATAGATATATACTATTTCTTTTATTAACTATAGTATTCACCATGAAAAATGTAAATTTAAACAAAAAATAGATAATCTTGGGATGCCAGAAATGACAAAAGACAGGAATATGTCCCAAACTGATAGACTGATATTACACTTGTTTCCAAATTTTATCTATTTTGTTGATTAGCCAAATATGATTCACTTTATTTTAAATTACATTAGAACCAATAGACCTGTAACTTTTTATTGATTTATTTTATTGAAGTAACATTGGTTTATAACATTATATAAATTTCAGATGTATGTCATCACATTTCGCCTTCTGTATAGACTACATTGTGTTCACCACCAGAAGTCTAGTTGCCATCCAGCATCACACAGATGTGACCGTTTACCCTTTCTACTCTCCACCCATTGCCCTTCTCCTCTGGTAACCATCAATCTGTCCTCTCTATCTGTTTGTTTGTTTATTTGTTTATCTTCCACATATGAGTGAAATCACAAGGTATTTGTCTTTCACCTTCTGACTTATTTCACTAACAAAATAACCTCAAGGTCCATCCACGTTGCTGCAAGTGGCAAGATTTTGTTAGTTTTATGGCTGAGTAGTATCCCATTATATATGTATATACCACATCTTCATCTATTCATACATTAATGGGCCCTTAAGTTTTTTCCAAGTCTATTTTGAATAATGCTGTGATGAAGATAAGGATGGATTTTAAATTAGTGTTTTTGTGTTCTTTGGATAAATACTCAGAAATGGAATAGCTGGATCATATGGTAGTTTTATTTTCAACTTTTGAAGAATCTCTATACTGTTTTCCATAGTGCCTGCACCAGTTTGCATTCTCACCAGCAGTGTAGAAGGGTACCCTTTTCTCCACCTCTTTTCCAACACTTGTCATTTCTTGTCTTTTTAATAATAGCTTTTCTTACTGGCATGAGGTGATATCTCATTGTGGTTTTGATTTGCATTCCCCTAATAATGAGTGGTGTTGAACATCTTTTCATGTGCCTTTTGGCCTCCAAATAGCTTCTTTGAAAAAAGACCTGTTCATGATCTCCATCAATTTTTTGATGAGGTTGTATTTTTGTTGATGAGTTGCATGAGTTTACATATTTTGAATTTTAATTCCCTATGAGATATATGATTTACAAATATCTTCTCCCAACTGGTAGATTGTCTTTTCATTTTGCTGTTGGTTTCTTTTGCTGTGAAAAAACTTTTTAGTTTGATGTAGCCCCATTTCTTTATTTTTTCTTTTGTTTCCCTTGCCTGAGGAGCCGTATTCAAAAGGATACTGCTAAGACCAATGTCAAAGAGCATACTGCCTGTGTTTTCTTCTAGATGTTTTATAGTTTCAGGTCTTATATTTAAGTCTTACTCTATTTTGAGTTAATTTTTGTGTATGGTGTAAGATAATGGTGTACTTTCATTCTTTTGCATGTGGCTGTCCGGTTTTCCCAACATGATTTATTGAAGAGACTTTCCTATCTCCAGCATATATTCTTGACTCCTTTGTCAAAGATTAGCTGACCATGGATGTGTGGGCTTATTTCTGGGCTCTCAATTCTGTTCCATTGATCTCTGTGTCTGTTTTTCTCCCAGTACCATGATGTTTTGATTACTAAAGCTTTGTACTATATTTTGAAATCAGGGACTGTGATACTTCCAGCTTTGTTCTTTTTTCTCAGAATTGTCTTGGCTATTTGGGGTCTTTTGTTGTTCCATATAAATTTTAGGATTCTTTGTTCTATTTCCATGAAAAATGTCATTGGGATTCTGATAGGGATTGCTCTGAATCTGTAGATTGCTTTAGGGAATAAGAACATTTTAACTATGTTAATTCTTCCTATCCATGAGCATGGAATAGCTTTCCATTTCTTTGCATCTTCTTCAATTTCTTTCAAGAATGTCACATAGTTTTCATTGTACAAGTCTTTCACCTCCTTGGTTAAACTTATTCCTAGACATTGTATTAATTTTGTTGTGTATGTGGATGAGATTGTGTTCTTGATTTCTCTTTCTGCTATTTTGTTGTTGGTGTATAGAAACACGACTGATTTTTGCATGTTGATTTTTGTGCCTTGCAATCCTACTATATTTCTGATAGTTTTTAAGTGTATTATCTAGGGGTTTCTCTATATAAAATCATGTCATCAACAAACAGTGACAGTTTTACTTCTTCCAACTTGGATACTTTTTATTTCTTTTTGTTGCCTAATTGCTCTGGCTAGGACTTCCAAGACTATGTTGAATAAGAGTGGCAAGAGTAGGCATCTTTGTTGTCTTCCATTTCTTAGAGGGATAGCTTTTAGTTTTTCACCATTGAGTATGGTATTAGCTGTAAGTTTGTCACATATGGCTTTTATTATGTTGAGGTACTTACTTCTATACCAATTTTATTGAGAGTTTTTATCATAAATGAATACTGTATCTTGTCAAATACTTTCTCTGCATCTATTGAGATGATCATGTGATTTCTTTCTTCATTTTGTTAATGTGATGTATTATGTTGAAATATTTGCATATGTTGAGCTATCCTTGCATCCCTTAAATAAAGCCCACTTGATCATGGTGTATGACCTTTTTAATGTATTATTGTATTCAATTTGCTAATATTTTGTAGAGGACTTTTGCATCTATATTCATCAGAGATATTGGCCTGTAATTTTCCTTTATATGTTGTCTTTGGCTGTGGATATCAGGGTAATATTGGCCTTGTAAGATGAGTTCCTTCTCTAACTTTTGGAATAGTTTGAGAAGGATAGGTATTAAATCTTCTTTGAATGCTTTGTAGAATTCACCAGACTAAAAGTGAGAGTGAAATAACTGATCAACAATGGAATATACTTTAATTATCCTATTCAATTTAAATTTAAATGTAACATTAAGTTAAAATAATAATAGTATTAATTTGGTGAGAAATGGTTTATGTCATGAATAATAAACTCTATAATTGCTAGATCATTATTATATAAAACTGATGAGTAAATAATGAACAAAATGCTTGATTAGTTGATTCTAGATCACATACTATCTCATCCAGCAGTTTTCATTCACATTCTGAAGCAAATCAGCCTCAATATGATAAATGTTAAAGAATAAACTAGTAGCCTATTGAGAATTATTAAACTGACATTGTCTTTATGTGAGGAAACTCAGCTATTGTAATGACTAAAACAACTCTTCTGTGGATCTGTGACCAACACAAGATGGCCCAAAGGAAATAATCCCATTTTTCCACCCAAAATATCTAACAACAACCAAGCCCACCAAAGAACCCATTTTTTAAAAAGTAGTAAGATCCTACATCTTGTTAAACACCAAAATAACTTATATTGCAAATAAGAAATATGTCTCCTCTTTTCAGGTTAACTTGGATTCAGGAAAAAGCTGAGCTAAGGCAATGCTGCTAACCCTGCTTTTTTCCTTTGTTCCTATCTCTCCCAGCTCTCAATTCTGCTCTGCCTGAATTTCATTTTTAATACATTCCTCTCTCTTTTCCTGATCTGCTTCTCCTCACTCCTTTCTTGCATTAGCCTCTCTACAGAAACGGTTCCAACAGCCAGCCCTGAAAACTAATGGCTAAAATAGTTTTTGTGTACTCTGTGGCTAAAGTAGTTATTTGGTTGAAGCATTTAAATCCCATCTGCTGGGACTGAATAGCTTTATAGAATTGTAGTTTGTGCAGATAAGATTTCATTCCTAGTTTTCTAGATAAAAGTAACAGCAAAGGCTGTGAAGTAAATGTAGGTTGATGAAGAATCCCAACGTTGAATTGCTATATGTTGAAATATATTCAAGGATGAAAATCTACAAACAACTGTTTTTTTAAATGATCTTTCCTCGATAGCTGACTAGTAAATAGAAAAAAATATATTAAAATCTAAGATGAGCTCAGGGACGGTTTCATTTGAGTCTACAGTTGAAAATGTAGAAATTATATATGCAAGTTTTAAAAAATATTATCTTATCCTATTATGAATTATGTATTATCTTATATATCTTATATATCTAATATATGAATTATATATTATCTTATATATCTTATTATGAATTATCTTAATTCATAAATTTGATATTTCTGACTTTAAAATATTTAATGCAAGTGATTTAGCATTTATATAGTTGTCAAATTGAACAACAAAATTATATTACTGGGATTCCTTCAGCCTGCCTAACTTTTATTAGTGGTTAGTAAGACCAATTCATTGTGTAGGGATGAAAAGCATAACTCTAATTTTATGCAAACTATAAAAAGAACTCCTAAACTCAATAACAAGAAAACAAACAATCCAGTTAAAAATTGGGCCAAAGACCTTAACAGATGCCTGTGCAAATAAGCATATGAAAGGATGTTCCACATAACATGTAATCAGGAAAATGCAACTTAAAAGAACAATGAGATACCACCACAAACCTATCAGAATGCCCCAGATCTGGAATACTGACAACGCCAAAAGCTGGGGAGGCTATGGAGGACAGGAACTCTCATTCATTGCTGGTGGGAATGCAAAATGGTACAGCCACTTTGGAAGACAGTTTGGCAGTTTCTTACAAAACCAAACATACTCTTGCTATACGTTCCAGCAATCAAACTCCTTGGTGTTGACCCAAAGGGGCTGAAAACTTCTGTCCACACAAAACCTTACACATAGATGTTTACAGCAGCTTTATTTGTAATTACCAAGACTTGGAAGCAACCAAAATGTTCTTCAGTAGGTGAATGTATAAATAAACTGTGGTACATCCAGGCAATGAAATATCATTCAGTGATAAAAAGAAATGAGCTATAAAACCATAAAAATTCATGGAGGAAACTTAAATGTATAATAGTAAGTGAAAGAAATCAATCTGAAAAGGCTACGTACTGTATGATTCCAACTACATGACGTTCTGGAAAAGGCAAAGCTGGGAGACAGTAAAAAGACCAGTAGTTGCCAGGTGTTTGGGGTGAGGGCAGGTGAATAAGCAGAGCAAAGAGAATTTTTAAGGCAGTGAAAATACTCTGGAGAAAACCACAATGATGGGTATATGTCACTATACATTTCTCCAAAACCAGTGAATGTACAACACCGAGTGAACTGTAATGTGAACTATGAATTTGGGTAATTGTGATGTGTCAGTGTACGTTCATCCACTGTAACAAATGTACCACTCTGGTAGGAGATGTTGATAAAGGAGAATGTTATGGAGGAGGTTAAGGGAACTTTCTCAAATATCCCTCAATTTTGTATCCTCCCCTCGATTTTGCTGTGGACCTTAAACCTCTCTAAAAATAGTCAATAAAAATTAATAATAAATGTGCTTTGCACATAGAAAAAATATTAGCCCTACATCTAATACACAGTCTTAAACAAATTATCAGAAATTTATGTAGATGTAATTTATACACATTAAGGAAATTTTTCTGAATTTTTCATATATCAAACATAAAATTCCTAAATGTTAATACTACAGAATGACATATAAATATTTTATAGTGATAAGTTGTATCATTTACAATCATGAAAAGATATTGCTTTAAATTTTTGAGGAATTCACAAAATTCTCCTCTGAAATATTTAGTAAAAGAAAGCAGAACACCAAATTTTACATAGTCAGACTTTTCCTAAATATATACTTGTGTAAATTTTCAGATGTTTCTGTACTATATGCATGATACTTTTATAATTTTATTAGGTATTGAGTTTGATAATTTCAAGGAATTCTCAAGAAAAGTATTTTTTAAATAGATTATTCCCAATTTAAAATATTATAGTAAATCTAGAATACATGTGTTATGTTTCTTTCTTTCTTTCCTTCTTTTGTTTTGATGAGCAAGATTGGCCCTGAGCTAACATCTGTTGCCAGTGTTCCTCTTTTTTGGCTTGAGTAAGATTGTCACTGAGCTAACATCTGTGCTAATCTTCCTCTATTTTGTATGTGGGATGTCACCACAACATTGCTTGATGAAGCAGTGTGCAGATTCAGGCCCAGGATCAAAACCCATAAGCCCCGAGCTGCCAAAGTGCAGGCTTAAGCATTACACCATAGGGCTGGCCCCATGTTATGTTTTTCTTAAAGCAAATGTACTTATCTTTTTATTCAAAGACATACTGTATATATCCTCAGTTTCCAAAACACTAAGCACGCCAAAGAGAAAGATAAAGAGCCACCTATCACAGACAACAGTCATCAACCTCCCCTGACCCAACACACACACAGACACACACACACAATTAATTTCCACTGAGATGAGGTGAACAGCAATTTTAAGAAAAATTAATTTGAGTATTAATGTCTAGAGATTTGCACTTAGATTTTTGCATCTTAGTTTGGAGTTTAGACCTAAATTCATGCATTATATTTCCTACTACAGCAGAATATATATCCTAGAATGTAATATTTGAATATTTACTGTAAAAATAAAAGTAATTAAAAAATTTGCTATTCAAAGTATTATTTAATGACTTATAATCTCTTGTACAGTTTAACATATTTCACTGTTCTTTCTACGTGTAATCTCTGCCTTAGTAAAGTCAGATACATGAAAATCCGAATTTACAAAATATTAAAAAGAGATACCTATTATTTCAAAGGAGGTTTTTGGTGGCAATTCTACTGCTGGTATCTGTTTATTTGTAGACTGTTAAGCACTGTCAGAGACATTCATGGGTCATCTTAGGGACTTTTTTATTGGAAATCATAAAATTTAAATTCTATTAAATTAAATACAAAATTCAAATTCTATAAAATTTAAATTCTAAAGTTGATTGAAAAACATTTTATTTGGCACAAATAAAACAATTTGACACAAATTTTTAGGAATCCACTGCTTGTATAGAGGAAACTCTTACAATGCATATATCAACATAGAACTCACATATAAAATAGATCAACACAGAGCAGTCATTCAATTCTAGTTTTGCCATTCCTCACATAAAAATTGCTTGCTATTTTGTGCTATAAAATTCAATAGAGCCTCTTCAGTGCAGTCTGTGAGAATAACCACGCATTAATGAATGAATTGATCAATTTGCTAGTTAATCCATAGTGCATGGGGAAGTAGCTATTAGAGAAACCCTGGAAAGAACAGCTGGTCTGCTCATTGGAGAAAAATTCTTATTTACTGAGTTCAATTCAGAGATGCTAACCTCATAGTCCCCAGGTTCACTGGTGGTGGTTGTTTCCTTTACAATCATTCTGAACTGTGGTTTTAATGGAATAATATGGGCAATATTTACTGCCCATATTGGACAATATTCCCTATATACTAATTATATTCAGCACAAATAAAAATCTTCAAGTATTGTTCGGTCAATGATATCCTGATTACGGAACAGCTGCAGTGAATGTTTTTCACTTGTACATTGTATCCTCTTATTCATTTTACAATATAGTAAAATAACACTACAAATGTTATGATATCCAAAATGCAGAGACTATTGCTTATGGTAGACCTACTATATATTATGCTACTCAATGACATATACAGCAATCATTTTAATACTTTCCCCCTTATTTATTTATTTATTTTTATTTTCTTGGTGAGGAAAAGTGGCCCTGGGTTAACATCTGATGGCAATCTTCTTCTTTATGTTTGTCCCTGAGCTAACATCCATGCCAATCTTCCTCTATTTTTTGTATGTGGGATGCTGCCATAGCATGGCTTGATGAGCAGTGTGTAGGTCTGCACCTGGGATCTGAACTCATGAACCCCAGGTTGCAGAAGCGGAGTGTGAGAACTTAACCACTATGCCACCATGTCAGCCCCAATACTTTTCCCCTCATTTATTTTTCCACTCATTCTCAAAAAACACAATTCAATTTTAAGGAGCTCATAGATGTTTTCTAATTTTAATAGATTTAAGTGAAATTATTTCTGTCTTCTGATTTTATAGACATTTATCCTAATGGAACTTTTTACTCTTACAAATGAAATGATAGAACTATCAAAGAGTCTCTCAACTCAACAAAACAAAGAGTTAATTTCTGTTGTCATTTTTGTGTTTTTTGTATCAGTAGTAAGGAATTACTAAATAAATGAAATAGGCATTATGCTTCTAAGAAGCAACTGGACATAAAATTTGTAATTAGGATCCCTTCTTTTGTAATAGCATGTAGTCCAAAATTAAGGATACTACTAGATAGTACAATAATCTGAGACAATCTATGATAATCAAGTCTATATTATGCTCCAATAACTTTTAAATGAATTATAGGTGTTTATGAAAAGGAAGCCTGGACACAGCGCTCACATAGCTCCTACTTATAGTCAAGGCTGCACTTTCTAGAGACCAGTTAATGGATTTGTGTAGGGAGAATTTCATGAGGGATCTCTGACTAAAATTCTAATATCATTCTTTTCATGTGGCATATGTGTGTGTTTATGTTGTCAGTAAAGAACCCTCCAGGAATGGGCCATATCAAATGACCAGTGTCAAATAATATGACTAATGCCACAATTTAAAAGCTCTACACACAGTCTTTGAACCATGGCCATATTTATCATATAGTCCTGCCTATTCTGCCATGCTCTCCCCATTTCAACAGAGACATTCTTCATCTTAAGTGTTTATGCTAATCAACTCATAATGTACAATCACTCTAGACTTGCAATTATCAAACTACAAAACATTGCTTTACAGCAAACTGTATGCTGATAATGTAGAAGCGATTAATCTCTCTAGTATTGTTCATTTGTTGCTATGGAAATACTCCCTCTCTACAGGGCTATTAGTAAACATTATATTAAGATTGCTGCCAATGACAGAGTCAACCTGGCAAACTCTACAACAAATGCAAAGCAGTATTATTGCAGTCATGCTCTGCCACGCATACATACATCAGTCCGTTTTTTATCAGTAGGATTTTGTTTCACTGAAAAAGTAAATTTATTTCTATTATAAAACATACTGATAGAAAATTACACATTGGTATTTATTGGGAATTCACACAATTAAAAATCTCCTTTTTTGAAAAATGAAATTTTTTTGCATGTTCTTATTAAAGTTGGATATTTCTTTGACTAAAATGAATACTTGCCACATTTCTCACTTTCAAACTTAAAAATATATAGTTCTTTTTTGGAAACACTGTGATGATATTAAAGTAAGGTTAATCTCTGAATGAAAATTAATGTAACATATCATATAATAGCTTAGAAGGAGGGACAGAACCTCATGTGATCATATACAACACATTTGGTCACATTTGACTGAAGTGATATGTAGGCTGAAATAGTTTGCCCTCTCTTGTTAGGATTCATAACAACATATTTATGTAAATACATTTCACTCATAGCACAAAGTGAAGAAAAATATTTTCAATTGCCATGAAGTATATCTAGCTGTCAGAAAAGCTAGTTTTGATAAAATGTGTCTCTAAAAAAATATAGATTAAGTCTATATCAATTAAGGTACAAGGTTTAGCATATCTTTTTATTTATTATTTGGAGATAATTGCTATAAGTACCACTTGACAAAGTATTCTTTGAATATAAGGTAATATGAAATAACCTCAAACTACTGAACTGAATGTATCAGAGAAATAATGACATTCATTTAGTTGCCTTGACGCTATTATATTTTTATTGACAAATAAAAATGGTATATACTTAAAATGCACAATGTGATAATTTGATATACCTGTATATACCACAATCAAGCTAATTAATAAATTCATCACCTCCCATAGTCACCTTTTTTTCCTGTGGTAAGAATACCTTCAGTAAATTTCAATTATGCGTTACAGTATTGTTAACTATAGTCACCATCCTGTACATTCAAATCTCCAGAACATATTCATCCTCCCTAACTGAAACTTTGTACCCTTTAACCAACATCTTCCCACTGCCCCAACTCCCCAGACTCTGCAACCACCATTCTACTCTCTGCTTCTATATATTCAACTTTTTAAGATTCCAGATGTAAGAAAGATCCTGCAGAATTTATCTTTCTGTGTCTAGCTTGTTTCATTTACCATAATGCCTTCCAGGTTCATCCATGTTATTGCAAATGGCAGGATTTCCTTCTTTTTAAAATTAAATATATTCTAGGGGCCAGTCCCATGGCGGAGTGGTTAAGTTCATGTGCTCCTCTGTGTCGGTCCCAGGGTTTCGCTGGTTCAGATCCTGGGCGTGGACATGGCACCACTCATCAGGCCATGTTGAGGTGGTGTCCCACATGCCACAACTAGAAGGACCTACAACTAAAATATACAGCTATGTACTGGGTGAATTTGGGGAGAAAAAGCAGAAATAAAAAAAAAAAGAAAGCTTGGCAACAGTTGTTAGCTCAGGTGCCAATCTAAGAATAAATAAATAAATAAAATATATTCTAATATATATGCATATATATCAAATTTTCTTTATCCATTTATCCATCAATGGATACTTACATTGTTTCCAAATCTTGGCTATTGTGAATAATGCTTCCATGAACATAGGAGTGCAGATATTCCTTCAAGATACTCATTTCATTGCCTTTGGGATATTTTCCCAGAAGTAGAATTGCTGGATCATATGATCACGCTATTACTAATTTTTTGACAAACCTCCAAACTGTTTCCCATAATGACTGTACCAATTTACACTCCTACCAATAGTGCAGAAGTGCTCCAAAAGTGCACCTTGTTTTCATATCCTCTCCAACAGTTGTTATTTCCTGTCGTTTTGATAATAGTCATCCTAACAGATGAGAGGTGATGTATCATTATGGTTTTGACTTGCATTTCCCTGCTGATTGGTGATGTTGAATACCATTTCACATACCTGTTGGCCATTTGCATGTCTTTTTTAGAGCAACGTCTATTCAGGTACTTTGCCCATTTTTGAGTAAAGTAATTTGTTTTCTTGCAATTGAGTTGTTTGTATTCCTGATGTGTTTTTGATATTAACCCCTTATTGTATGTATGTTTGCAAATATTTTCTCCCATCCTATAGGTTGCCTTTTCATTGTGTTGATTGTTTTCTTTGTTGTACAGAATCTCTTTAGTTTGATGCAATCCCACTTTATTGCGACTTTTGCTACCTGTGCTTTTGGGGTTCTAAAAAATAATTGCCCAGCACAATGTCAACAAGCGTTTTTCTATATTTTCTCCCGGTAGTTTTACAGTTTCAAGTTTTACATTTAAGTCTTTAATCCATTTTGAGTGGACTTTTGCACATACTGTGAGATAAGGGTCCAATTTCACTTTTCTGCATGCAGACATCAAATTTTCCCATCACCATTTATTGAAGAATATCCTTTCCCAATTTAGTCACTTGGGTACTTTTAATGATGTTAAGAGATAGATCTAATATTTTGTGCACTGTTGCTGAACTTTAAACTGGCTGAAATCGTTAGATGTATAGTGGTTTGCCCTAGTCTTCTGTCATTTACTCGTTCATTCATTCAATTATTCATCATTAATTAAATATTTGAGTGCCGACTTTAGCTTAATTTTAAGAATGAATAATGAATTACTCTGCCTCCCCTTAAAGTACTTAGGGTCTAGTGAAGTCAGAAAGACAGAGAAGTTAGATAGTTAGTGAATGAAGTGTTTTGAGAGAATTTTGCACGGGTTGCTTTTCATTTAGTCCAAATAGATAATTTAGTAATAAACTAAAATTATCTACAACACAATTGATCACTTCTTTAGTTGACCATTTCAAATTGTTTTAAAACCATTGTTTAGAAATTAATACAAAGGTCTTGTTTTTCAGTTTTTAGGGGAAAGTCTCAGAACAAATAGATTAAGCATTTCGGATGAATAAAACAGAACTGATTTTCATGGCCCACTATTATTTTTACCCAGGATAGGATAACATATGTATTTATCTCTACAATAACATTTGAAAAGGTATAAAACATAGTCTAATTTTTAAAAATGTTAACTATTAAAAGTCATTTTTGTATTTGACAGATGATATAATGTCTACTGCTATGTTGACCAAAAGGAGTTTCATAAAATCACCAGAAGTTCTATATCACAACTTTAAATGTGTCAATTCATTGCAGTTAACGAAGGATGGTAGATCTGGAGAAAATTTCACATTGGATGTAGTCATGGTCATTTGTTCTGTTCATTAAAATCATTATGTTATCATACTCTCAATTTTAACATATAAATCCAAAACCAACTTTTTAGGAATTTCTTTCAAATGATACACTAAATATAAAAACTATGCTTTAAATGTTGTATCTGTGTGTGTATTATATACATTTATAATTTCCCAATTATCACATTGCACTATTTTTAAAAGCTTAAAAGCAATATGCTTTAATGACTTTGTTCATCTACTCTTGAGGTATAGTAATATTTACATTTGAATCAATTGTAGTTAGTTGATAAATATAACTATCAGATTTATTGGATAAATAGTATTAAAGTCAGCTAATATTTGATAGCAATCAGCTTGTAAGTGAGGAGGAATAGCTTTCAAGATCTAATTTGGATAGTAAAACTCATTTTCATCTAATAAGCATTAATGTGTGACAAAGTTGCTAGATTCCCAAAGGCATCCGGGAACACATTTCATCTGGCTACATCATTATGGAAATTTTGAACTTTGATCTTAATTAGGCATTCTCATTTCCGCAATGGAAGTCATAATTTTGGTTAGATATCACCCATACCAGTATTTTGCATAAAATGTTTATACATGTAGTTTTAGTTTAATAAGTTGGGGGAGAGTGTCACTGAAACTTGTTATAGACTAGAGATAATTGGTATTTATGGTGAATGTTTACAAGTGGGAAAATCTCTCCTGGGAATGTAGCAAGTGACGCTGTAGGTAGTGGCAGCTTTTCAAAACTGAAAAGATTGGCAGGCAGGTAGTTTTAAATCCCAAAATCCTGGGAAAAGTTTTCTCAAATTTGATGTAACAGTGGTGGTAAATAGTACCCAAATGCAAAACTGAACGTAAGAGCGGGGCAGGTAAACTGTCCCTTCTTGGACAGGACAAATGGGTCCTATGCAGTGAATAATGTTATATATCTGAAACTCCACAGTGTGACTAAGAAGAAATTTCACAAATGTAGAAAAATTGAGTTGTTTTAATAGCACTAAATGGTCAAAATGCTTACTTTCTGCTTCGTATCTGAGTGGCAATAATAGTAACATTTCATTACATGAAGAAGAGAAAAACTTTATACCTTGGTTTTGCTTGTCCTCTATGGGCAATTGTTCAAGTCTTTTGGTTAGGAAGTGAAAAATATTACCATTATAAAGCATCCTAAGTAGACTAAACAAACAAACAAAAAAAAGCCCTGTCTTTTCAGGTTGATATCACATGCTGCTCAAGCCAAATATTTGTTTCTTCCCAAACGTTCTTCCTTTTATTTCTTCCCCAAACTTCCCTATCTCAATGGTTCTTAAATAAGTACACATTAGAAAAATCCGAGGCAATTTTAACAAATATTAGTCTGGCCCACATCAGACTAATAAAACGAGAATCTTTGCCCATAGGGCTTTGGATTGATATCTTTAAAGCCATAACAGTCCCCCCTCCCTGCCCCCAAAAGACTTGGAGTGATGTGCCTATGGGGGATTTGTGAACAATTGTTAATATTTACTCCTTTCCTTCTTTTTCTTTCTGTCTCTCTCTCTTTCTTTCTCTATCTCTCCTTCTTTCCTTCTTTGTTTCTTTCCTCTTTCTTTCTTCTTTATTTAGTTATTTATTAATCAATTTTATGGAAATACCATTTATATAACCTATAATTCATCAATTTAAAGTGTCCAGTTGTATGTATTTTAGTGTATTCATAGAGATTGCAACCATCAACACACTTTAATTTCAGCATATTTTCAAATGCTTCCCCCCAAAATCATTACCCATTAACTGTCGCTTCCCATTGTACCCTAATCTGAACGCCCCATTCCTATGTAACCATTAATCTATTTTCTATCTCTATAGAATTACCTATTCTGAATATTTGAAGTAGATATAATCATGTGATATGCAATCTTTTGTAAATGCCTCTTCACTGAGCATAATATGTTCAAGTTACAGCATGTATCAGTTCTCCATTTCTTTTTTATTGTTGAATAATACTTCAGTATATGACTACAATTTATTTATTTATTCATTCATCAATTAATTCACAGTTGATTTGTTTTCACATTTTGGCTATTATAAATCATGTTGCTGTAATCATTTGTGTGCAAGTTTTCACATAGATATAGGTTTCATTGAATCTATAGATCAATTTTGGGAATACTATTGTCTTAACAATATTAGGATACGTGAACATAGATGCACTTCTATTTATTTAAATAGTCTTTAATATCTTCCAGTCATGCTTGGTAGTCTTAAGTGTACAAACATTGTATATATTTTGTTAAATGTATTCTTAAGTATTTTGTTTTTTGGTGACTACCATAAATAGAATTCTGTCCTTAATTTTGTTTTTGATGTTTCATTGCTAGTGTACAGAAATAAAATTAATGTTTGTGTATTGATATTATATTTTGCAAACTTGCTGAACTTATTAGTTCCAATATGTTTTTTCACTGATTATTTAGGATTTTTTATGTACAAGATCATGTCATCAACTAACAGAAATACTTGTGCTTCTTTCTTTCCAATCTCAATGTTATTTATTTATTTATTTTCTTATCTAATTACCTGTGCCAGAATCTTCAGTACCATCTTAAATAGAAATGCCAAGGAAAGACATCTTAATCTTATTTCTGATCTAGGAGGGAAAGAGCTCACTTTTCACCTTTAAGTATGATGTTAGTTGCGGGTTTTCATAGATGTTCTTTATTAGTTTGAGGAAGTTCCCTTCCACCCCTAGTTTGTTGAAAATTTTTATCATGAAGTTATGTAGAATTCTACCAAAAGTCTTCATGCATCTATTAAGATGATCATATGCTTTTATTCCTTTATTGCATTTTGTATACAACATCAATTGGTTTTGGAATGTTAAACCAACATTGCATTACTGTAATAAATCCCCTTCATCTTTGTGTATAACTCTTTTTATAAATAGCTAGGGTCTGACTGTTAATATTTTGTTAAGGGGATGTGCCTCTTTACATATGTAATGTTGGCATTTAGTTTTCCTTGCCTGTATTGTCTTTGTCTCATGTTAGGATTAGGGTATCACTGGTTTCACAGAATGAGTTGGAATAAGTTCTGTCCTTGTTATGGAGTGAATATTTGTCTCCTAAAATTCATATATTGAAGCTCTAACCCCAGTGTGGCTCCATTTAGAGATGAGGCCTTTAGGACTTAATTAAGGTTAAATGATGTCATAAGGATGGGGCCTTGATCTGATAAGAGTAGTATCCTTATATGAAGAGACACTAGAGAGTTCAATCTCTGTCTCTCTCTTCCTCCGTGCATGCACCAAAAAGAGGTCACATGAACACACAGTGAACTGATACTGCTTCCAAGCCAAGGAAAGAAGACTTAGAATGAACCTATCTTGTTGGCACCTTGATCGTGGACTTCCCAGCTTCCAAACTGTGAGAAATAAATTTCTGGTGTTTAAGCCACCTTGTTTATAGTATTTTGTTATGGCAGCCTGAGCTGCCTGATATAGTCATCTTGTATTTTTTAGAAGAATTTGTAGATGAGTACAGCTGGTGCCCCAACTCTGTGAGTTCTGCAACCACCAGCTCCACATCTGAGGATTCAACCAACCACAGGTATTGTGGTATGTTTACCATCCATAGTTAAATTCGTGGATGTGGAACTCCCAGATACAGGGTCCAACTAAAGGACTTAAGCATGTGCAAATTTTGATATCTGCCATTGGGAGGCATTCCTAGAACAAACACCTTGCATAGACCAAGGGATGACTGTATAAACTATTTCTTTGAAAGCTTGGTAGAATTTACCAGTGATGCTTCCTGGGCTTGGGCTTTTATTTGTAGGAATTTTTAAAGTTTGAATTCAATCTCTACACTAATTATAAATCTATTTAGACTTTCTACTCCCTCATGAATGTTTCAGTACTTTATAGTTTTCTAGAAATTTTTCAATTTAATCTATGTTGTCTAATTTTTTTTGTATATAGTTATTCAAAGTATTACCCCATAATTCTTTTTATTTCTGTAAGGTCTGTATTGATGCTGATTCTTTCAATCCTGATTTTAGTAATTTGAGTTTTTCCTCTTTTATCTTGATCAGTCCAACTAAAGTTTTAGCAATACTGTTGGTTTAAAAAAAATTGTTGTTTTAAAAAAATTTCTCTACTATTGCTTTCCTATTCTTTATTTATTTTTATTTATTTAATTGAGGCAACATTGATTCATAACATTATTCAAATTTCAGGTGTGCATCATTACATTTCGACTTCTGTATAGACTACCTTGTGTACACCAGCAAAAGTCTAGTTTCCATCCATCACCATACACATGTGCCCTTTTACTCTTTTCACCTCCCCCCAGCACCCTAACCCTCTAGTAACCACTAATCTGTTCTCTGTATTTATTTGTTTATCTTCCGCATATGAATAAATCACACAGTATTTGCCTTTTCTGTCTGACATTTCACTTAGCATAACACCCTCAAAGTCCACCCATGTTGTCACAGAGGAAGAATTTCATATTTTTTTATAGCTGAGTAGTATTCCATTGTATATATATATGCCACATCTGGTGTAGGACTTCTGGTTTGGGGAAGTTTTTAATTTTGTTGCAATCTTCTTCCTAGTGATCTGTCTATTCAGATTGTCCATTTCTACTTGATACAGAATTTTGGAAGGTTGTATGATTCTAAGAATTTGTCCATTTATTCTAGGTTATCCAATTTGTTATTGTATAGCTTTTCATGGTATTCTCTTATGACCCTTTTTATTTCTGTGGTATCTGTTGTAATTTCTCCTCTTTTGTTTCTGATTTTATTTATTTGAGGCTTCTCTCTTTTTTTCTTAGTGAGTATAGTTAAAGGCGTGCTAATTTTGTTTATCTATTCAAAGAAAGAGATATTAGTTTCATTGATCTTTTCTATTGACTTTTTAGTCTCTAATTCATCTATTTCTGCTTTGACTTTTATTATTTCCTTCCTTCTACTTATTTAGGGCTTTATTCATTCTTTTTCTAATTAATTTAGGTGTAATGTTAGATTGTTTATTTGAGATTTTTCTTGTTTCTTCAAGTGGGCCTGTATTACTATATACTTCCCTTTTAACACCACTTTTGCTGTATCCCATAGATATTGGTGTGTTGTGTTTTCATTTTCAATTTTCCACAGGTATTTTTTGATTTCTCATTTGATTTCTTCCTTGATCCAATATTGTTCACTGTGTGTTGTTTACTCTCCACATATTTGTGACTTTTCCAGCTTTCTTCTTAACATCAGATTTAAAGTTTCATACCATCGTGGTCAGAAAAGATGATTGATATTTCAATCTTCTTAAATTTATTGTGTTTGTTTCCCAGAAAATGGCCTATCTTTGAGAATCTTCCATTTGCATTTGAGAAGAATGTATATTCTGCTACTTTTGGATGGAATGTTCCATATATATACATACAGAACTTTACATATATATGTGGTTCATTTGGTCTAGTGTTTCATTTAAGGTTAATATTTCTTTGTTGATTTTCTGACTGTATGATTTATCCATTGATAAATGGGGTATTAAAGTCCCCTACTTTCATTGTGTTGCTGTCAATTTTTCCCTTTGGGTATGTTAATAATTGCTTTATATACTTTGGTGCTCCTATGTTAGGTGAACATATGTTAATAAATGTTCTGTCTTCTTGATGGATCGTCCCCTTTCTCATTATAGAATGTCCATCTTTGTCTCTTGTTATCTTTTTTTGGCTTAATGCGTATTTTGTCTGATAAAAGCATGGCTGTACCCATTTTCTTCTGGTTGTCATTTATTAGAGTATCTTCTTCCATCTCTTCACTTTGAGCCTATGTTTGTCTCTAGAGCTGAGATGGATCTCCTGTAGGCAGCATATTGTTGGATCTTGCTTTTAATCTATCCAGTGATTCTGTGTCTTTTGATTGGTGAATTCAACCCATTTACATTTAGGGTGATTATTGATATATGAGGAATTAATACTGCCATTTTACTTTTTGTTTTCTGGTTGCTCTATATTTCCATTGTTTCTTTTTCCTTGTGTTTCTGTCTGTCTTTCAGCTTATTGGTTTTCTGTGATGCGTTTCTCAGATTCCTCTTCTCTGCATGTTTTTGTAACTTTGCTCTGAACTTTTGTTTTGTGGTTACCTTGTAGTTTGTACAAAAGGTCTCATAGATAAGATAGTCCTTTTTCTGCTGATAGTATCTTATCTTCGTTTGCCTATTCAGGTTCCATCCTTTTCTTTTTGCCCCTTCTATGTTTTTGTTGTTACAAATTATCCCTTTTTGTGTTGTGAATTTCTTACCAAGTTGAAGTGATGTAGCTAATTTTAATGCTTCCTTTCCCTTTAACCTTTATCTTATAATTAAGTGTATACTATCCTATTCTGATACAGAGTTTTAATTTTTCGATTCTGTCTTTCTATTTATCAGATTGATCAAAGCTTTGTATACTTTTGCCATTTCATTTCACATAGGAGAGCTCCTTTCAACATTTCTTGTAAGGCACGACTAGTGGCAGTGAATTCTTTCAGCTTTTATTTGTCTTGGAAACTATTTCATCTTCATATCTGAAAGATAACATTGTTGGATAGAATATTCTTGCCTGACTATTTTTATCTTTTGTTATTTTTAATGTACCTTTCCACTCTCCTTGACTGTATGGTTTCTGCTGAGAAATTTGCTAACAGTCTAATGGGGGTTTCCTTGCAGGTTATTGTCTTTTCTCCCTGGCTGTTTTTAATATTCTTTCATTATCATTGATTTTTGACAGTTTTATTATCATGTGTCTTGGAAAAGGTCTTTTTGCATTGAGGTAATTGAGTGTTCTATTAGCTTCATGGTTTTGTATATCCTGTTCCTTCCTCAGGTTTGAGAAGTTCTCAGCTATTATTTCTTTAAATAAGCTATCTGTTCCCTTCTCTCTCTTCCCCCTCTGGGATATCCATTACCCTTACATTGGGCTTTCTATTGGATTGGATAATTCTCATAGCATTTCTACATTTTTTTATGTCTTAGTTCTCTCTTCTCTTCTACCTGCATCATTTCTAGTTTTCTATCTAATTTTTAAAGATTGGCACCTTAGCTAACAACTGTTCCCAATTTTCTCTCTCTTTTTTTCTTTTAAAGATTGGCACCTGAGCTAACACCTGTTGCCAATCTTCTCTCTCTCTTTTTTTCTGCTTTATCTCCTCGAATCCACCCCCCATACATAGTTGTATATCTTAGTTGCAGGTCCTTCTAGTTGTGGCATGTGGGGTGCCTCCTCAACGTGGCCTGACAAGTGGTGCCATGTCTGCGCCCAGGACCCGAACCAGCGAGACCTTGGGCTGCCACAGTGGAGTGTGCGAAATTAACCACTCAGCCACGGGGCTGGCCCCTCTAGTTTTCTATCTTTGAGCTCGCTAATTTTCTCTTCCATATGACCTGATATATTTCCAGTACTTTCTAATGCAAGCTTCATCTCATTTATTTAGTTCTTCAGCTCAAGAATTTCTGTTTGGTTCTTTTTTAGAGTTCAATCACTTTGGTAAAATAGTCCTTCTGTTCATCAATTTTATTCCTGAGCTCTTTGAACTGCCTGTCTGAGTTTTCTTGTAGCTCATTGAATTTCTTCATGGTAGCTATTTTGCATTCTTTTAGTTAGATCACAATCTTCCATGACTTTATGTTTCACTTCTAGAGAATTGTTTTCTTTTTGTGATGCCATGTTACCATGGTTCTTTGTGGTACTTACTGAGTTATTCCTCTGCTGGCACATTTATTGTCACAAACATGTTTTTTAAAATTTAGATATAGCTTTGTTTGCTTTGATTCAAACTTTTCAACCACTTAAGTATTAGAAGCCTTTCTTTTGTTTTGCAGTAGGTGGCAATATAGTACTAATTTTTGATTTCTTGTACCTGAGCTGTCTCTGGCTATATTTGAGACCCTGAATGTTCTACCCTCTTCCACCTCTATTCAGGGAGTGGCTGATCCTCTCATTGCCAGCTGTGCCTCTAGAGGTCACTGATGCCTCACTGTAGCTGATGTCCCTGTGGTCCCTGGAATTACTCCTGGGGGCACATGGATGGCTGATGCTCAGCCACATCTTGGATTACCTGGGCTAGAAGATCTGCCACCACAGTGTGGAGAGGTGGAGGGTTAGGAGGGAGCTGGGTTGGTGGGGAACCATTCCAGTTGTTGTTTGTTACCCTGTGGCCACAGGCACCATTGTGGTTAGGACGTACAAGTTCTGTGTGCACTTCTGCCACTGTTACTAGGCTCTGAGCCATGGCTGGGGGCCTGGGATCACAGGGCTCTGCTACTACTTCTCCACTTCATGTCGCTGCAGGTGCCACTGGCTGGCTGGCTGGCTAGAGTCACATGCATGCCTCTGCTCTTGCCCACTGAGTTCTCTGTGTCTGGAAGTGACTGACTCAGCCACCATGGCTAAGGATCCAAGATCCTGGGCTCTGCTTCTGCTCTTCTCCCATTTACCCACCTCTTTGTACTCCAATACACTCATCTTTGTATGTTCTGATGTGTGGATTTCTCCAGCATCCTGCTGTGTTGTGCAAAGTTTCCTTTGTGGAGTTATGGATATTTTACTCTGTAAACATTGAAGGAAAGAGACAAAGGGATCATCTTACAGCACCGTAATGTTGACACCTTAATACAGCAGTCCATTTCATTTATTTTTGTCCTTGTCTTTCTTATTTCCTTCTTCTGCCTTTGATTTTCATTTGCTCTTCTTTTTTTTTTTTTTTTTAAGATTGGCACCTGAGCTAACAATTGTTGCCAATCTTCTTCATTCTTTTCTTTCTGCTTTTTCTCCCCAAATTCCCCCAGTACATAGTTGCATATTTTAGTTTTGGGTCCTTCTAGTTGTGGCATGTGGGACGCCACCTCAGCGTGGCCTGATGTTTGGTGCCATGTCTGCACCCAGGATCTGAGCCAACAAAACCTGCACCACTGCAGCGGAGCATGCAAACTTAACAACTTGGCCATGAGGCCAGCCCCAGCTCTTCTTTATCTGGTTTCTTAAAGTTGACTATTAGCCTATTAATTTGAAAACTGTCTTCTTTTTTGATATAATATTATAGCTGTTCATTTTCTTCTGAATGCTGCTGATTTTGCAAAATATTTCCCCTGCATTTTGAAGCCTTTGATGTTCTTCTTAAGTTTTTTTGTTTGTTTTTATCTTTTATCTAGGGATCCTCCCAGGGTCAGAAAGAAAACAGTTATTAATCAAAGATGGTGTCTAAGGCCCCCTTAAGCTGTCAAACGTTTACCCTTTACTGTTGGATATGTGTGTGGAATAGAGTTCAGAGTTCAAAAAGTTCATGGCTTTTTTGCCCCACATCTAGTCAAAGACTAGTAGCTTGAAAGTTCCCTCTGCTATGGAGATGCAGTCTTTCAGAATGCCAGAAATGACAATAATAATATGTTTAAGCCTGTCTTCCTAGGAACCTCCTCTAGATAAGCGTAGCTTATTGTTCAGTCAGTGTTTGGTCATACGTTGTGTCTAATCTCCTTGTGCCAGTGAGAATTCCACCCTGTGTCGATATGTTAGTGTGTAGCTTGAGGAGTGCTTGCAAGGCCACCCCACACAGTGTCCTGATTCCTCCTTTGTATGTGCACTCTAGCATGTGTGTACAAGTTTCTCATTCCCCAGAGTTAAATGTGATCCCAGGAGAGTTCTTCTTGGCTTTCTCTTTCCCTGGTTCTTTCTATTAAACTTCTGGCTGCTCTACAATTTTGTCCAATTATGGGGTTATTAGCCTCCCCTTAGTTGTTATCTACAAAGATCTCCACGGCTTTTAACAATGACCTTAGTAATAAAGTTCTCCTTTCTCTGTTCCAAATAAAGTCAGGCCTCTCAGGCTGAAATGTGAAGCTGTTTGTTCTTATGCCCTGCTTTTATCCCTGAGCAGAAATCCTACACCACTGCACTGTAGCTGGGTGTGGAAATCTACTTTTCTTGGAGAGACAACCCTGCTTTGTGAATAAGCACTAGGCAGGATGTGGAAGGCCCTAATCTTTTCGGCTGCTTGGAATCTCCACCTTACAAATGAAGCGGGGCATGGGTGATGGAGGCCCCAATATTTTCAGCCTGCTGTGCCCGGGATAGACTTCTCTATGAGTGAGGACTAGGCAGAAGAAGAGAGATCAAATCCTATCAGCTATGCTTTCCTGGAATAGACTTTCTGCAACATGGTACTGAGTTAAGGAGTAGAAGTAGGGGAATGAGAAATGTCAGCAGCCTGCCCCTCTCATGATAAAACCATAGTCCCAGACTGGGAGCTGGTAGGACAAGGAGCCATTGTCTTCTTGACTGCATAGAACATCTGTCACACAGGGCTAGGGCTGGTGGTAATGGAGTGAATTGTGTCTAAAAGCCATAAAGACTTACTGTTCTTACTGAGATTTCACCATTTGTTTGAATGAATGTTTCTCCTTTTGTTGTTTGCCATTTGGGCAATTTCGAGAGATTTTTAAATAGCTATGTTTAGTATTTTTATCATTTAAATTTTTGTATTTCTGGAAACAGTTTCAACACATTTTCTTACTCTATTGTTCCAGAAGTCCCAAATATTTACTCTTAATCATTGGTTCTACCTTGCTAAAAGCTATCACCTGTGGAAATTTAAAAAATACTGATGCCTGTGTTTTACTATGCAAGATCTGATTTGATTCACCTTGATTGTTGCTTGGACAACAGGATTTATAAAAGTTCTCTAGATTACTCTAAATTGTAACTAAGTTGAGATCCAATGGCCTCAATACAGTCCATGGTGGGCCCATATTCTTCAGCCATTTTGGGGCATCAAAAAATGTGATCTTTAAGGCATACTTTAGGAAAGCCGTTGGGTTGGCCCTTGTATCTTACCTGAGCCATGCAGCAACACATTAGAATAACTCCTTCTAGGTATCTCTTTATTTCTTTTAATAGCAGTAATCCATCTCTCTGATGCTCTGCTGAAAATATTTAACAATCCAGAGAATGTAAAACTCACATATTCTCTTCAAGGTGTACCATCACCTTCAATAAATAACGTTTTCTATAATATTTTCAATCCCTCATCAACATGTTAGCTTATGCTGAAATTCCTTCATTAATTTGTGTGTGTTCGGTGGAGGGGGGAGGAGAAGGAGTTGGGCTATTCTTGTGGGTCCCACAGCAATCAGCAGAAGGACCTCCCTTCGTATTTTAAAATCAAAGGAAATTTTGCCTGGGAAGGGTGGCAACGGATAATCGTTGAAGCAAAAAAGTTGATACACAGTTGTTTGCCCCACTTTTGGTATGCATGCCACATTCTTCTTAATTTCTTACAGAGCCATAGAGTCCCATATGCAGAGAAGGGGACTTAAGGAGAGTGGCAGTGAAGAAAATGTAAAATATACTGATGTCATATCAGGAGACCTGGATCTTATCACTAAGTTACTAGGTAGCTCTTGAATTTGAGTTTATGGTGTAACTTTTTAGGGCCTCAGTATCCTATAATGAAATCCAGTATTATTTAGTAAATATTTTTAAATAAATAAATGAAAAAATAAATGAATTTAAGTAGTTTAATTGAATAATCCTAAAGATCTTCTTCAATATCATGATTCAATAATTCTCTTCATTGTGGGAAGCATTAGGAATTATAATGTGATGATAAATTTTACTCAAAGACATGATTCTCAAACTCAGGCCAATGAATTTCCCATTGCTTGCTGCCATATTCTGGTTTCAACACTAGTTTTGCCAATATTGTCCACCATCTGCCACTTCTCACTGGATCATCTTTGTCCTAGACAATATAGATGGAGAGAGGAAACATTTAAGTTTTATGGGACACTTAGGAGAAAAAGTGAAGAAAATACAGAGCTAAGACTCTATATTATATATATATATATATATATATATATATTTATATTAGTCTATTTTCATTAAAGTCCAAAATAGTCTGACGCATACATACTATTTCTTTGTTGTATGTGACAAAAATACATTTTCTTGGCAGGTTTCTGATTTATAGACTTGAACTTCTGTCAGCTTTTCCACTAATTTTAATGCTTCTTTGTCACAATTTCTTACAACTAATGATGTAAAATAAGAGTCATTACAGGAAAGACATTCTTGAAACTAAAATAGTCTAGCAGATTCATGATTATGCCAGTGAATATATGCACTTTATGAAGTTGCTAATATATGTCCTAAATAAAAAGAAACAAATTAGCAAATTTCTGATTAATTCACATCAAAGAATATTCTTTCTCTGTCTCAGTAAGGAATGGAATATGTTATGTGTTTAAGGAACTGAAGATTCCCAAAGTGGCTATTTTCATTGTAAGGAATATTTTCATTTTTTTCTGAACGGCTGCGTTTGAGATAAAGAATACACTAAATTCAACATTACTGCTCATTACTTGGAAGTAATTTTGTGTTGAGTAGGGAGTTATTCTACGATCTATATATTCTTTATTTCTTGTGTTGAAGTAATTTTGAGTCTTTTAAAGACATTCTTTAAAGAAGGATGGACAATTTTTGGGCAATCTTGGCTTAACAATTACATATAAAAAAATGGTTAAGTTCAGAACTAGGTCATAAAACTTTCCCCTGAATTAACTCACCAGCCAGTGGAAACCATTAGCTATTACTTGATTTACACCCAATAGCTTTTGACAGTTGTAAGGACCATGGTTACCACAGCAATCTTTGCATCAACTCAACCATCCAGGAGAGATGGAGGTATTTTCTTTCTAAATTAGACTTAGGCAACTCTACCTCATTTACATCCTTAAGTATAGCTGATTTGGAAAGTTTATGTTACTAATGAACATATGCTCAAAAGAGGGGATGACTGGTACTTATGCAGAGGCTCACTTTAGTTGGGATTTCAGTTTTCTGAGTCCAAAAGAATGCTAATATTTATTTAGAGCTCAGCGTCTGCTAATGATGGCCCAGTACCCTAGAAAGCAAAAGAAAAAAAGATTTTCTAGGGAGATTACAATACAATATAAGTGACCAACATGTTCCATTTTTTATAGAAATGTTTATACAGGAAGCCAATTTATTTTTATATCATTGCTTGACAACTACATAGGCAGAGCAGCAAGTATTTAGTAACTTTAATACAACTCTCCTTAAAGTATATATTTTTTATTTTTTAAAGCATTCTACAGATAAATAAATTTTAGTAATGACGTATTACATATTCTCTATTAAGAAATTCAAATGTATACTTGTCTATGCAAAGTTTTAGAGAAATAAAGCCAATACTTTCATGCCTGCCTCCATCCCTACCACCACCAAAATCACTACCACCACCACCAAAAGCAAGCAAGCAAGAAAAAAATTCTGTAGCCTTTGTTCAACTCACTGTTTCCTGTATTTAAAGGATCATGGACATTTTTAGGTAAGATCTACTAATGTCCTGAAACTACTTTGGCTCTTTGACACATTCTGTCTTATATGGGCATCCGTCAGATACAATCTCCTCCATGGAAGCCACCCACCATAGGAAGCTAAAATGTAGATAACATCTTGTGCTCTTTCATTAGCATACTCAGACCCAAGCAACAGAATTAGCAAGTCTCTAAAACCCATGTACCTATATTTTAAATTTTATCACTTCATTCTGCTTTTGCCTCTAGCTGCACACCTGTTCCAAGAATAATTGAGTTCTTCACAAGTTGATGTTTTTCTGGCACTCATCACTTAGACATAAAAACTGCTATACTCTTACTGTTTTACTCTTTATCTTTTTTCTCATCTCTAATCTGCCCATTCACTTCAAAAAGCGTCTACTACTTGGGTCATCTGAATGAAATGACATGGTACCATGTACTAATTTCACTCTAAATGCTGTGGTTGATATCCCTGCTGGCATAATTTCAGTCACAGTGATATAAAATCATTCATTGAGGACATGAAAACAGTTGGGAGGTATATATTTTTCCAGAGTTAATAGGGTGATGACTTTGTATATCATTTAAAAATGTTATTATTAGTAGTAAGGGACAGAGCTGGAACACAGAGCTAAAATACCCAACCTCATTTTCCAAGCTAAACTGTTCTATTTTGATAAAACAATAACTCTGCACTATTGAGTTTTATCTGAATGCCTACAAACTGAGTTTCACAGGAAACAAAATTCATGAAAATCTTCAAACAAAAATCATCATAATATAAAAGCATTTAATAATGAAGTGACCTCTCAAAAATTTATTGCCACTTACTACTAGCTTAGGGCATATTCTTTCTAATGATGTTGAAATCTTTGTTGGTTTCACATCTATTTGTGTTGTACATACAGTACTATATATGGCAAAGTGATCAAGCAAATCTTTAAAGATTCAGTATTTCTTTTGGAGTACTTTTCAAATCACATTTAAGCTCATCAACTACTTAGAATCTGACAGTTTGAGAAAATCAATAGGAACTTTCCAAAATGACTGAATGGAGTACAAAATTATTGAGAGATTCTTTTGAAAATTGATGAGCCTTCACAGCTTTTTGTTTGTTTGTTAAAAATGAATTTCAAAAAGTCACTCTAAAAATGTTAAATACATGTAAAGCATATATGAGATACTACACACAATATAGTTAAAAAGATAAATTATGTCCTTCTTCTGCAAATATTAATGATTGGTTTGTTTGTGTCATTCTAAGACCTAGACTGTGGTTGTTATTATAATTCCAAATGTCAAATATAACATAAAACAAAAGAATTTTATATGTTTAATTTCTCAAGATAGCTCCCAAGACCACTTTTTTATGATTATTTATACTTTGAAAATTGTTTCACATTTTAAATGAATTCATTTAAAGTGGGAGGTTTGTTCCCCAAGGTAATTCTGTTTTCCTGACAGACAAGTGACTTGTCATTTGTCATTGAGTATAAATAATGTTAGAATGAACTTCAAAGGATTAATTCATTTATTCAACAAATATTTTTGAGCATCTACCATAAGCCAGGCGGTGTTCTAATTGCTTTTGATATTGCAATAAACAAAATCTGCTCTCTTTGATTCAAATCTCATGGGAAACTATAAACAGGTAGGTATATCATGAGGTCATATATGCTACAAAGAAAAGTTAAGCAATTTTAAAGGGAAATAGAGGGAGGGTGGTTGTATCAGTCAGGATTCTCCAGAGAAACAGAATCAATAGGTGACAGATAAGTAGAGATAAGGGGAGATTTATTATAGGAACTGGCTCATGTGGTTAATGGAGGCTAAGTTCCACAATCTGCCATCTGCAAGCACAGAACCAGGAAATCCAGCAGTACAATTTAGTGTGAGTTCAGAGGCCTGAGAAATAGGGGGACCTATGGTGTAACTCATGGTCTGAGTCCAAAGGCCCCAGAATGAAGAGCACCAACGTCCAAGGACAGGAGACATGATGTCCCAACTCAAGAAGAGAAAGAGAGTTTGCCTTCTTCATTTTTATTGTTCTATTTAGGCCCTCAAAAGATTGAATGGTGCTCACCCATTGGTGATGGTGGAACTTCTTTACTCAGTCTACTAATACAAATACTAATCTCTTCCAGAATCACTCTAGCAGACACACCCAGAAATAATGTTTTGCCAGCTAAATAGGCATCTCTTAGCCCAGTCAAATTGACACATAAATTTGACCATCATGGTAATAAAGAAGACCTCTCTGATATGGTGGCACATGAGCAGAGATCTGAAGAAGATGAAAAACAAGCAATGTGGATATCAGGGAAAAGATTTCAAGGCAAAGGAAGGAGTTAAGGGCAAAGTTCCTAGTGTAAGAGCATACTTGGCATGCTGAGGAGGGTAGCAAGGCCACAGTGCTGTTTAATCTTGGGAGAGAAAGGTAGGACATGAAATCAGAGAGGCAACGGAGTAAAATCCTGTCATTCTAAGAATTTTAGATTTTATTCTCATATGAGAGGGGGCATCATTGGAGTTCTGAGCATAGGTGGGAAATTAATTACTTTTGTTTTATTTTAAAAGAATAACGATCTGCTAAATGGAGACATTCAGCATATGTCTTTATGTGTCTCATAATGCTGGACTGGGAGGAGAGGGCAAGAGCAGGGAGACCAATGAGAAACTTTTAATCTACCAGGAAAAAGATGTGTGACTTGAGTTAGTGTGGTAGGCACAGGGGTGCTAAGAAAGTCAACTGTGGGATAGATTTTGACAAGACTTGATGATGGATTTCTGTATGAGAGAGTGGAGAGAAGGACTGCTTTAAATTTGCTAGTGAGGGAGAACAAAGGAGAAGGAAGAAGTGTTTTTGTATGTTGGCTAGATTCTGTTTTTAATAGGAGCAGGAGACCCAATCATAAGTAAAGGCTAAGAAGGAAGGACACACTGGAAAGGGAACCATTGAAAATGTAAGATAAGGAAATAATTGGTATGATATTATTTTACAGCAATTATATTGGAGCAAGAGACAAAGCTGTAAGTGGAAGAGTTTACCTTGAAGGAAGGGCTGCTTTCTGAAACAGGAGAGACAAAAGAGTGACGATGAAGACACAGAGAAGTTATAAGGAAGAGAGAAGGAAAATGAAGAGAGACGCCCATATTAGATAACTCCAGTCTTCTCTAAGGTGGTGGTAGAGATGTGATGCTAGTTTTTACTTTATACAATTTGACATAGATCTATTTATTTTCTGTTTTAAAATACCATTTCAAATGGTTATACCACTTAATTAATGGAAATGTTGACTCTAGAATTATTGAAAAATTAAAAGAAGAAACAAATACAACAAGAGCCCATTGAGAGTAAGGCTTACTTTGCACATTTCTATATACCTCTGAGCAAAGTTTCAGTACGGACTTTGGAAAGAACAAATAACCAGAAAGATTCTATGCCATGGGAATTGTAGAAATGCCCTACTCAAAGTTAGGAATCCTGATGTGAATTCATAAAGAATCAATAATCCATAATCCACTGCTTGTTCCACGGCATTTCACTGATATCCTCATCCAATTTACTTTTTTTCTTCTGTATTCTAGGACCTGGTGTCTGGGAGGGGGCTTGCTAGATTATCCCATAAAAGAATCTCTATTATTGATTGGTGGGTACTAAGGCAATGTTTCTGTCCACCAGTAGGTATTGAAAAGAAGTCTTTGGCGACACCAGCTTAAAAGCAATCATACCAAATACAAGTCATTACAGGCAACTTTAAAAGCTACAGAGATCATGATTTAAGAACGATGGAACCTAGGGTGTCTTCTTAAGTTATGACACATGGAGAGTCCTGATTTCTTGTATAAATACAGTAGTCCCCCTTTATCTATAGAGGGTGTGTTCCAAGACCACCAGAGGATGTTTGAAAACATGGATAGTACTGAACTATATACATATTATGTATTTCCTGTAATAGATACCTATGAGAAAGTTTAGTTTAAAAATTAGGCACAGTAAGAGATTTATTCTTGTTAGTCTCAACAATAACTAATAATAAAATAGAACAATCATAACAATATACTGTAACAAAAGTTATGTGAATGTGGTCTCTCTTTGTCTCTCTTTCAATCGAAACCTATTCCTGAGTCTGTGTAACCATCCCTTATTTGCAGTAAATGGCTTGGTGTCACTCGTTTCAGGGGATCCCTTGCTGACGTCTTCCTATAGGCTCAAAGTTTTCTGGCACAACATGTTGCCATCAATCAGAACACGTTCTCTGTTCATGTCTTCCACCCACAAATTTAATGCCTCTTCCATCTTAACTAAGCACTTATCATGCACTATGGCTGAAACTTTTGCAATTTGAGGTGTGACAGCAAATCTATCACAGATTTCTTTTTCTTTCTTTGCAACTTCATGGAAGAAGATTCATTCTTGGGACTGCCACAGCGGCCCACTGGTGAAGTTTGGCATGCTCTGCTTTAGCGGCCTGGGTTCAGCTCCCAGGCACAAACCTACATTGCTCTCTTACTGGCCATACTGTGCTGGTGGCCCAGATACTAAAAAATAGAGGAAAATTGGCGTGGATGTTAGCTCAGGGCAAATCTTCCTCAGCAAAAAAAAGAAGAAGAAGAAGAAGAAGATTCGTCTTCCTATAGATCTTAACAACCTCAGCCTATGATTTTTTGTCTTTCCTTATTAAGTTGAGAACTTTCACCTTTTCACTTAAAGGAAGTATTTTACAGCTTCTCTTTAGCATGTCCAATTGCCAGCCTCACTACTCTTGCATTTTGGGGCCATTATTATGTAAAACAAGGTTACTTGAATACAAGCACTGGGATACTGCCACAGTTAATCTGATAACCTAGATGCCTCCTAAGTGATCTTGGGGCAGGCAGCATATACAGAGTGGGTATGATGGACAAAGGAGTGATTCATGTCCTGCGTAGAATGGAGCAGGAGCAGGACAGCAGGAGATTTCGTCACCCTACTCAGATTGGCACACAACTTAAAACTTATGAATTGTTTATTCTGGAATTTTCCATTTAATATTTTTAGAATGCTGTGGACCACGGATAACTGAAACCATGGAAAGCAAAACTGTGGATAAGTGGAGACTACTGTATTTAATATTTTACATCCTTCTGCTCTTTGAATCTACTGCCAAAGTATGTCTCTTTAGGTAAACTCTCAGCACAGCTATGACCCAATTCACATCTTTTAAAGTTATGAGCATGCTAGATCAGAGGGAAGCAGCCAGAATTTGGTGTGCTTTGAAAGAGCTGTCAGCTTTGTTGAGTATAAATTTCTGGAGTCTGAGAGCCTGGATGCCTGACAGAGTGTTTCATCCTCTCCCTGTCATGCTGGTGATCACTCTTTTCACGCTACCAGCAGAGCCATCGCATCTCTTCAGCAGTGAGGGACGTGTATTATAGTAACACTTCATTTTATAAGAATCACTTTCCTGGTAGCTCAGGAGCCTTCATGATTTTGGTTGACACATGTTCTACTTTGGCAAGTCTAGACGTCATTTCTTAGAGAAGTGGAAAGAAAATTGAAATTATACTTGAAAACTAAAAGTCAACTTAGGAGTCATGTATAATCTTTCTAAAGATGCAAAGTTTGCAATGGGATGTAAATGACTACAACATCTTTCCATATTACAAACTATTCATGACTACAAAAGTAACCTTCTGATGTCTATGTCTATGTTAACCCTCAAGATTTCTTAAATTATAATATTAAAAAATTGTAAAAAATTTTATTCCAAATTTACATGACTGCCAGTGTGGCACAATATTTCCAAGGATTCTTTTCATCTTTTCTTCTGCCTACACAGCAGGTGGGGCAAACGGTTTAGCTGAGCCCACATTCACACTGACGCTAAGTAATTTAAATGAAACATCCCATGAGTAATTTGTGTAAACTAATCCCTTCCAGAAGAACTTACACTAGGTCATTGGGGAAGTTTGTCACTTTTATTTGATGGTATAAGAATTTATACTCTGACAAGTACACTATCAGGGTGTCACTAGTAGTATCAATTTAATTAAGGTACTGTCAGCTTTTCTGTAGTTTGCACAGTTTAATGTCTCAGTTTTATCATCAAATGGGCCAGAAAATTGGTGTTTGGTTTACTAGTCCTGGTTTGCCTTCTTTTCCTGAAGTGTGACTTGAATGTTAAAACCATTCTTTAGTTATTTGGTGTTAACATGGGTGGATCTATATTTTCTATTTCTTTTTGTATATTTGAGTCACTTAGTATCAGACGATCCTCTAGTTCTACTCTCTATATATTCAGTAATATTTAAAAATACAATTAGTGGATTTTTGCAATTAGATTGACTAATCTATTAAATATTATGTAAAAGATATCAAACTTTTAGGGTACATTAAGATTTTAGAGACGTATGAGAAATAAAAGGCTTAAAATATCTGATGTATGAAATATAACAGTTTTTAAAATGAAAATGATTCTGCAGAGCATGTACTATATTAATTTTACCAATCTATAGCCGTTTAAAATTAATGAATGTTTTGCATTTATTTGGTGTAACTCATTATAGGCAGCAGAAAGTATAGGAAGAGTATAGTATAGAAACTGCTTAATTTTGAAGTCAAAAATTTTGATCTTTAAAGATTCGGTCCTGCAATTAATTAATTGTGTTACACATGGAGACATATACTATTCAAGCTGGAAAAGATCATGAGCTGTCATGTCTACAAAGCTGACATGTTTCACAATGTAGACAATTATAGATGGATGTTATAGATATAGGTATTGGTATAGAGGTAGAGACTAGAGATAGAGATCGAAAGAGAGAGAGAGAGCGAGCAATATGTAGCAGTTAGGTAAGATTTTCTGGCTAAAGTACACTGTTAGCTCCTACATGAATAATTCCTTCCAGCCTAAATCCTTTGTTGTGCAAATTTGAATAATTTGCTTTCATTTTTGTGACAAAAATGTGAATGTTGGATAAAAAGACATTTAGGCATTTCAGGGCTTTTTCAGTTGTAAAACTATGAATCTAAACCCCAAGAATCTAATTTCCAAAGTTATATACATTCACATGTATACATATTATATAGATAAATATTTATCAATATATATGCATATACTCTCTACATGTCTATATGCATACACACTCTATGAATTTGGACAAATGTATAACGACATATACCCATCATTATAATATCATGCATAGTGTTTTCACTGCCCTAAAAATCTTTGATCTGCCTATTCATCTCTCCCCACGCTCCTTGTAACTACTAATCTTTTTATTGTCTCCACAGTTTTGCCTTTTCCAGAATATCATATAGTTGGTATTACATGGTATGTAGCCTTTAAGATTGACTTTTTTCACTTAACAATATGCATTTAAGTTCCCTCCATTTCTTTTTATTGCTTTATAGCTCATTTCTTTCTAGCACTGAATGATATTTCATTGTCTAGATGTGCCACAGTTTATTTAAATGCTCACCTACTGAAGGACATCTTGGTTGCTTCCTTGTCTTGATAATTATGAATAAAGCTGCTATAAACATCCATGTACAAGTTAAAAGATAAAAAGAAAGAAAACTTTATAAAGTAGTGAAGTTGTTCTATCACCTTAATAATAACTTTATATTTATTCAGTTGTGCTGTGCGTATCTGGAGCATTTGGGGCATTGGATTTTGGCTTGTGAACGTAGTGTGTTGATAAGCATGAAAGGAGTAACAGTGGGTATTTGTTTTAAATGACACACGTAATAAGCAGAACATCAAAATAGTGGTTAAACTTCAATCCCAGTATTCATGGGTCGCTTGTCATAAGCTACAGTGTGATGGTTCCTTTAGGTAGAAAAAAAAAAAGGCAGCCTGAAATGCAGTCATGTTTTCAGATGTTTCTGCAATTGTCATCTCTTTGGGCAACAGAATTTCTGAGGCTGTCCGAAAAATAGCAATTTGTCAACAATTTGAAAATAGGTTTGTGACACGATGTATTTATTTGACAGTATAATGCAATAATAGACGTACAGTAGGATGATGATTGTAAAGGAAATTATCATTGGTAAGTTCCTTTCTCTGCAATTAATTTCAGATGTCTATGGGGAAAATTCTGATTGACAAAATGATTACCGGTGGGTGGATGGACAAAATGCATGTTACAGGCATTGTCCTATATTTTTTTTTTGTACATTTATAGAATCAAAATTAAATGATGCTTACAAAATAGAGAAGTTTTAGCCATTTTCCTTTCAATGGAAAATCCAAGTAAAATGTGAATTATTTAGCATTTTAATAGGCTGCACTACTGAATTCAAATAGATTTCAGATTTGGAAGCTCATGAAGCTGACAAAGCAAAGATTCCGCCCCCTCCCCATATACCACACAGGAATTTCCACTGTTCATTTTGTGTTTTTGTACCCCTGGGATTCACCATATTATGAATAGTTACCAACAAAGATATTTATTTAAAGATCGCTTTGTTTTATAAAGTTTTTAAAATGCCCAATAAGATTAAAATAAATATTCTGTGTATAATTTTATTTAATAAACAATTATTTAATGTCTTCAGTATGTGAATGTTTGTATAACTTTATTTTATAATTACTTAAATGAAGACATATAATCCATTGGCAAATTGTCAAAACAAAATGAATTATGGAACCCTCAAATATATGAATTTCAATATATAGCTTAATAGAAACTAACCAGATAATATAATGTTAATTTGTAAAAGATCCTGTTCTAGATTTATAGGAATAGATGTAAAATTTCTTTGTTTCCTTGTGATGACAGGATAAACTTAACCTTTTAATTTTTTTAATTGAACTTTTTAATTAGATAATTATAGATTCACATGTGGTTTTAAAAAATATATATAGAAATGTTGGGTACAGTTTATTCACTTTCCTCTAAATGTAACATCTTGCAAAACTATAATACAATAGTACAGCTGGGATATTGACGTTGATGCAATCCACTGAACTTAATCTGAATTTCCCATATGTAATTGTGTATGTGTGTGTGTGTATAGTTCAATACAATTTTATCACATGTGTAGGTTTGTTACCACTGCCACAGTCAAAATGCAGAACAGTTCCATCTCACTCCCCATGCCCAGCTCTCTGGTCCATATCTAATCCGTGGTAACAGCTAATCTGTTCTCCATTTAAAAAATATTTTAATTTAAAAGTTGTTATATAAAATATAACATGTATAGTTATAATATAAAATATATAGAATCTTACAGTATGTAGCCTTTTTGGATTAGCTTGTTTGATCCAGCAAAATTTCCCTGGAGATTCATCCAAGTTGTGCTATCAATAACTCTTTTTATTATTGTTACTGTTATATTCCATGGGATGGGTGTATCGTAATTTGTTAAGTCATTCACCAGTTGAAGAGCATCTACTGCTTCCCATTTTGGGCTATTATGAAGAAAACTGCCATGACCATTAATTTGATTGAATATAAATTTTCCTTTCTCTGGGATAAAGACCCGGAAGTGCAATTGCTGGGTCTCATGGTAATTGCATATGGTAATTTGTAAGAAACTGCCAAACTATTTCCAAATTGGCTGTACAATTAACACTTCACTAGTAATGTAAGAATTATCCAGTTTTTCTGTATCCTCACCAATATTTGAAGTTATCACTGTTTTCTATTTTAGCCATTCTGATATGTGTGCAGTGATATATCATTGTGATTTTAATTTGCGTTTGGCCGATGATGGTGAACATCCTTCCATATGCTTATTTGCCATCTGCAAATCCTCTTCGGGGAAATATCTGTTCGTGTCTTTTCCTCATTTTCTAAGTGGACTGCTATTGTCGTTGTTTAATGTTGAGTTTTGGGAGTCTACATAGTATTGATATTAGTCCTTTGTCACATACATGATTTGCAAATATTTTATCCTAGTCTTTAACATGGCCTTCTCTCTTCTTTACATGACGTTTTCCAGAATAGAAGTTTTGAATATTAATGAGGCTCAGTTTACCAATTTTTCCTTTCATGAGTCATACTTTTGTTGTCAACTCTAAGGACTTTGCCTAGCTATAGATCTTGAAATTGTGTTTAAGTTTTTCTAAAAGATTTTTAGCGTTACGTTTTACATTTAAGTCTAACACCACTTTGAATTAATTTTTGTATAAAATGTGACGTTTGGATTATGTTTTATGTTTTTGCTAATGGATGTCCAATTGCTCTAGCATCACTTTTCTTTCATCATTGAATTATAGGAATAATTACAGTTTTGACCTTTGTCAAAAATCATTTGGACATATTTGTATGTGTGTTTTCTGGTTTCTTTATTCTGTTCCATTGAGCTATGTTTTCGTCCCTCTGTCAAAACCACAGTCTTGATTGCAGTAGCCATTTAGGAAGACAGGTGTTATGATTCCTTTCACTTTATGCTTATTTGTCAAGATTGCATTAGCTTTTTAGGACCTGTGCCTTTCCACGTAAATTTTAAAATTAGTTTGTCTAGGTCCACAAATTTCTTCCTGGGACTTTGATAGAAATTTCATTAGACCTATAGATTAATTTGAGGAGAATTGACATATTTACTGTGTTGAATCTTCCAAACTACGGACACTATGACTTTCCATTTATTTAGGCCTTTCACTTTTTAATAAGCATTTTGTAATTTTCAAAATATTGATACTGTACATCTTTTATTAAATGTATACCTATGTATCTCCATGTTCTTTGTTAGTGTATAGAAATGTGACTGATCTTGTGTTGATCTTGTATTCTGCAACCTCTCTGAGCTCTCTTATTATTTCTAGGAGGTTGTTTATAGAGCCTTTGGGATTTTCTATGCAGCAAGTCCTATCATCCATAAATTAGGGCAATTTTATTTCTTCCTTTCCAATCTTTAATGACTTTTAACTCCTTTTCTTGCCTTATTTCAGCACCTTATTCACTCATATATGACATTTTGTACCTTAGTCTATGTATATAATGCACAGGATTCAAAAAGAAGCATTTCTTGTCAGTGTTTTTTTTTTTTTTAATTCACTATTCCCATGGCTTCCACTAAAGTAGATTTAATAAAGGTAATGATATGCATATATTTATTATAAAATTAATACACGGTTTTTATATAAAATTCGGAGAAACCTGGGAAAAGGAAATATAAAACACTTGTATTTCTACTATCAAGATTTAACCAATATTAGCCTTTAATTGTATATTGAAATTGAAAAATAATATCCAAAGAACTGTTTGTAAAACTAGTGAAATGACGAAATTGGGCATTCTTCAGAAGTTGATTAACTACTTTTATTTTCTGCTTTGTGAATTGTCTGTCCTTATCCTTTGTCAAATTTTATAGAGAAGTCCTAAAGTTTGAGAAGTTTTAAAACTTGTCTCTCCTAGCATGCATAGATTACCAAAAGGAAATCTATCCAAAGGGAATCAAATCCAGAAGTTTCAGCTATTTTGATTTGAAGCTATTTTAGAGAGATCTGAGCTTAGACACTTAGAAAGAATTCTTTCTCTTTGTAGCCCAGAAATCTTTTAATACAGCTGACCACCCCTAGAATATTTTCCTGGTTAAGACATATGCTACTAGGCAGAAATATACCACCTTCCTTTCTTAAATAGAGGTACAGCTTGAAATAGATACTTAATGTATTTTTCTTTATATCAAATGTTAAGAACAAATATGTCTTTATTGCTTACTATATGCCACTTCATATATTTTAATACTTTTAATATTATCCATTTAAAGCAAAAGAGTTATAATTTAAAAAATATTGCTAGTTACTCGTAGCTTTATAATAAAAATTAAATTTTTACAATAGATTTTGATCTGTATCTAGAAATAGAAATATAATGAACACAGGGAAGAGCACTGCTAGACATTTCATAGTCAAACGTCGGTGATGTTGAAAGACTGGTGGAGTTGAAGATAAAAATGCCATATTGAAAGTAGCTAGAAAAAGCAAACCATATTAGAATACAAGAGGAAAATGATAAAAATGACAATTAACTCCTCTATATATATTATAACAATGCTGAAAGAAGGTTTTACAGGATAAGCTATATAAAAATGGCAGTAGTTTGGAGAAAAAAATGAGAATTCTCATAGACTATAATTTCTTTAATGGCTGGATCGATGTCTCCATAACCCCATGCTTTCTTTTATTTGGTTTAATTGGGTAGTATTTTATACTAAACATTGAATCTCAGCTTCTCTAAAACATACCTGTTATCTTGAACAAGATTTTTTAACTCTATGAAAATTATTTTTAATCTACAAAGGGAATTTGTATAAATTAAAATGGGAGAAGATATATAAATTGCCTAGCATAGGTCCTGGTTAACAATAAATTGAAAACCTACCTAAATTTATTTTTTAAATCAAATAATTTCTAATTTGTTATATTTGTTTATATTTAAAACTTTTATATGCTTCTAATTTGTGTTATTCTGTAGATATATGGACAGAAAAATAGATGGAGCACACCTATTCAGTTAACATTGTTAATTAACACAAAGAAAAGTGCATTTATATCAAATTAAAATGTTATGTGGGGTATGCGATATGACATCAGAATCATATAATGAGTTCTTATTAAGTATAAAGAAATCACTGTTTCTAACTGACAGTGCTAGGTTACATTCAATATTATAAAACACTTAGAGATCTGGAACTAATGGGAGCAATTTTACCCGATTTACAATTGGCTCTGCCTAGCTGCAGTCACTGTAGTTCCGTAATAAACAAATGTGAAGAGTATCGCTGGAAGAAGTAAAAAAAATGCAAATGGGACAAAAAGTTCATGGCTTGAATACATATTCAAATATATTTTTAGATGACTTTTATCCTTGAAATTTTATGACAAATCATAAAATTAATAGATTCATCTAACGAACCTCCGTGAACTGGCATCTATTCTTAAGCCTCTGAATGTTTTAGCTTAGTTGTGTCTCCTATTAAAGTGACTTTGTTCTAAATGAGAAAAGCAAATCCACTACATGTATATACAATTTGCAATTCAGTTCTGAAAAAGTTTCAATAAAAATAATTAGGTGGAAAATTATCCCCCAAATGTAAAGCTTAAGTCGGTATCACATAAAAGCTTTTGCTGTCTATGATACTTTTTGCTATTTTTCCCCTCACGAAGCAGATAAAGAATTGGGTCTTAAAATGTAGGGAAACAAGCTGCAATGAATGACTAAAATTACCAGTGATTTTCTGCAAACATAGAAAGGCAAACAATTCAACTTTTATATTGAACTAAAATATTTAATATTTTATATTTTGATAATTCAACTTTTTTTCTCCTTCAATAAGTGTATACTGTGTGTGCAACAGGTGTGCAATCTGTTTTCTTTTCCCATTTATGCAAATATCCTCTAGAAAGGCAAATTCTTCACGTGTTAATATTTCTGCTTCTATGCAACTCCATTGCGCCTTTCTTAGTATACAGCTACCTTTTTTTTTTTTGGTTTATACAGAATTGTGAAGATTATCTCTACCTTTTCTGCTATGTGTATTGAATAAAGGAATAGTTAGGTTAAGTGAATGTGTGAGATATCCCAGATCTCTAGCATGCCTTAGGGGAGAATATTTCCAGTCCTCTCCTGACCTCACTACTCCTTCTATGTTCTTTCTAATTTAAAGAGAATGTTAATCCATTTGTTTGATTTAGGAGATGTTAATTCAAGTACAGTTATTTCTGAGGAGTATCGCTGTCTAGTAAAAGCCAGCTCCCTCATTTTTGACTTTCTCCATTCGTGTTTATAGCATAAGAAGGTAAAGCAATTTCGAAAAGGTGGAATACCTTCTTATTTCCTGTCTTTACTCTTTTCTCTTTTGGAGCTGCTACACCTCGAGATAGGAAGTTGAGTTCAGTTAAGCACTGGGTACCATTCTCCATTGTTTTGTTTTTCCTTTAATTCCAATGTAGATTGCACTGAAGTCAGGACAACCTAAAACTAAGGGTTTTTTTTTTTCCCTTTCCTAGTATCTTACCATTTACAACAGTAAATCTCTGCTATGCTTCATATTAGACATTTACAATATGAGCACATTCTAGCTGCTCAGGAAATGCTCCTAATGGTATAGCAACACTGTGCCCTAAATTACGTGGTGTGGTAGGGTCCACTATACTGTGATGGACTGATTTTGCAGGGATTTGGAGAGTGAGTTTCATTAGAGATTGCAATTGAGTTTATTTAATTTTTCAGGTACTAAGGCGGCCTTAAAAATGGATGGCAGATTAGGCTACATCTAACATATAAGGGACCCAGGCCATTAAGATAATCTGGTTGAGATCCCACCTGGAAATAAGATATATGTATATTAATTTATTAGGGCTATGGTTTCTATGATTGAAGGGTTTTTTTTTTAGAACTCAGAATTCTTTGTGCAAACTTCATAAAAAGAAGCGATACATATTGTTCACATGTAGGGTATTTTTTCCATTGCATTAACTTGTCAGCATATGAATTCTATAAAATCCTAGAATGATATGTGAATAATGGAATAGGACATAATTTAGGAAATAGAATTGAATTGGATCTTTGGCCTTGAAGTAAATTAATGTCCTGTTTAGAGGGATCTGGGCAACAGCTCAAGTGTTATGTTCTTGGTCCCAAGGGTCTACAAAGAAACAACGGTGTGTACAAAATAAGGAGCCATACATGATTATAACAGTTTTTCCTTGATAGTTAATTGATTTTTTTCCTAGAATGGTAAACTCTATCCAAGAGTGACCATAGTTTAATTGTCAAACCAAATAGTTTAAGGAAAACAAATAAAATTGGGGGATCTGGGGACAAGGAGGCAGACAGCCTCCCATTCCTTCCTCCACACACATCAACAATGCTTTTGCTCCTTTGCTGGCTTTCTATGGTCACTCATCCTCTCTCTTTTCCTCAAAACAAGGAGAAATACTGGCAATGTCATATTGTAAATATTAAGCCATAATCAACAATGGTTGGGATCATTGTATATAAAATGGTCATGTCTTGTGCATGATGTTCTGTTGAAATTCTAAAGTAGGCAGGTAATGTAATTTAAGGCTGACTTCCTGAGAAAGATTCTGACTTCTCTAGAATTGATATTAAATGAATAAAATTTAGTCTGTGAGCATAAGCCGTGTGCTTTGCCTTCGATACGCCAAGCTCTGTTTTGGTGCTGGGAGAATTTAGCAGAGTAAAGCAAATGACAAAGTACATTGTTTTCTATTGGCCATGATTCCTCTGTGTATATGTCTCTATCTCTCTTGGGCAATTAATGTGAGGAAAAAGCCTAAAAGTACCAAGCAATGAAAATCTTGTCTATGCTCCTAAGAAGAATTTGCTCCTAAAAAGAATGAAAATATCTCTATTATTCTTCAACTGACATCTTTCTAAATGTATATCCACTCAACACTAAAATCAGCAAAATAATTATTGGAGTGCTTTTGCATCATCAGTTGCCAGAAAATGGAGTAGGTTTTTAGAATAACACCATCATGGTGGAATTTTAAATCAATGCATGTATTACATTTTGTGAAAACTTGTAAATATGAGATTGTTCTTGGATTGATCAAGAATTAACAGAACTTTTTTTTTAACTAGCATATTTTATTGTATTAACCTTTTGAATGATTAGTATGCCTTATGTTATGTAATTAATGATGACAACACTTGAATTCATATTTCCATATGGCCCAAAATATGTTTAGTAGATAGGCTTACTCTTGGTATCAGATAGATATTGCGTTTAGTGGCATTAAAATGGAAAAAATCCAACATAATAATGTCTTGAACAGGGAACCATTTATAAAACGTACATTTTATTCAATGTTTTATATACATCATGTCAAATTGTATCATTAACAATCATACCGTCTGTGCAGAGACGCAATTTCTTAGTGAACCATCCCTTTTGAAAGGTTCAAAATGTTTAGTCCTGCATATCATGTGATCTCAATAAACTTAGTCACTGCTAATTGCACCAGCAGTCAGTTTCTGATCTCAGCTGGGCAAATTAGATTACCTCTCCCCTGTATATTGAATTAAGACACAGAGACTGAGTCAATCATATGATGCTGTCTATTAATGCTGTCTGGCTGCTGAGCTGTGGGCCAGATTCATATACTATCCAAAGCCATGGGAAAGCGGCAAAAAAATCAAAGCAAATGAATTTGGTTACAGAGAGAACCAGTGATTCAAGAAGACGTTCAAGGCCTATTGGGAAATAAGAACCTTGCAGGTATTTACCCTTCAATCACTCCGTGTTTGCTGTGTCTCCCTTGGTTTCTTCCGCTCATCTGCTCTGTTTTCTACCACTTTCCATCAGTTTCTCAAATATTTCCAGTAAATTCCTCTATAAGTGAGCTAATTTGTTGGGATTTTCTTCCTTGCAATGAACAAGTGCCCAAATAAAAGCAGTGGTAACATACAAAAACATTCTGAAAGAGCATTTTCTTCATCTGTGTATAAGAAAATTAATATTATCATAGTCTATAGCTTTCTGAAGACTCTATCAATAATACAGTATTCCTGGTTTCTAGTGAAATAAACCAACCTCTTTTCTGTTTGCTGACTTTTAAAATTACTCTCTGTTGTTTCCTTGGAAAGGGATGTATCATTCAAATCTTCTGCAAATTGTTGTTTGCAAGAAAGTTAAAGATAAAAAAACACAAATAAAAAATTAATTGATAAAATACTAGGTGTAGTAATTGCATCTTGACTTTTGATACAAAACCCCTTTAAATGGAGAATCTAAAGAGAAGGTCAGGTCAGATTGAAGGTCAAATTGTTTTTGATTTAATGTTTATGTTTATCACAATAAGACATGTATATAGTTTAAAAAGACAAATGGCATAACAACAGAAGCAATGAAAATAGAAATCCTCTGTCCATCTCTTCCTATAAATTCCTGCTCCCCAGAGAAGACAGCTCATAACTCATTTGTACCTATTTTTTTCTGTATTTGCCTAATTTCTCATTTAGACACTTACAATATTTAAATTTATATATATATATATATATATATATATATACATTTCATATTGACTTTGTATTATAGAGGATTAAGATTTGGCCTTCTTATTCCAAATAACCAACAAGCATGTAACCTCAGATATACAAACAAAAAGTATTTCTGTTTATATTCCTACCCTTTACCTCTACATTCAGAGGTACCTAATGTTTCCAACAACCAAAATATATATTCTACAGATGGTCTTGCTTTTTGTTGATTTCTCATTCTTTAGGATTAGATTTACATTTTCCCCACTCTGTGAATTAGTTCTTACTTGTCCATCTAATATCTATGACTTCGTTTTCTGTTCTCTCATATTTTTTTCTCTTTGTCCTTACGGATTTGTGTTTTTTCCCTGTAATGGCATTTTATCAGGTTTTCTGGATGGAGCATATATAAATAAGCCTGTGATTCGACAGAAGACTAGTAAGTTACTCTTATGCCTGTAAACCCTGAATAGAGTCAATTTGGACTTCAAAATAAAGAGAACTAAAACAAAAAGGAATAAAAAGTTATTTTCCTGTGGAAAATGTTAATATTAAGAAAGGAGATTAAAGGTTATATAGGGGTTAGATTATAGCTTCTAGACAGAACGCTTAACGATTCACCTGGTGCCTCACCAACTGTATAACCTTGTGCTGATGGGTTTGCTTTTTGTGCCTCATCTCTTGCAACAGTAGACAGAGATAATAGCAGCATCTATTTCACTTAGCAGCTTTAACGTTAGAGTGGTAAAGTGCAGTGATTAGGCAACACTTCATATGTATGAGAGTAAATTAATATCCTTACTCTGGATTCTGCTCCCCAATAACATGTACATAGTTACTATATAACATAAACTATTATGATTAATGCTCCTACGACAAAAAACATATATAGTAAAACATATATTAACTAAAACCACAGAGAGATACAGAAGTGCACTTAATTGGGTAAATTATAATTCCAGAAAGGAGAGAAACTTTCCAAGGTTGGCAAATGATTTCCAGTCCTCCTGTCTGGAACAGCACATTGTTAAGCTTAACTTTCTAAGAAGGTAGATCTCATGTTGTATGATTTTTTACCACAATTAGAAATAACAAAAACAGAGTAACAACACTTGTTTGGAATTTAAACAAAAAATTTAAGCTTCTAACTCAAGAAACTAAGAAACAAATAAATAACTAAACAAACAAAAAAACCCTTAAAACAAACAGTAAATCAACTTTAAAAAGAAATAAAGATAAAAGCAGTAATAGATGAAATAGAACAGTAGAGGATATAAACAAGCTAAAAAGTTGCTTTTTGTAACAATTAGTAAAGTTGAAAAATTGTTAGCAATTTCATCAAGAAAATAAGGAGGGAGAGAGGGAAAACACAAATGTTATTAAGAATGAGAAAAGGATATCATTCTGGGTTCAATAAAAAAAGTGAATGCCATAAACAAGTTTATACCAATAAATTTTATAACTAGGATAAAATTAAAAAAAAATTTCTTTAAAAATACAATTCACTAAAGGGGCTGGCCCGGTGGTGCAGCAGTTAAGTTTGCACGTTATGCTTTGGCAGCCTAGGGTTCACCGGTTTGGATCCTGTGTGTGGACCTACGCGCCGCTTGTCAAGCCATGCTGTGGCAGGCATCCCACATATAAAGTAGAGGAAGATGGGCACGAATGCTAGCTCAGGGCCAATCTTCCTCAAAAACAAAGAAACAGAAACAATTCACTAAAGCTAATAATAGAAAGAGAAATAGGAAATAGACATAATTCTACATGTACAAAAAGTGGAATCTCTAATTAAAAACATTTTCACATAGAAAATTCCAAAATGGTTTCACCAATGAATTCGTATAAATTCCTGAAATTTGCTGTAAATTTATGGTATTCATGCATGTCTACATGAATTTTATATTTCAATAATTATAATGAAAATAATAAATCTTTGCTTGCCATTTACTCTTGATCTACCTTAAATTTAGTTTCTTAACTGTTACAGGAGTGTGATAATCATAGTACCTCCCTTCTAACTCTGTCGTTAGGATAAAACGAGATAATGATGAAAAGACTTAACATAATTACATATTATTATCATTTCCATAATGAAGATATTATTTCCTAGACCATAATTTACTATGCTATGAGAGATTAAAAATAGATGAAAGAGGTTTAGGGGAAAATCAGAGATGATGGAGAATGTTCGCCGGGTTTACTGAGGCTTTAAATGGCACAGTTTTCCCACAGAGGTCATTATGCAATAACATTAACTCCAGCAAGATGGTTTGAATCAATACTGAACATGTTTACAATGTGCTCATTATGAGAAATGGGAGCAAAGCATATCACATAGTTAAATATCCATACGTATAAGATATTCATAAGCCCAATGCTCAGTGCGGGAATCTTTGTCTAGCCAAATCTGATTTCACAGTTAAAAATCTAGTTGAAATAAAATATAGTAGATCTTTCTGCTTATATAAAGAGAACTCAATTTATTAGACCCTGTTTCACAGTGAAGATTAGATATTTGTTAAAGTGATGATAACTTATACAAAACTGTGTATATCCAGAAATTACTACTTATAATATCTCGCTACCCTACAACTTAAATGACTAACTTTTTATTATTTATCTTATTCTCTGTGATTTATAGTATACCTCTTTTCATATTATATATTATTACTAATTTTAAAAATTTGCATCCTATACGCTGGAAAATTGGTTGAAATTTATCTTTCACATGTAAAGATGACATTATTATTTCACATTTATATTATAGCAAAATTCTCTTAAATAAATTTTCAAAAGATCTAATATTAAACTATTCATCCCTGGAAGTCTATGTAGGAAAATAAGAAAAGGCATTTCAGTCTCAAAATTTGGCATTTAAAACCTTTTCATTTGATTAACAAAGCCATTATTATCAACTTTGTATGAGAATTTGTATAATATTAGTGAACAAAATAATTAGCTGCTCTACTAGAATATATTTGGCACAATAACAATTACTTCACTGTCTTCACATTTTAAAATATGTTATTGATTACTATTTCCTTCCCTTTTAATTTTACTCCTTAATCTGGTTTTATTATCCTGTCATGTGGGATTTCATTTTTTCCCCAATTCTCCCAAGATCAAATTTGTTCAAACTGGTATATTTGTCCTTAAGAAATTCATGTCATTGGTAATTTCCCTTGATTTCCTAACATATTCTGTATATCAAGTGTCAGTCTTTCTAACATCCTTATTCCACATTCTCTGAATCTTTACAAGTGTGTGAGGTTAATAGTCATACCTGAACCCAGTGATAAGAGCAGCTTTTGTTATATTTAGAATGTTGGATGAATAGTTCTTTGAAATCTGTTTAACTCACATACACTTAGAGAGAGAGATGGCCTTCTTTGGTTAAAATATAATGTAAATTGTGTCTAAAGAAAGTCCTCTAACACACATGAATAGTATTTTTTCTCACACATGTAAGAATTTTTGTCCATAAACGCTTATTTCTTTCATCATGAGTTTTTAATCTCCATTGCATTTTGTTCAGCAGGTATGAGCATTCTTCAAGTTTCAAAGAAGGAGTTATGAAATGAGCACCTTACTGTGAAGGAATGCTGTGTTACAAGGTGGGTCAAGATTCAACCAACTATGAAAAATAAATAAACAGTAAGAATATATTTTGAAAAGCAATGAGCATTTGGACAAGTGCAGTTCTAGTTTAATCAGATATATTTTATGGGTTGTTGGCCTTCAACCTCATTTTACACCTAAAATTGAGTGGCATGTTTATAAAAATACAAATAAAAAAATATTCATTGACTCTGATCTTTACACAATGTGGTGGGTAAATCCTCAGAAGGAAATATGATCAGATATCAGTTATCATTACAAATAGCTGCGTATTTCTTTTATTTATGGCTGAAAGAGGAAAGGAGGGGGAAGAAAGAAACAATAAGTTCCTTCAGTGACTCGATTTACGCATAGTGAAATTTATTCAAATACTTCAACTTCCCCACAGTTCTGTGAATTGAGAAGTGAATGATTCCTACACAAGGAGAGGTCACGACAGGCAGTTGAAAGGCTGAGCATCTAAGTAAATATGTTTTAGCTCAATCCTAATTAAAAATCACGTTGCTGTTACTCATATCTAGGCTATCAACTTTAACTTCAATTGAATTCCAGTTATGGTAGAGTAATATTTGATTATAAGACAGATCCACCTTAGATTCTGTATAAGGAAAGAAAGATATTGGAAATCAAAATATCTAATTTTAAGGTCTCATGGTATAAACTGTACTGAGGACCCAGTTGAACAATCAACTTAGTAAATAAGAACTCACATTGCTTGATTTCATATGTGTTAACTCAATTCAGCTCCAAAGAAGCTTAGGTTCTCAGCCAGTTGCATGGATTTATTTAATTATAATCAGAGTGCTATTAGAGACTGGTAGAGCTCAAATCATGGAAGTGATTGGTAAGGCTGTCATTATGCTGGAATCTCCATGAAGGGCCGCTACTCAGAATGAGACCATCCTGCAAAATAACGGTTTGCTCTGGAAATTAGATAATTGCACCATTTTCTTCTTTTGTCTATTCTCAGAACTATAAAATCGTCGGAATCAAGTTCCTGCCGTGATCTTCTGGAGTGTACAATCTAAAAGAAGTATACTTTACTTTCTGTTCTTCCTTAATGATAAACTATGTGGCCAAAAAGCAAATCAATTTGGAGTGGAAAATGGTCCTTATGCATCTCAATAAGAGCAATTTTACCTATTTATATAACAGTGTATACATGGTCTGCTAACGATAAGATAAGCTATGTATGAGGCAAGGCAGCATTTGAAATAAAGTGTCTATAACGTGAATTATTGGGAGAATGTACAGTACTTCCTAGTAAGTACTTATTGCCATCACTAACTAGAACTGATGATTTAGATCACAAAAATGTATTATGTTCTGTCCATCAACCATGTACGGTACCAATATTTTTCTGGTTCATTATTAATTTCCTTTTATGTGGAACTTATGAATTTAATGTTTAAGTAATTTATTTTTTTCGCCTAATATTATAAACGGAGAAAATGTCATACAAAACAAACTGTACTCAAAGGCTTTGAAAATGGAAGATATACATTCAACTGTTTCACTTGATCTGATAATTGCTCATGACTAAACATCCATGCATGAATACACTAATGCGCAATTAGCTTTAGAAAGTAAAATCATCATAGGAGCTCCATCTCTAAGTATAGGTGAATTGAATTTTCTAATAATGTGCCCAACAGGCTGATAATGCATGTTGATAATGTATTACTGGGAGATCATTATTTCTAGGCCCTTAATAATCATTTTTGTCATAGAAACCCACCACTCATCTATGATTCAGATCAAAGGAAAGCAACTAAAAATGGTGAACAAACAAGGATCACTGTTCTGTTCCAGTCGACATGGTTTAGAAACATTAATGGCTCACAGAATTCAAAATCAAAGTTTTGCAAAAACGTGAAGAGACATTGGGCCCAGGCTGGTGGCATCGTGATTAAGTTCGCACATTCCACTTTGGTGACCTGGAGTTTGGCGGTCTGGATCCAGGCACGGACCTACACACCACCCATTAAGCCATGCTGTGGCAGGCATCCCACATACAAAATAGAGGAAGACGGGCACCAATGTTAGCTCAGTGCCAATCTTCCTCAGCAAAAAGAGGAGGATTGGCAGCAGATGTTAGCTCAGAGATAATTTTCCTCAAAAAAAAAAGAAAAGAACTAAGAAGAAACAAAAAAGTGGCTGTGCCTTCTTGGAGGGGGCAGTAAGGGCAGGAAACAGCAGTCTAGGGAAGTAAAGGGTGGGAGCTTTGGATGATGACAGACTATGAGAAAGTCTTTCTGTCACATTCTTTTCTTCTGTGTAATAACATCCTTAATTCTATTAATTGATTCTAAACGCTTAAACAAAAGGTAATTACAGTTCTATTGTAAACATTTCTTTTAAAAAGTCAGTTCTAATGTTAAAGCTATAATGTAAGTTTTAATTTTCAGCTCTATGCTATAAAGCACAAGGAAGAATGTCTTATTAAAATAAAAAGAGGATATTATTTCACTGGAGAATAGGGCAACAAACAGATTTTTTCCTCTTCATATCGACATGCAATGATGATAGGCTAATTTCTAAACAGAAGCACATTTTTACAAAATGGTGACAGTCATATTTTGCTCATAAATACTATTAGAAATATACCATCAGGTTTATTTTACAGCAGATACTACTTTGCTAAGCCTGAGAAGGCAAATCACAAAGTTTGAATGTAGTATTTCCAGCTAGTCCTTTCTTCCTGACCTAGGGAATGTGGTGACAAACACTGTAGCTTCCTACACCTTGTCACCAGCACTGCTTTGTGACTGTTGTATCCACTAAGAGAGAACATTCATGTCCTCAAGACACCAGCCTAGCAAAAGCTCTCCTGCAGACCCCCGGACATCACAAGGCTCCGTGTGATACATTCTGCTGCCTCTTCAGTGATCTAGTTCACTTCAGGTGCTGCTTTCTCTCCTTATTTATTGATTTTTTTTCTTTATTTCCATCTTTTCATCTCTTTTCTACATTGATCGACACATATCCACTGTGGCAGGCAATAGGAGGAAGAAGAAAGACACCACCTACTGGAAACTTGCAGATGCTGCAAGTTTTCCAACTTTTTGGAGCAAAAATCCCAGCCAGTTACTCCAACATCCATTACACTCTGCATAGTTACTGAATGTTTTTCTACTACTGGAACTGTGGCCAAGTGCTCAACTCCACCAGTGTCTTGCAAACTCAATTCAGTCCTCATTTTGACAGAGCCATCATCACTTTCATTTTTCTTGGAGTAAAGGTTGCTCTGATTCCACAGGCAGTCTGAGAGGTCCTTTTATGACTTCCTTTTCTGCCTCACACGTCTCTGTATGGATCATTGTTTCTTCCATTCTCATATTGGGTTCTAACCAGGAGCAACCAGAGGGATTATAGAAGCAGGTTTGGATGGGAGGAGGTTACAGAAGGGACAGGTAGATTGGTCTAACATCTGGTCTCCCACTCCATCCTTATAAAATAAACATATTATAGCTAAGGGAGATTGGACTTTGAAAAGAAGAGTTGGAACAGAGGTCCATGGAACTTCCTTGATGAGCAGAGTCACCTGGTGAAGGGTCAGCACACCAGGAATGGCCCAGTTCTGACAGCAAGAGAGGCTCCCTAAATGCAGCAGTGCAGGTGTAACCCAGGGACAAGAGTTTCTGCACAGTCACTCCAAGAGAAATTCAGCCAAAGTAGCCAGTGCTCCTAAAGAAATACATCAAAAATAATGAGATGCATGAGGAACAAAGGTGTTATAAAAAGAAAAAACAAAACGAAATATTAAACAGAGAAAGAAGTATAAATAGACCCAGCACAGTCCATATTAATGCACATTAAAAGCTTCAAAATGAAAGGCAAAAAAGGGACATTATTAAAAGCATAAAGCAAGACCAAGTAAATAAGATTAGACGTATATAATGTGTATTATAAATATATAAACCCAATATTATTTTGTATACATAAGACATGTCTTAAAAAGGAGTCCTGCAAAAAGGATAAAAATAAAAGTATGGACAAAATTTTATCAGGTAAATGCAAGCAACAAAAATGCTAGGGGTATGACCATGATCATACAAGATAGAACTCAAACCCCCAAAACATTAAATGATACAAAAAATTAATTTAAACTTTCAATACCATAATTCACAATTAAGTTAAACTGTGAATCTTGATACGCCATATAACAAGGTAGAAATATGGATAAAGCAAGAAGAAACCTAATAATGACAGGAGATATTAAAATACAGTGCTCAGTTCAAGACAGGTCAAATTTTGGAAAAAAATGAATATACGTTTAATAACATAAACAACATAATCAATAAAGCAGATCTAATGGATTTATCAAACTTTTCCCCATATACATAGAATATACTATCTTTCAAGTTTATGTGGAATATAAATGCATATTATTATCATTATCATTATATTATTATTCATTTAATTACACAAAATTCAATACTTGATAAATTAGAAACAATACAAACCTCATTGTTTTATTACAATATAACAAAATTAAAAAACAAAAATTTTCTTTCTTCAGAACATTTAAAAGCGTATTACTAAACAGCTCTTTAATCTACATGGAAATTGCAAATATCAAAATTAGATAATTTGTGAAAATAATAAAAAGAAAAACACTATATATCACAACTATGACATACTCTTAAAAGAATAACCAGAAGAAACTTTATAGGCTTAAATTCTTAACAGTAATAATAATTAAAGATTGAAAATTAATTAAATATTCAACTCTGAATGCTAGCAAAAATACTAAACTCACTCAAAGAAAACAAAAGCCAAGCAATAAATTTAAATAAGAAAGACTAAAATTATGTTTGGGTTTATACAAAGCAGAAAGCAATAATTTGAAAAATTCTCATCTTCATGTGTAAAACTGTGTTAAAATATTTGATATCTCCTTATCACCTACCCCCTACTACAGGTGTTATGATCCTATTTTCTGAACCAAACCATGAATACAAATATTTTGTCACTTCTGCACGTGAATGACAGACTGGAAACAAACAAACCATCATAAAGGCACAAAAGCCGAAGTCCTGCTTCGAATCCACGAAGCTCCTTAGTTATCATTCCATCCCACTTTTTTTCTCAGTCACATATTTCAAAGCAATTCCCAGATCCTCTGTCTGCAGATTCCTACACTTCATTTGGTGTTAATTCTTGTGTATTCTTTTACTTAAACTCTTCTCATTAATATACCAATCACTTTCAGATTTCCAAAATCAATTGGAACTTTACAGTGTTTATCTACCCTGGCTCTCTTCTGTGTTGGATACCGTAGATGTCTATGTCATTTAAACATTTCCGATAGATTTACGACAACCTTTGATTGATCTTCTCCCCTTTACCCTAATTCACAGTCTACTTTGCAGGTGCCTTTAAAATATTCTGCTCTTTCTCCTCAGTTTTTCTTTTTAAAATTATCTGTGTTTAAATATCTGTCCTTCCTATAACTCCTTACCTTGGGTGGCCACATCTAAATTGATGACTTCCACATTTCTAGATTAGGTATTTCTGCTGTGTTCCAAGAAAATATGTTCAGTCTCCTCAAAATAAATATGTACAACGAAACTCATCATCTTCCATTTTGAAATGTTCTTTTTCCTGTTGTCATTTTAGTGCATGAACTCACAGTCTAGCCATCTGCCCAAAGGAGAAATCTAGCTGTTATCCTGATTTCAAGTAATTTACTCCCTTTTCACATCCAAGAAGTCAATAAATCCCATGTGTTTTAACAACTTAACAATTTGTTTAGCTAGCTGATATGCTATCTTTATTTTTTTTTATACTGAGGAAGATTCACCCTGAGCTAACATCCGTTGTCAATCTTCTTCTTTCTTTCTTTGAGAAAGATTGGCCCTGAGCTAACATCTGTGCCAATCTTCCTCTCTTTTGTATGTGGGTCACTGCCACAGCGTGGCTGACAAATGGTGTAGGTCCTTGCCCTGGATCTGAACCCACAAAACCAGCCCAGGCTGCCAAAGCAGAGCCCGTGAACTTAACTGCTATACCACGGGCCTGGACCTACACTATCTTTTCATTGTCACTTCCTTACTTCCAATCTTCCTTATTTTTTAATTGGATTATAACAATATTAAAGTACTATTCTTTTCTCTAGCTCAGTTATCTCCATATCATCCCTCATACTACTTCCAGAAAAAATACTTCCTCCCAAATGGAAAATATTTTCTTGTCTTTCTAATTATATAGTCATCATAAAAATGCTAAGAAATTCAAGAATAAAAGCAAAAATAACCTGTCACCCCACAACATAAATGGCTTCAAAATATGCGTTCTTTTAGAAATGTGATGGATTTTTACCTTTATTATTACTTGTTCCTTGCAACCAGTAATTTACACCAAACATACACACACTCCAAACATGTTAAGAGCCTGGTTCTTTTATTTTCCAACTTGCAAGCATGATCATATAGTCAATTGCAATATATAAACACGTATATAAGGTGTGTGTCTTCATTTCATGTTTCAATTCGCTCTTTATATAGAGTTTATTGCAGCTTGCCTTATTCACATTTTAAAACTCAAAGTCAATTGATATAAATCTACCTCATTTTACTAATAAAGGTGTAAAATTCCATTGTATTGAGTTCCACAATTTTTTCAACAATTTCCTATTGATAGGCATGTATTTTATTTTCAGATTTGTATGTTTTTTTAAATTATCTTTATGAAGCAAAACTCTCTGTATTTTATCTCCTTCTTTAAAAAAATTATTGCATATGCTTAATACAAACAAGACCTGACCAACACTGCGCTTGTTGACTTATTTCTTTCTTCTAATGACTCCATATTTAAAACTCTCCACTGAGCAGTTCTGTGAGTCAATCACCTTCCCCACACAAATGTAACTTTACTGGACCTGTTGGGATGCATATTGACCTCCTCTTTAGCCTTCTACATTGACTTCATCCTTGAAGATAAACCAAGATGTAGACAGGGCACCCCAAGCTTAGCCCTACGACTAGAATCTTGTCAGCATTGATCAATTCTCAGTGAAGGAAGAAAGGGATATTGTTTCGGTACAAAAATGATGGAATTTTGGGGCTGGCCCCGTGGCCGAGTGGTTAAGTTGGCGCGCTCCGCAGCAGGCGGCCCAGTGTTTCGTTGGTTCGAGTCCTGGGCGCGGAGATGACACTGCTCGTCAGACCACGCTGAGGCGGCGTCCCACGTGCCACAACTAGAAGAACCCACAACGAAGAATACACAACTATGTACCGGGGGGCTTTGGGGAGAAAAAGGAAAAAATAAAATCTTTAAAAAAAAAAATGATGGAATTTTCAGGGTGTATTTGTGGTTTATATGTCCAACATGACAGAATATTTGAAAGTAGACTGTCCTGAGGAAGCATCCTGTCCCTGGAACATGCTATTCGAAGCACAGCTCTGCAATTGGTGGTGGTTAGTATTATTTCTTAATTATAGCGAGCTTTAGTATGACTGTTCAGAAATAGTCCGCTGTTTTCAGATCAGATAAACTGACCACTTCTTTTTGGGTAAGATTCTAAGATCCGGAAAGTGTTTCACTAATAGTCTGTGGAGAGGTATATAAGAGAAAACTTAAATAAACAATAACAACAAAATATATATGTACATACTTATATATGTCAAGACTTCCATTTTCTATCTCAAAATAACGTGGTTGACTCACCCTAGATTTGGAATGGATTTGACTTGGAGATAATTTAGTCACGCTTGGTGTAACAGGATATCTATTGAATTTTATAATATGTAACTCACATGAGAGGATACATGCTTAATGAAGTTAAAAAGATCAAGATGAGAACCTTTTTGTTATTATTATTATTTAGCTGGGGAATAAGTTTCAACCTATTTTTATTATTAACTATCTAAAAAATTCTTTCCTGTTGGTTTTTAGTATTCAGAATTGATAAAGTTCTCCTTTCAAATATTTGTTTAAGGCAACTGTTCTCAAAGACTTTTGTCTTGGGACCTTCTTTATTTTTTTTAAAGGCGTTATTATTATATCTTTGGTGAGGAAGATTGGCCCTGAGCTAACAATATCTGTTGCCAATCCTCCTCACATTTTTTTTTTTGTGCCCAAAGCCCCAGTACATAGTTGTATATCCTAGTTGCAAGTCATTCTAGTTCTTCTATGTGGGATTCCACCACAGCAAGACTTGATGAGTGGTGTGTAGGTCAATGCCCAGGATCCAAACCCATGAACCCCTGACTGCCAAAGTGGAGCATGCGAACTTAGCCACTCAGCCACGGAGCCGGCCCCCTGGACTCTCTTTACACTCCTAAAAACTATTAAAGTTCCAAAGTGCTTTAGTTATATAAATAATATCTAACAATACTTACAATACTAGAAATTCAAACAATTTTGAAAACATTTTGTTTATAATTTGATTAAATTACTAGTAATAATTCCATTACATGGTAATATAAATAACAAGTATTATAGAAAAGTAATGACTTTTTTTCCAAAACAAACAAAATAATTTGTAGTGAAATGTGGCTTCATTTTAATTTACAAAAATCCTGTTAATAGATCACAGAATTTTCATCTGCCTCGATAATCGACAGATAAGATCTTAATTTTTACTTCTACATTCAGTGTGTTGTGATATATTGTTTTGACTGAAGTATGTGAGAAAATTTAGCCTCAGACAGATAGCTAGCTAGAAAAGGGAACAGCATATTTCAACCTTTTCAGATAATTATAGATATTCATTGATACTACACCAAAACTTGGCTAATAGTACTTTTTAAAAGAGTAGTTGCAGTGTGGAATCTGAAACCATTTCAACGAACATTTTGGACTCTGTTATTGGTTCATCTTGTATTTTGAATGAATATTTTATCCACGTATAGTTTTGAATGATGGCGGAGTCAGGTTTCTCAATGTTGAAGAGGGAGTTAGAGTGAACAACGATTCCAGTTTGCCTGGGATTGTCACAGTATTAGCACTGAAGTGCCACATACTAGAAAAACACTCAGTCCTGAGCAAACAAGAACTGTTGGTCACCTTAGAAGTAAAATGTCCGGGAAAGCTAGGAAGAACTGTGTGGCACTGTGCTGGAGTTGGAAACGTTAATATGAACTCATAATTAGTTTGATATAGATCCAGATGCATAGCTACTGCCAAGGGCTAGAAGCAGTGACATCCCAATTGCAATGAGCATACCCAGAGCCCTGATATTTGTTTCTAAATACCATTCTCCAATAAAGGGAATCAGAACTATTTGGAGAAATGTCTGATTTTACAGCTTGGGGAAGGGAAAATGTAAAATGACTCTGGGGTGTCTTGTAGTACCAGAAAGCAAGGGAGTACTAAAAAGGAAAAGGATCGGGCACATCAAAGAGACACAGGAGCCAACCTGAAAGAGCTCCCAAAGGCCAAAGCTGGACTAATTTGAAAAACAAAATAAATGAAGCATCCTTTTGGATTTTAATGCAAAGTATAAAGTAAATATACATGACTTCAAAGTGCTATAATAAATTATTACATAAATAAATAATTGGGGAAGTATTAAATAATTCCTTAACTACTTTATCCAGGAGAAAAAGCAGCACTTAGTGACAAGTTTCCAAATAATAGCGTGGAAAGGAGGACAAAAGTAACTTTAGTGTGGTGCTATCTTAACCAAATAATCAATTTAAACATCACCAGTGATAAATCATGTTGATTCCATGTATCCCCTATGAAATGATATGATAAAAAGGGTACTTCACCTCTGTGATATTTTCCAAAATCCATAACCCCAGACTAGTCATAAAAAAAATCAAAGAACAACAAAACTGAGGACATTGTACAAAACATCTGACCAGTAGGCTTCAAAAGTTTCAAGGTAATGAAAAATAAGGAGACGTGATTACTATATGCAATGCAGAATTGTGGATTAGATCCTAGGACGGTTGGAAAACTGTGAAATCTAAATAAAGCCAGAAGTTTAGTTTATGATAATGTACCCTGTGGTTTTACCAGTTTTGACAAATGTCTCATGGTCATATGAAATGTTGACATGCTGGGTGAAGGGTATACAGGAACTCTATACTATCTTACAATACTTTTTAAAACCTAAAATTATCTTAAAATTGAAAAATTTTATTAAAAAAACTATCTCTTGTATATAATCAAAATTCTTATTTTGGAAAGCAATTTGAAGTTGTTTTGCCTGCTAACATAACATGGCATTATGGATTTATGTATGGCTGAATTTTAAGAGTCACTGATAAGATAAAATCAGTAATGGCCAGATATATGAAATCTGTTACTGTTTTTATGTCAAATTACTCTTAAAATTTTATCAGTACTGGTCTGTTTTTTCATTTCTCAAAGTGAAAATATAAGAACTAGCTGTTTTCTAAGGACCTTCCTAGCTTATTCATTTTCTGAAACACAATAGCGATGATGTGTCCAGTCTTTTTATAATATGCACTAAATAATTGTTAAAATTAATCATGCAGATATAGTTTGATATGTTCATAATACACTTATTTACAATTATTTAGAAAATAAAAACATTTACCTTGTTATCTTGCAGCATACAGCTAATTAGCAGCCATGGAAAAATGAATTAATGTAATTACGAGACAGGATGATGGTTTATGCGCATTAGAAAATTAAAATGAGTATCTGAGTTTATATCCATAATTTACTGTTTCTTAGGAAAAAATATTGAGAATGTGTTAATTGTTTTCTAGAGAACCATTAAACAAGCAAGCAATTCAAAAGCTACATGACAGAAGAGCTTTCAAAAGTGTGAGGATTTTTTTAAATCAGGCTAATAAATTATTGACTATTTTGCTCCCCCAATACAGTTAATTTCTTCTTGATTGAATATGCATAGTGTATAGGTGCTCTGACCTGTGAGAGGGTAACTGAATTGTTTTCAGTATATTTCAATGTTCCTGAAATAAACTTATTTAAACATTTATTCCGTATAAACATGATGTTGTCTTATCACATATGATTCTCACATATGAGAATACAAATGCACATATATTTTATCAATGCAGGGCACACATTTGGAGAAAGAGAATTTTGTTCCACTTCTAGGTGTGAAAGGAAATTTGGGGAATGCATTTTTGATAACTTCGTATTGGAATTCCTCTGAAATGCCGTTAGTTGATAGGGACAATACATTTGAAATCAAAGTTTCCCTAGAATTACCCAGAATTAATAAGTTCTCTTTGCAGAATTAATAGGCTCTTCTTCACAGCCTGCAGAAATAACAAGTCATTTAAGGGTCCTCTTTTCAAATCTCCATATAAAATCACCCATTTTCAGGTGGAAAAAAATCAAAATGCTTCTTTGAGAAATGATTTATACCAAGATGACATTTGTTTAAAAAACAAATAAACAAAATGCTGAGCTTCAAATGTGAGACAAGTTACTCTCTGAAGAAATAGATTGTAAGGCTGGACCACGACCCCCCACCCTCATACCTCTCCAGTCCCTTAGCAGTTTCTTTTCTGGTTTCCCTTCTTCCTGCTTTCCTCACAGTTCAGTGTCTCATGGCTTAGTCATTCAACATCGGTTTTCACCTATTTTCACTCTCCAGGATTTATGGTCCCTAATTTACATGCCCAATTGGACCACTTCCCATGAACTCCACATACATTTTATCCCAATTGCCTACTTGAAAACTCCACTTAGATATTTAGTAGACATATTGAACTTACATTCAAAACCAAACTCCTTATCTTCTCTCTCAAACTTACTTTACCTGCAATTTTCCATGTCTTGGTAGGTGTCCGCCATGCTTTCAAGATGATCAGACCAGAATACCTAGTGTCATGCTTGACTCACCTGTTTCTCCTCTTCCTCACATCCAACATTGCAGAAAATTCTCCTGGCTCCCCCTTCAAAGTATATACAGACTGAGCACTTTTCCTTATTTCGTTTTACCTCCTTGCCCCAAACCATTGTCATTTCTTGCCTAGGCTATAGCAGTAGCTTCCACTGTCATCCCCTTTCAGTTTACACTCAGTGAAGCAACCAAGTCAGATCATATCTCTCCTTTTCTCAAACTCTCAGAATAAAGTGAAAGTTAGTGAAAAGGACTGCAGGCCCTAGGATACCCAGTCCCTCTTAACATCTCTGATTTCATCTTCTACAACTCCCCTTGCTGGCCAATTGGCTCCAGTCACACTGACCTGTTGCTCAAATACAAAATTCCTTCCCAACCTTCCTATCTCCTAAATTAATTCCTCAAACCCAATCAATATTCTTTTTTCACCTAGTTTACTTTATTTCTGCTTCTCTAGGCCTTTCCAGAAATTAAAATAAAATTTAAACATATGGTGTAAAAATCTTTCTCAAACACACACAGCATTCTCCCACTTCCTGGCAGTTGAGTGCTCTCTTGCCTAAAACAATCTCCCAAGATAACTTCCCAGCTTGCTCATGCCCTCTCTCATGTCTTTTGTCCAACATCACACCCTCTAAGAGACCTTCCCTGACTACTCTCTATAAAATTGCAATATCCTCCACAATCCCAGTTATGCTTTTCTGCTTTATTTTTTTTTCAATAGCACTTATCAGAATGCAAAATAAGCATACATTTTCTTGATTTATGTTGTTAATTTATGTTACCTCCCCAAGAAGATAATACGTCCCTGCAGGTAGGGACTATTGTTTATATTTATTCATTGCTTTATCACCAGTATCTAACACAGTCTGTGTAACATATTAAAAATGCAACAAATACACCATGAACAAATATGTTGACGGAATCCAAAGGGGATGCTTTTGGAGTAAGATTAAGGGATTCGAATATGTGAGGAGAGTATTGTATGGACTAGAACACTGGGAATGTCACCCAGTTGAGTACAGTGGTTAGCCTGTTTCAGTTTTACAGAGAGCAGTAAAACACAGGCTTGGGGATGGGGTTGATTCAAGCCCTTTAGTTTTGATTTCTAAGGCCTAAATCCTCAGAAAGGCATTATTGGAGAATTTCTAAGTCTAGCTTTATAAAAATAAAATGAGTATCATTGAGAAACCTGGAAATCTTGTTTTGTGTTGTCTAATTTATTATTCAGGTAGAAATCACAAGGTTTTCTGAAAAATGAGTCAAAAAGGATAAATTAGTTTCATTACTAACAAGAATTCTTAGCTAAATAGCAGTTTGCTTTAGGCTCAGTAATTAAATCTCCTTGACATGATATTAAGTTGCCTCTTTCTCTAGCCTTGTTCCCTTGCTAACTGCCCTTAATCTATTATTGATCACTGAAAATATCTCCCCAACCTTCCTATCTCCTAAATCAATTTCTAAAATCCAATCAATAATTCTGTTTTCAGCTAGCTTCCTTTATTTCTACATTGCTAAGTCTTTTCCCAAGTTAAAATAAAATTTCAAATTACCTTGTAAAAAACCTTCAGACAAATTAGTATATCTAACTATATATATATATCATTTCAGGGGACAGAAAACAAATTGGGTAGATTCTTTTCCCTGGTAAACTTTACAAGAATATAGTGTGTAATTCATTTACTCCTAAACACTCTTCATTTTAGCATTTTTATCCTCTGTAATGTATTTTATGTTGAATCTAGTGGGACAAGTAAGTAGTGTGTTCCATCAATAGGGTTTGATGAAAAATTTATGTGACAGAAGAGCAGTTATGAGGATGCAGGAAATATCTACAGCTAAATCTTGCCCAGTGACTCCAATCTTTTGATTGGCATGCATCGATATAAGTTAATTTTAGAAATATGTATTGGCACATGTGCAAATATGCATTATCTCTATTGGTCAAGTGAAAAATCACTACATCATGAATAGAACACTTAATGGTTAGTAAATTCTACATGAAAAACTGTTGTTTTATCACACACCCATGTCATTAATATTATTTCATTCTTTCTTTTCATTTATTTATTTTCTCCACTTTGAATCCTTAACTAGCCATAGATATAGAAAACTGAAAATTGCTTACTGTCATTCTAGTATAATGTTTTCATTTATAGTTGAAACAAGGAAACTAAGTACAGTGACACTGACTCCCCTAGGCGATAATTACTTTTAGTAGCAGATATGTCTAGAGCATATATGTCTTTACTCTCCTCCAATATTAGGATTTAAATACCACAAAGAGCCTCTCAGTTGCCTACAGCACACAAATGAAGAATCCACAGATTCCTCCCTCTTTCCCCTTAATCAATATATCTTCTGCTGCATTGAAAATATTTTGCCAATACTTTGTCACTGTATTATCTGTTCCATGTCTATAACGTTATATTTATCCAGCACACATCACGTCTAGTGTCAAATGTAAATATCATTTCTACTAAAGAACTATTAAAATGATTACAGAAAACTTTTGGAATTGCACAGTGCTTCATATTTTCAACAAGAATAAGTTAGAGGCAGAGTTACAATAGCACAAGTTAAATATTAATATAGATTGTGTGCATATCCTGGAAATCATTTTGAAAAATTTAATACCTGATTTTAAAAGTAAAAAAAGTCAAATGAAAACATAATTGTGGTAAAAATAAGGTGTATTTTAGTTAATAATATAAAATATCATTATTTCAACTCTATGAGAACTCTTTTAAATAGTCACACTTGCTCTATAGAATAAGAAATGGATTTTAAACCTAAGTATAAAAACTGCATATCATCCTAAATAAAATTTTCAGATATGCAAGTGAAATAATATGCAAATAAATATGTTTAAACATAAAGTATTTGCTGAAACTAAATATTCCTTACCAAAAGAAAGAATAGATCTTTAATTCTTTATAAATATTGCTTCCAGCTATAACCTTTACATTGATTTCATGAGACAGTGATAATATAAGTAGCATACAAATGGAAACATTTTATCCACCAGGCATATTTACTGTCACAACAAAATATCTTTGAAACTCAAATTTGAAAATGTTTGTCCCAAATTTGTGTATTACTCCATTTACTCAAAGGTAATATTCACAGATGATTATTCACTCTTGGAATCTTCCTCCTCAAAAAATAAAGCAGACTCTACATTTTAAAAGTGCAGAACAACTTGTATTTCAAAATCATAGAAAAATAAATTTATTAGCATACAATAACTTTTGCTTTTATAGACATTTGTATACAGTAATAAATCCCAATGCTTTATGAAGAATGGTTTATATGTTACTCTGTTATCACTGCCTTCTAAATGTTCAAGCACTTAGTACCAGTGTATTTCTTTGCACAAAGAACTGATTAACATAATTATCACTTATCTGGCTGGCTTTATATATTATTTTATATAAAATACTGTTGCATAGGTAAGGAAGTTTAAAAATTAAAATTCAAAACATAGAAACAATATCATTTGAAACCTTCTTCTTCCTGCCTTCTCTAGCTGCCCAGTTCTCTCTGCAACACCATACTCCCCACATCATCCACAGTTTTCAGCATCCTTCCAAAGTTTTCAACAGGCAAATGTAAGTCCATGATAATGCTCTTCTTTGCCCTTTTAGCATTATATTATATAAATTATTCTTTTCCTTTGTTTTTCACTAACCAATAATATTTCTTAGAGTCCATTCTCATTTTTTAATAGCTCCAGAGAATTCTAGATTAGAGAAGTACCACAGTTATTTAGCTAGTGCCTGGTGATGGCATTTTGCAGTCTTTTTGCTCTCCTCTCCTTGACTCTGTGCCAGCCTTTGTACTTCTGTTGAATACAGAATGCAGTGAAAGTGATTCTACGTGACTTCTAAGGTGCGATTAAAAGAAGACACATAGTTTTCTCTTCTTTCTTCTCTCTTTTCTCTTCTCTCTCCATCTCTCTCTCTCCCTCTTGCTCTTCATTCATTTTTGGATCCCTGAGATCATATTTAGAAAGAAAATTTACCAGAACACCTTGAGGAAAGAAAGATTTCACAGAGCCAATGCATTAGGTAAAAGAATTTCTTCTGGAGCAATTTGCTTCAAAACTTTGAGGGTGTTGTTCTTGTCCTGTTTTCTTTACGTAAGATTTATTCCTTTTGAAAAATTCCACTGGACTGTGCTAAAAACGGCCAACCACAGAATTCCTGCCAGAATTCATTCAAGAAAAAAGATGCATTGTTCTTTTAGGGAAAGATATGTATTACTTCTGAATTATTTGGAAAGGCCCTGAAAATGAAGATTAAACAAATACAAAAACAGAAGAGGGAGTGATCACAAATAGGACTTACTCCTGTAAAAAATATGGAGTTTGTTTGAGGGTTGCAAAGGACTTGGTGAATGAAGTCTATGAACCAAGAAGCTTGCAGAAAAGAGACAATAGAAAGGCCAAGTTGTTGTAATTATCATAGCTTACAATGTTAGTTTCGAAACCTTTTGCACTTGAAGAACACTCAGAATTTCTTGCATATATTCTCATTACTCTGAAAATGATAATTAAGTACTCCTTCCAGTAAGCACTTAATATAGTGTAGTGTTATGTGGTAAAATATTTTGTTTCAAAGAAACAAAAGTGTGTTTTTCTTAACCACAGTTATTAAACCAGTGAAAAGATTAAGAAAAGGGAAAACAATAGTCAAAAACTGCAGGCAATTTCATTTTGGCAGATGACTGCTTGACTTCTTTGGGAGTTGTAATGCTTTTTCAGTAGCAAGTTACAATTCTCCTTCCTCTTTTGGAATCTTCAACTGCTCATTTTGACTACATGCTGGATGACTTTTCAACTTACCTGAAGGGTACTTCTGTTGCAAAGAGCTGCGCTGAGGCAAAATCGATCTTCCTAATGGTTAGGTCACTGTGCCACCTCAGTTGAATTACAGGTTATTTAGCACAAACATATGTGTTCGCATGAAGAGCCATCTTTCCTGAAAACACAATGACGTACCAGAGAAAGAAATTTAGTCCATAAATCTGAAACTAATTTATCCAATGCACTCTCCATATGCCTAGTTGTAAGACTATACAAATATCATTCATAAAATAAAATTAAGTATGAAGAATACATATAATAATTTATAAGATCTTTCTTCTTAACAGCACATTACGTAACATAGTGTATAGCAAAGGAGCCAAACTTGGCCTTGAGTGTTTTTTTTCTCATAAGAGAACTCAAACAACGCATAAACATCATTTAACTGACATGGCTACAACTTTCTTAGAGAAATAAAATAACTTATACTTCATATTTTTCTACTTTTGGTTTCCCATCTTGTTTAAAATTAGGTATAAATAAAGCTAGGATTGTGAATTTAGGTCAACCAATATTTACCCTACTTAATGGTCTCCATGAACAACACAATTAATTCTACCTAGCTAGCCATCTCACAGATTCATTCTAATTATCAGAAATAGAATAGAAAACTGGATGAGTGTGAATAAATCAATGAAAATGTGCAAGAAGGTACATGTGGACTAAAAATGCTATAAATGATACATATCTTTGCCTTGTAGCATATTAGACATTTAGGTTATTACCAGAAAATTTCAGAGGGGAAATTACTTAAACACACCCTAATTCTTAACTAGTGATGTATAGGAAACCTCAGGAAAAGGAAATTCTTGGAACGACTTTTATATTTATGCGTTAGTATTAAAATATGCATTAGTATGGATTGTGAAACTATTGTCAAAAGAAGTGAGTGATGTATGCTATTATCTTTTTTTAATGTCATTTAAAAAAACCACTAAACAAGGGGCCGACCCCGTGGCTGAGTGGTTAAGTTCATGCACTCTGCTTCAGCAGCCCAGGGTTTTGCCAGTTTGGATCCCAGGTTCAGACATGGCACCCGTCATCAGGCCGTGCTGAGGCAGCATCCCACACAGCACAACAAGAAGGACTTACAGCTAGACTTTACAGCTATGTACTGGGGGGCTTTGGGGAGAATAAGAAGGGGAAAAAAAAGAAGATGGGCAACAGATGTTAGCTCAGGTGCCAATCTTTAAGAAAAAAACCACTAAACAAGACTATATCTCATCATAAATAATATTAGAAATTTTAAATGTTTATGGTCAGAGTTGGTGTCCACGCTATTCAAATGACTGTTGCTTTGGTAGAAGATGGAAATAATCATTTAACAATCCTCACATCTGACAGATGAAATATTTTAAAAGATTTAAGATACCAGTTTAACAAAAAGGCATGATAAAAACAGAAATGTGGATGTTCAATTAACATTTGAAAGCATATTTAACCTCAGTAATTATAAAAGAAAGACAAATTTTAAAAAATTAAAAAAACATTATTTATTTACCTAATTGGCAAAGACTGGGTGAAATAGATACATATACTCTAGTGCTGGAAATATAATTATAGTACAGCTCTTAAAAGCTTCAGTATATAAGTCTTATAGATGCCCACATATTTTGGTGCAATATAATTCTTCCTACCTTAATGAAGTAATAAGATAATTAGTTATAATATTTTAAAAATTGGGATACCCTAAATGCCCACCAATCGAAGAATCATTTAATAAATTGTACTCATTAATAAAATTAAATGTTTTGAAGCTACTAAGAGTCTCTTTTAAAGGTTAAGTAATGAATGACAAGGAAATCCTTATAGTACTCTGTTAAATCAGAAAAGTATCATGTAAAGCTTGCTCTCTCAGAGTGTATGTATACATAAATGAATATATTCATATCTATATATGGATTTATTTATATATATTTATATAGAGACTGAGAGAATATTTCAAATTATTAACACTGGTTAGCTCTAGAAGTTGTAGGAATAGTGATTATATTTTATTTTCATAAGTATAAGATTTTATTTTTATAAATTTGCCCCTAGACAAAGATAAGACTGTCACTGATGTTTTAGTACACCCCACGCTGGCCTTCTCTAACTGTGTCTCATCCCAGAAAGCAGAGTCCACAGGGCCCGGGTTTCATTTGAGTATAGACCAAGCTTGTACATGTAGGCTGAGAGAGGGGGCAAGGCCCTGTGGTGTGTGATCCCACTATGAGTGGAAAGAGAAATCAATGGAAAATTGGGAGTGGGGAGCAGCTCTCCTCATGCCACTACATTTTGATGAGGAACTCTGAGGATCCAAAAATTCTAATTTTTTTCTTGGTTCCAGGTTGTTCTGAGAGTATAATTGTGAATATAAGATGATAAAGTATATTATATCTAAGTATTTCAAATATTTACATATATGGGTTTTCATTGACATAACAGGTAAGAAGATAATATGTTAAAAATATTAAAGTCATAAACTCTAATTTTAAGGCAATCTCAAATACTCAAGGAGTAGATTACCCCAGGAAAGACAAGAGTGAGCATTCAACCCTTGAAATCTGGAAAAGCTTAAAATCCAGGCTTTGTGTAGAGAAAGTTTTGCTAAGTTCTTCCCAGATTCCAAATAACACAGCAAGAGCTAACCCTGGAAGACTTAGATCATAGAATTCCCTTTCGTACCACTGAGGGTCAAGTCACAAAAATAAGGTCAACAAAGGATAAAGTGCTGTAAGAGAAAGTGTCACTTTTTAAGGTTCTGAGACATTAAGAATGAGGAAAAGAAAGAAAAACGAGACAGGGAAGTAGTCAGTATTGTGATAGATGAGTGAGGACAATGTTAAGGGAAAGGGAGGGTTTCTGCTCTCCTGTCCTTGCTCTCACTTTAGACCTCAGTGTCAAAACAGCTGAGGGTACAGAGGTAGAGATGGGACGGGCAAGGAACAATAGGCTAGCTGTGGCAAGCAGGAGGTGCCCAATGCAGATAGATGTCACAGAGACTCCATGTGCGCTATAGGTAGCCTAAATGCAAGTGAAGGAGGCCACCAGAGTTCAATGAGCCTAACAAAGAACATCCCAGTGAACAACGGGCATTTATCTTGCAATATACCACCGAACGCTATTGAAGAACCCTGCTCACCCCCACCACAACAAAATCATGCCACACCACTCACACTGCCCACCTGAACACCGTTTTAGAGAGGAGCCAGGCAAAAGAAATTGGAAATGAGAAATTCCAAGCAATTATTACAGAGGAATCAACACTAAACAAAAGACATGCTTAAATTATTGGATTGGACTATGTTTTAAAAGATTGGGATTTGTCATACATATTTTAATTTAAATTATTTTGGTTTAGATAGTATTACACTGTATTATATATGCTGCTTGGTTTAAGCTCATCTGGGATGAATCAGTTGCTATTATCTAGAATTGAACTCCAGGAAGTGTGATCCGTTAGCTTTTGATTAAAATTACTACAAGGCTGGCTACTCCAGGTTCTGCCTCTCTATGTTTTAATCTCTCATCACACCTGGGGTTTTGCTAATTAGCATTGCAAATGGTAGAAATGGGTTTTCCTTAAGGATATCAGGACTGGCTCCATAATTTGTGGGGCCCAGAGCAAAATGGAAAAATAGAGCCTGTTGTTCAAAAACCAAGAATTTCTCGATAGTTGAACACAAAAACATTAAAGCAAGAGTGGGAACGTTTTGTGTGTGGGGCCCGTCATGCCCCCATAGGTCACACATCCATGATGCTGGTCCTGAATGAGATTGTAAATAAAATTAAAGAATGTTAAAATATATCTGATTACAATAAATAAATGGAGTAGAAGGAACATATCTTTCTTTCCAAAACATTCCAAGCTGCCATATGTGTTGATACTCCACCCTCCATCTTGAAGAACTTATCTCCTCACCCCACCATGCCTGAGCTGGATTTAGAGGCTCGCTTTGAAGGAATAGAGCAGGGAAAGGGGAAAAAAACAGTAGCTTTACAGAGAGATATCTTTCAAAAACTACTGTAACCAACTATCAAGGTAGATGTCACCAATGCTAAGTCATGTGGATATCATGTACCTTTGATATGATGTGACAAGAAGGGAGGTTCACTTCTGTGGTATTCTTTCCCCAAACCTATAAGCCCAGGCTAATAATGAGCTTTGCATCAGACAGGCTGAAATTTGCATTCATCTGACCAGTACTGCTCGAAACTGTCAAGATCATAAAACAAAAGCAAAGGAAGACTGAGAAACTATCACAAACCAAAAGAGAATAAGGGCATATGGTGACTAAATGGAATGTGGGATCGTATTAAAGTAAAAGAACATTACTGGAAAAACTGGTGTAATCTAAATAAAGTCTAGAGTTCAGTTAATAGTAATATACAAATGTTGGTTTCTTAGTTGTGACATGTACTATGGCAATGTTCAATGTCAACATTATCAGGAAATGGATGGGAGATGGATGAGAACTCTATGTATTATCTTTGCAACTCTTTTGCAAATAGTAAATTATTCCAAAATTTAAAAATCTCATTCAGTAAGAATAGTTTTATAAAATAGTTATTAGTAAATTAATTATTCAAGATGTGAAGATTGGGTTAGAATAGTGAGAAGACATCCCTTCACCCTAGCATGAACAAGGTATAATACATAATATAAAATCCTGAAGGGCTCTGTAGCATGTTTCTTCATGGATAACATTCTAGGTTTAATCACTAAAGAGTCACATATCTTAGTCATTTGCCACCTGAGGTTCAGAGAACTCTTGGTTTCCTGATTGATCGTTGCTAAATCTTACTGCTAGAAAAATTGTCACAATTGTCTCGGTGATCCTTTTGTGCCTGATATTTTAAGAGCAAAGTTCATTCATAAAGAGAGTGTTTTGTTAAATCAATGTCACATATTTACTTGAAGTTTTTGATTTTGATTTAAAATTTTTAAAGAGAACTTAACCAACATACAAAATGTATTTTATCCAGTCATTAGATTGATTTCTTTTCATAATTTCTGACAAAGACAGAGAACTGCATTAGTAAGACTTGCCAAATAACTATTAATTATGCCTGCTATTTTTTTCTACAAAGGCACCACTTTTGACTGAAAATCTAAGACACAGTTGAAAAAAATGAAACGCACTGTTAATGTCAATACATCTATGTCAACACAATATTTTTGATAAAATTTCATTGACTTCAATATATTAGTCAACAGCATTGATTAGCAAAGCTTCTCTCAATGTCAACATAATCAGTAAAATCAGACATATTTTTTCTCAGAAATAGTATATTTTCTTCAGTTTATGTAAATATATCAATGTATCATGGTATACTATGAAAATACTTAGAAAGAAATGATTAAACCTTTTAGAAAAGATTGGCATCAAGATGAAAATATAATTAATATATTCATTTACGTTAAATTATAAAAAGAAGATAACAAACCATCCTCATTTAATGAGTAATGATGAGATGTTTCACTAAAACTATTTTATCTATAAAATATAGAAATGTATAATATTCTTAAATACATACAAATATGTCATTTTTCTTCGGGGGACCATTAAATACTAGTCAATTGTAAAAACTTAGAAATAACTCCACTAATTCTCATGTCATTATCAAATTTTCCTATGAATTCAATGAAAAAAAAATTCATCAGACTACTAAAACTAACTAGTCTAGCGGTTAGCCTGTAATTCTGGTTTTAGTTAACAATAGGTAGAGAATGTTTAACACTTATAAGATGAAAGAAGATGAGGATTAACTGTAGTTAGAATACACATTTTTGATATGGTGTGATCAAATATATTTTAACTATTAAATAATGCACATATTTTTTAAGAAAGTATATAAAATATTTTCTGTAGGTTTCATCCACTTCAAAATGACAAAAAAACAAAATAGCGGTCCTGGTAAATATTCCAGTGACAATTAAACATATCACCATCACTAAAGTGTTTTTCTTTCTGACTAATTATAACCATACATTAGAATATGTGCAAAGAGCCATGATTTGATGTTTGGTATTTCTTACCAGTGTTCTCTTTGCTTTGTTCTCAGAACACTCCTGCACATAAGAATTCATTCTTTGACAATTGTGGGACATGTAAGAGGTGCCCGGGTTAGATGAAAATTGCTGTTTTGGAGCCAACACTCCAAATATATTTGGTTTTAGATGATTACAACAAAAGTCCTATTCCCTCATTCAGAAGGCCATGCTTGCTTCCCTCTTAACAGAAATGTATTTAAGATGGTGAAATACACGACCCCTACGATGATTTTTAAATTAGTTAAATTTAAATCAGTTAAAAATTAATTTTTAAAAATTCAAAATTTCTATTTGCTTTTTGCTATAGATTTTTAACTGACCGAAACAGTGAACCACCTACATTTTAGGTACACATCCATATGTAATTCCACATGTATGAATGGCTCAAATGCAACAGCAAGGACACATTTCTGATAAGATCGTCTATCTTCACTTAATCACCCCACTCTTTCCTCACTTAACCAACTGCTCCCAGTGATTCTCACTTACAAGATTCTGCTCTAGCTTTCCACAAGGAAGTAACAAAAATAGCCAAAAAGCAGACAGCTATAATTTTCGAGCCTTATTGAAGGTGATGCAGTAACCCGGATGAGCTTGCGTTTGCTGATTTCTTGGTTCCCTATTTAATGTCCAACCCTGGACTACGCTGTTTGACTCTTAAATAGCATTTTGGAAAAAAAAAGTTACTCTTACTATTAGACTAATATCCTATATTCTGCTTGCTGTTCAGGTTCATTTTCCACATAAGAGTAATTTCTGACTTTCTACCCTCTTTTATCTAGCATCTGCTCTCTAACAAGGGTGATATGAATGATGAAGAATGCAAAGGAAAGCTAAGAGCAACTCTGTATTGCAGTCCTAATGCTTTACATATATTTTCCCCCAATAGATATTTGACTCTCTGGAATTCTTTTCAGATCTTCCTGAAATTATTTCTAGATTTTCCTTGTATCCTTAAAAATTCCTGGTCTCTATAAATTAGAAATTTAACTATAGAATTTTTTCTCTTCACTAAGTCATGATACTAGCAGTAATCCTCTTCCATGAAATGGCTTTTAACCTAAATCTTCTCTTGTCTGTCCTTAAGTAATTTGTCTATAAGATAATTCCTTTAGAGCTTCCATTTATGAGAAATTTAACGGGATATTTTAAAAAGTCTAAATTAAGATCACGTAGATTTACCATATAGAAATGTGTTCTTCACTTTACACTGTTACACTAGATTTTCTATCATATGATATTATTCATCATTTTAGTCCCATTAAGATAGGCAACTGACTTGTTAGTGACTAGCATATGTATGTTTAGAATCATTCCTGAATTCTTACTTTAGAGACCACTCATAGTACCACTTTAATAACACTTTGACAAAATGGTAATTTATAGTTAACACCCACAGTAAGTATTAGCACAATTTTATCCTTAATTTTTCTTGAAATCCTCAGGTGTTTTGTCATGTGATTTTATTATTTCCTTATACTAGTCATAGAGTTCTAGAAAAAGATCTATTTTCTAAGAAAATCCTAAGTTTTCATATGATGGAAGCTTTATAGAATATTCTGATGTGACATGAATATGTCCAATCAACTGTGCATAAGGAAATAGATTTATTTTTCTCAATACTTGAGAAATGTTGCAAAATAATACATTAAAGACACTTATCGACTCAGAAGTATTAAATTATAAATATTACAATAACATTTCCCAACTATTCTTTGTGGTTGTTCCAAGTTTAGATTTTCAAAAGAAGCAAGAGAAAGAATTTATTTAAATTTCCTCCTTTTATCTGAAACACCAAAGCATTATCTAAATTTAACTAAAGTTTCATGAGTCAAACTGACAGAATCATACATCATAGAATATAATAAGCAGCCTGAAAGTGTGTATATCTTATCTTTGGGGGAAAATATAATTTAAGAATAGTTCAGTTAAAGCCATTATTTTCATCTTCTAAATGTGCACAAGGAAGAGTTGCCATAGGAAAATAAATTCCATGCTGCCGTTTTATTATTTCATTTCTATTTTATGATTCAACATGACACCATGTTAAATTGTACAGACCATGGAGTTCTCTTTAACTCCACCTCAATTCTTATTCTCTTGTCATCAAAATGTGCTTTTAGAGGGTTTAAAACTTTAAAACATGAAAATAAGAACAGAAGCAAATCAGTTGTGTCATTGCAAGGAAGAAGAACGTCATCTCATAAGACACCCAAGAAGATCATTCTCTGGAGACATACTTGGACTCACTGTGTTCTCTGCTTGTTTGTCTGCTTTTGTTTTAATAGATTCAGGAAGAAGAAGTGGTGCTTCATGTTTGCAGTCAAATTTAGGTTAATTTAAGAAAGAGCTATTAAGATACGTAATTTACATTATAACTATTTGCAAGAAGAAAAACATCGTGTCATAGCAGAGAAATATAGACACTGGAGTCAAAAGAGTTTACCATAATTATCTGGGATCTGGAACCTAAGAACAAAAGACAGTTATCACCAGTCACTATGGGGCTTATACAGGGGTGGCCACGACTGCATGAGATTTTCATCCTGAAAAGATCCTTGGGCTGTTGGGTGAAAAACAAATTGAGGAAGCAACTAACATGTGCTTCAATAGGTGAATGAATAAACAAATTGTGGTAAGTCCATGTAAGGGAAGACTATTCATGATAAAAAATAATGAGTTATCAGTTATCCATATACAAAGATATGGATGACTTTAAATAAGTATTGGTAAGTGAAAGAAGCCAGTCTGAAAAGGCAATATATTCCAATATCCTGTTTATATGCATTCTGGAAAAGGCTAACTTACAGAGACAGTAAATAGATCAGTGATTGCAGAGATTCAGAGGGACTGAATAAGTGAAGAATAGGAGGTGTTTCAGGTTGGTAAATATATTCTGTATGATATTGTAATGGTGGATACATGACATTATGAATTTTTCAAAACCCATAAAACTTTACAGCACAAACTGTGAACCTTAATGTATGCAAATTTTTTAAGGCATTTAACAGGTCAGGGGATCCCAGTGCGGAATGCAAACTGAAAAAGCAATCTAATTGTGTTACAAATGTACAAACTGATCACTGGAGAAGTGAAGTAGGTGGGGGGAAACACGCTAACCTAAGTAACTTTAGAAATGAGTGGAGTCTGTAAAAGTAAAGGCAAAAAGGAATATATATATATATATATACATATATACACACACACACACACACACACACACACACCCCAGCACTGTACTCTAGTTGATAAAGTTTTTCCTACAGAGGCAGACGTTAACAATTCAGATGCTGCTGTAAATGTATCTTGCAGCTGAACAAAATGGATCATGGATGATGGGAGTCAGATTTTCTCACTGTTGGAGTGGTAATGTACAGACAAGCAAGGGGAGGAGGCTAGAATTATCAATGTGGTAATGAATTAAAGTTGGAGACATCTGTTAGAAACAGACATCTGTTAAGCTTAGACTCATGCTAAGCTTAATAAATATAGAGATGGTACATGGAGAAATATTTCTAGATATGTGTATACATAAGGAGTTAATATATATAAATATATTCCCTTGCTCTATCCACTGAGAGGGCCAGGAGGCAATGACACTCCAGTAGGAAAAAAACGACACTCCACCCCTAGCACCCAGATCTTGATTTCTAATCTCATTGTCCAATAAAAGGAACCAGGGGAACTTGGATAGATAGTTAATTCTAGGACTGGGACAGGAAATATACAAGAAGTGCCTGGAGCATCTTTTAATGACAGAAAGTAAAGAAGTGCTCAAATAAAACACAATGATGGGTTATGTCAAAAGGACACAGGAGCCAACAGAAAGAGCTCCAGACGCTAAAGCTGGGGCAATTTAAGTGAAAAAATTAATAAAATTGTGCTAGACTATAAGCCAAAGCATAAAATAAATACGCATGAGTCCATATTGATTTAAATAAACAATTTAATAAATAAGTTAATGGAAAAAAAGAGACAAATTTCCTGTGCAGAAGAATTCCAAATACTTTATATAAATACTCTGCCTTCAATGAGGGAAGAATTACTCCCCACTCTTTGTGTGTGGGCTGCATATAGTGACTTTCTTCTAAAGAATACAATATAGAAAGAAAGAAAAAAAAGAGTAACTTGACAGTGGAGAAGCCTCACAAACATTAACTCAGCAAGGTGACCAAGCCCAATGTAAACAGTGATAAGCTATGTTGATAGTATATACCGTTGATGTCATGTGTTGAGAATACAACTTAACCTCTGAGCTCTATGCCCACCCCCTAACACACACACACACACGCACACACTTCCTGTATAATCATAGTTATAAAGTATCAGACAAATTGTAACTGAGGGATATTCTACAAAATACTTGATCAGTATTCCTCAAAACTCTCAAGGTCGTTAAAAACAAGGAAAGTCTAAGCAACTGTCACAGTCAAAAGTGGCCTAAGGAGACTAAATGTAATATGCTACCTTGAAACAGAAAAAGGACATTCAGAAAAAAAGAAGGAAATCTGAATAAAGTATGAACTTTACTTAATTATAATGTGTCAATACTGGTTCATTGATTGTGACAAATATATCATGCTAAAGTAATATATGAATAATAGGAGAACCTGAGTGTAGGGTGTATGGGAACTTACTATTTTTAAGTTATTTAAATATTTCAGGCATTTTTTTAACTAAGAAGAATGCAGTGAATATAGAAAGAAGTATATGGATTTCAGAGATAGGAGCAAAGATCAACAGGATTGGTAGGTAAATACAATATGGATATTAGAGAAAATATAACTTGGGTTTTCTACCTTAGACAAAGAATATAAATTGAATTGTCTTGCCATAGTTCACGTGTGACTGACTGGGTTATCCAAATTGAGATATTGAATAGCAATCCCTACTGGAGATATGAATTTGAAATTCCTATGAGAACTATGTAGCGAGTTTAGGAGTAAGCTGTAGTAAATTCTACAACTGAATGTCTGGGTTGATCCCACCAAGAAAAATCGAGAAAGAGGTAAGAATGGATAATGGAAAACCAGAATGTTTTTTGTCCCCAAAAAAGAAGACAAAAGAGTGTTATAAGGAGGAATTAATTAACAGTAGCAACTAATATTAAGAATTGAAGTAAGTAAAAGACAAAAAATTGGTCCTTGGATTAAGCTACAAGCTGTTGACAAGATTTGTTTTGGCAGAATGATGGTGGAATAGTGGGGATGTCAACCAGTTAGGCTAATGGTGAGACTGGTTTACTTTAAAACTTCGCTTTAAAGTGCCAACACTTCACCTCTCTGCAACCATACACAAGCAACTGCACTGAAAAGAGAGCACTAAAACCTGAACTGAGATATGATAGAATTAGAGAAAGGACTTACCTGACGTTTACCTACAATTCTTTGTGTAAAAGGGTCTGAAGAGATAGTCTGGGGTTACACTTACATCCATGGCTTCAATTATTATCTACATTTTAATGACTCAAACTGATAATTTTCATCGTCCATCCACTCTCCTAAGCTTTGACTCACCCGTGAGCCTTACTGAGATGTCCAACTTAACATATGTGAATAATGATAAAATGATAATTATATTCACTACTATTTTCTGCTTGCCTATGATACGGAAAGCACTGAGTTGACATTAAGTGCATATTATTTCTAAGCTTCATGAGTATTCCTTAGTGATAACATTTCCATTTTACAAACGAGAAAAGTGAAGTGTGGAGAGAGAAATTAACTAGCCTGAGATCAGAGCGCTAATAAGTGTTTGAACCAGAAGTCATATATGTCTACATTCAAAACCCTCACTATTTTGATGGTGTCATACTACATTCTAAAGTAGAAGATATTGGTTTATTATCACCAAACTTTTAGTTCCACCTCCATTCCATATTGCAGTTAACAGCATCTTCCCCAATGCAGTCAGGTAAGTCTGAAAAATGGCCAAGATCGTTCTCTTTTCTTTACTTTCAAAACTGATTGCTCAAAAAATAATGTTACCTATTTTCTTAAATATCTGCCTGTTGTACGTTTTCCCTCTACCCCACGCCACTGCCAAATTTGAGGTTATATTTTCTTTTACCTGAATTATATTAATAGCCTCCCTCTTGGTCTCTCAGCCTTTAATCTCCTCCACATACCAGATGCATGCTTCATAGAAATAAATGAAATCTCTGTATGTGGGTCCCCTGGTGTTTCCAAGTGAAATTTCTCCATGGTGTTCAGGAATAATTGAAATCTCATAGCCTGACACAGACCCTTTCTATCATCTGGCCCCAGTGTAATATTCCAGCATTATATTTTACCATATATATCCAGGCACATTTTCTTCAGCCATAGGGAACTATTTTAAATCCCACGAACATGCTGCGTCCTCCCATATGTCTACAACATTGCTAATTCTTTTGCCTTAGCCTGAAATACCTTTTATCCCTTCCTATTTTTTTGCCTGCGTTACTTTTATTCTTCTTTAAAAACTCAACATAAGGATTATCTCTTTTTAGAATTTTTTCTCTGCCCCTCTTATGTTGCATTGGCTGTGACAGCTGCTCAGACTGTCCTTGTTTTTGATCACCTTAGCAGTTTTGAGGAGTGCTGGTCAGGTATTTTGTAGAATGGCTCTCACTTGGGTTTTGTCTGATGTTTTGGTCATGATCATGTGGGAGGTATACTTTTATTTGGGATGGGGAAGAGGAAGACCACAGAGGCAAAGTGCCATTCTCATCATATCACCTATAGGGTTACGTTCTTATCTTCTGCAATGCCTTTACATGCTGTTAATATCATGATTTTAACTTTTTTATTGATGCAATATTTTCCACCATTTCCCTCTTTTGATTATGAATTCTGATGATACGTTGTCTTGACACATAGTAGCTGTTCAATTAATGTTTGCTTTCCTCGAATGAAAATTACAGTGGGGATTTTAGAAGTTGTCCCTGATATTATGACAAGAAGGAAGTTAAATAAATTATTAAAGACAGAAAATCAGCAGTGAATGTGTTCTACAAAAAATTGTGTACAGTTTGATTACACAAGACAAAGGAAATATAAGAGCAAGAATAGTGAGGTAAAAAGCTCATTATCAATAAGGAAATGGTGTACATAATTCTAGCGGCTATGTCATCTAATAGCGGCGAATAAAGAACTTGACGAGTTTTATTGTTGTAATGAATATTGAGGGCATTATTATAATCTAAGTTGTCTTGGCGACATAAAAACTTGTATATTAGTGTGTGTTTCAAACTGATTACCTAATGATCTTTGGGTGTTAAAAAAGTCCCAATATGTTTATTTTAAAAATTCTTCTGCATGAGTCTAGAGAGAACTAATAATCCAGTTGAACTGTTTTCTAGTTTAAGACATATAATTAGATAACGAAGTTGGGGGAAAATAAGCCAAGGGGATAGGAAACTAGAAATGACAAGGTAGTAATGAGTATCTGACTAAGGTGGAGATGGGAATAGCATCCACTTAAGAGAATATGCAAAACTGTAAGTAAAATAAGAATTGCTAAAAGAAACTACTGACTCAATATGGAAAGGAAAGAAAGATTAAGTATCATGGAGTTGCTGAGTAGATTGATTTCCATTTTAATTTCAAGTCTTAAGGGTTTTCAGGACTTACATACTACAAAGAAAGGCTCTAGTGTTCTCATTAATTACAAACAAGAAAAATAGCCTGATAAGCTTAGGAGTGAAAGTTTAGAAATAAAAACTGAAATGAACCAACACTGTGTGCCATGTAGTAGTTTCTTACTAAACCATTATAAGTGTGGAAAGAATGGTAACCATCTCTTAATATTAATACTTTCATTCTCCACTTTATAATAAGCTCTGCCATGTTTTAACAAGGTAGACAAGCAGTCAGATAGGATGCCACATTACCCAGCCTCCTTGCAGCTAGATATGACCATGTGACTATGCCCTTAAAGGGAAATCCAATGTTCCTGCCCAGAGACTGAACTATCAACATAGTGCATGTGAACCAATTTAGTTCCTATGAATTAGAGGAATACCTCTAGGGGATGTCAGAAACCAGATAAAAAGAACAGATGTTCTTGGATTACCTCCTGGTTCAGAGCATCTTAACTACCTGAACTTCCCTTCTTCCTCTGGAGAGTTAGTAGTAAAGATTAAGTCTCATCTTATCTATGCTATTAAGTTGTAGGTCTTTTTTGTTGCAGCAACCTAGTTGCTGCACCAATTAATATGCAATGCAAATGTTTATTTAGGTGTAGTCGTATACTACTAGGGTAATTTCCATTATCAATGGCTGCCTGCTTAATTGAAGATGTGAAATCCTTGCCATACAACAAATTACAAAATGACAGTGTGGGGATTAGTCTCTGGTTACTGTAAAAAGAGAAGCTTCTAAACCCTAACGAAAGTTAGCTGCAATTGTAGATACAAGGTAACTGTCAATCTTGTTTTAGGCAAAAAATATACATAGTCAGACTATAAAATAATCTTTTTGCCCTCATCCTCTGAGTGCCTGTCTTCTAGTAGTGGTTTGAAGGGCCAGAGTCTCCCTTAAGTATGTGACTATTCCTGACAACTTTCATCATTCTCCAGTCTCTGTAATGCTTTCCTTCCTCTTACTTTCTCCTATTTTGTTCTTAAGCTTAGCAAGTTACTAGGTCATTTGATCACAGGTGCTCCAAAATATCCAAATTGTCTTAAGATATTTGTCCTAACATAAATTTTATAAACTTAAAAGATTTACCAATTCAGTGGGGGAAAAAAGTCCACAGCAGCAGCCTTTTGAGCTACAACAATTCTCATGATAGGACAAGAAATTGCTTTCATGACACTACAACATAGATGGAAATATGCCTTGAAAAAATTTTAAATCATTTAATCTTGCAAAAGTAAAATTCTAAAATATTGTCATCTGAGCAATAGAAATTTGATATAAGTAGATATTGAGTTTATGATTAATTACTTCTTTCTACTCCTTGGTGTTATTCGCCAATTTCCTTCTTAGTGAGATGTTTAGTGTAGCACGTTTGTCCATTTGTGACTTTAAGTGATGAACTAGACAAGTGTCCTATGAGAGAAATGCATTATTTTTCTGTTTTATCATCAATTTTTATCTGATTTTACTGAAAAAAAAAAACGGTAAAGAAAACCTGCTCTTTACTTAACTGTGAAACAATGTTTATTTGAGTTTTAACTTAGCTTCTAAGTTGTCTTTCCTATCAGATGACTTAGTAATAATACGGTTGATCAAAGCAGTAATAAGGAAATGTAATATATGGAAATATTTGTATTATTTACTATACAAAAAAACTGAGAAAAAACTTTTAGGAATAAACAAATTTCTTCACATAGCTACACAAAAAGAACTATAGGTATACCATCTGTGTAAAATATAAGTTATATTGAACACTGAAATAAAAGTGAAGAGAGAACTTAGGGAATGTATATGAAGAAATAAAAAGGTTGATGACAAGTCTAGTTTCTAAAAGAACAGCATTGAAACAGTAATAATGCATGTTTTGCTAATTTTTTTGTTACACGTGTGTTTTAAATATATTTATCCACATATATATATTGTGTATATATTGTATATGTACACAATATATATATATTCACATATAGGTTTTAAATATATATATGCTTATATATATTCACACATAGAAATGTAATATAAATAAGTTAATCCCAGGTAGAGCTAATAGAGATGGCTAATGGAGCCTGCTTTGAGGAAAATGATATAGAGCTGCGTTTCTCTATCCCGCCATTACATTAGAATGATCTGGAGAGCTTTGAATAAATGCTCACTCCTGACATCCAGCCTCAGATAATCTGATTCAGTTGTTGTGGGGAGCTTTTGCCTATTGATTTATTTAAAAAATATTCCATTTGGTGATTCTAATGCGTAGCTATTTGAGAACTAGTGTTCTTAAACATTCGTAATAATCTATTATAAATATGTGTGAGAGTGTGTGAATGCATGTGTGTATGTGTGTTAGTTTGCAGCTGCTGTTTCTGCTTTCTGGTTTGGGCTAGTGAGCTATTTGAATTAATCCTAATGATGACAGCTGTCCAGCAATTAGGAATCTCCATTTTATAAAATAATCTGACTAGAAAATAATCTTGTTTTTTGTCTCCTTATAATCAGCTGTTAAAATTTCCATAATTATTTCCATGCTATGCAGTTTTTAAATTGGCAGATGAGTATGTGAAGGAACTACAAGAGAAGGCAAACCATACTTGAAAGCAGATTTTTTCCCAGATAACCAGATTTCAATTAAATAAATAAAGTCTGCTTCCGCTGTTCAGTAAGTTGTCTTTGATGCAAACTGCATTTCTTGGACCAGTGCTGAAATCAGAATATGCATAAAAGATGCTTTACTCTTTAGTATTTTGCTGAATAAATGTATATACTCTTTTCTTTTTGGAAAGTATAAATTGAGAAAAATTCAAAAATGATTGTATTTTCTCCATACTAGAACATATATATCTTCTTTTATTTTGTGCCTACAAAATGTTTTGTTGTTCAAACTTCTCAAAATCTGTTGAATATTTTTAAACACAAGAAACAAATATTTAGTGGTAATAATGTGCATAAATTAAATATACCCAAATTAATAAATCACTAATAACAATGATATGTACTGAAAATTGATTTGCGTAAATGACTCTATATGACATGAAGGAACAGGTATCTGAATAGTAATGTGGGTTTATTTTACTAGATGCCCTGTAGTTATTTTATTTTGACTCCCACTCAGAGGGACTGGTGGTTCTTTACCACGGTGCTCAGAAAGGGTCGCTTTGTGGACAGAAAAGGAACTAAAAAAGACAATAGACTGTTCCTTGCCTTCAAACATGAGAATAGTCCACTGCCTAGTAACACGAGGATTGCACCCAAAAAAACATAGAGCTTTGAAAATATTTCAAAATATGAAATATATTTCATGTGTTAGGGAGTTGCCACAATCACAGTAAAGCTTAATATTTAACTATTTTAAAATAGGCAATAAGACAGAAATTTCCAGATGCCAACACCCACAGATAAAACGAATACTTATTCTGTTACGTCTTTACTTTCTAGATTAATAGGTGAATGTTGCACAATATTTGGGTTTTACCACACTGACTTTAGCCTTATGCTTGTAATTCAATTCTTTGAACATAACTAGATGCTTCATATTTATGATACGAGGGCCCAGATGGATTTTCCCACAACCAGTTACACGGCTTCAGAGAGAAAAGTGTGCTATGCCTCTTTATAAGTTCTTCTGTGGACAATGTGATTGGCAGTGATGATGTCAGTCATAACTCCAAGATCTCACCTAGGCAACATTAAACGGCAAGCTGGCACAATTTTTTATATCATCTTTGCAAGAATTCCATATTTCATGTGTCGCATTAGTATAAAAGTGTTTTTTTGATAAAAGTGCACACAGGGCCAGCTCCAGTGGCCTAGTGATTAAGTTCGGCACACTCCACTTCAGTAGCCCAGGTTCAGTTCCCCGGCGAGGATCTACACTACTGTCTGTTAGCGGCCATGCTGTGGCAGCGGCTTACAAAAAAAGAAAAAAAAGAGGAAGATTGGTAACAGATGTCAGTTCAGGGTGAATTTTCCTCAGCAAAAACAAGTGCACATTTCAGAAGGACTTACTTAAACAATAACTACTACTTAATAACAGTAGTTGACAATTATAATTTATTGCATTTGTTTTTTTTTCCCCAGAGCAAAGGAAAAGTTCAGTGCCACAGTGCTTCAGCTTTAAAATAGTCAGGCTCTCCTGAAACAATTATTCAAATAAAGAAAGAAAAACTTTAAAAATTAAAAGTAGCTAACAAAAGTCTTCCTAATCACAAAACCAAGCAAACAACAAAAGATCTTGATCCACTAAAAAAGTTCCATAAAATCATAGTTGGCCTGAAAGTAGTGACTCTCAAATTTTGTTTTACCAGATATAGTGGATGATACAGATGAGTCTGGGCAGAGATAGGATTGTGTGCAATTCTGTGAACTCCTGCTTTAATATCATCTATTTCTCATTCACTTAAGGGAGTAAATCCAAATGTGAAAAAATCCACATGATTGTGAAAAAAATCCACTTGGCTTTTAAAGAGCAAATCATGCACGCTTTGAAATTTAAAATTGATAGCTAGTTACATGCAAACATCACAAAGCTAAATGTAGTACACTGCATACCATGAAACTTTGAGACAAAGTCATCTGTGAGATGTATCTTCCCTCCCGATGTGGTGCTTAGAAATAGACACTGACGGTTAGGAGATGTTCAAAGACCTAGACCAGTCACACAGAGAGAAAGACCTAGAAGAGTCATCATTAGTAACAGTTAATATCTAAAACCAGGAGTTGCTGCCAATGACAGGAGGCATTTTAAAGGTGCCTTGTCAAGTGGTGCTTTTGAAGATACTGCAAGGAGTTGTCAATAAATTTTATATGCACATCTCCAGTAGGGGTGGCACCAAGGTCTTACTGTTGGGAAGAACAGAGAAAGTAAGCATGGAAAGAAAATTTCAGTCTATGTACCCATTCTGAGCCATTGATAGTATTCCCAGAAATGCTATGTTGTGACGAATTCAGAAGTTTTATGCAGGCTTACTAGAAATGAGTGTCATGACGGAATAGCAATCTTTACACCAGCATGGGCCAGGGGAAAGATATGAAATTTTTGACAATCCTGGAGAAATCTCTTCCAATTAAACATAATAAGTAAGATAACATTATATTTTTTAATGAGTAAGTTTTGTATTTTATATTTTTAATGAGTGTGTTTCTGCTGGACAATCTCGTGGGGTTAATGGTCAAGATAATCTGTGAAAGGGATCAAAAATTAAAAGAATTTTGAGCTATAACCACAAGTTCAGATTTCTGGTTCTATATGTCTCTCTGGATGAAAAGGGTACAACTTTAGGAATTTAACACAGTGGGGTAAATGCATTGAGAAGACTTACTCTTGCCAATTTTTTTAGGTAATCACTCCGGTGGTCAAATTATCACTTAAATGTCATCATAGCTGTGAAATAAAATTTTTTTGCATCTCTAGATCCAGAAGTGTTTATTATTTGGCCCTAGGTACAATTTTATTTCAAACCATTTAGATTTGGCAATAAGCATAGAGTTCAAAAACACAATTACTGGAACCAGACTACCACTCGCCACGAAAGACCTTCAACAAGTTGTTTGCATTTTCTGTGCCTTAGAGTCCTTGTCTGTGAAATAAGCCTTCAAATAATATTTATTTAATAGAGCTGTTGTTAGGATTAAATGAGTGATATCGTGGAACAATCAACGAATTTAAAATCAGGTAGTTTTGTCTTGGTTCTAGTTCTCTACTCAGGCAGCTGAATCCTTCAGACAAATCATTTGACATATCTGGCCTAGATAATCATCCTCATCATCATGCAGGACTTATTGGACACTTCAGTGCCAGGCGTTGTTTAAAGTACTTTAATGCACTAACTTATTTTATCTCCATAATAGACCTACAGGGTGTATAAATATAAAATGATGTATTTTCAAACTATAAATATTTACATTTCTGTGATCCTGACTTGATTATATACAAATGGAACAAGCCTTCCTTCACAGAGTTAAATCAAGCAATCAAATTAAACTACAGAAAGGGAAAAGCAAGATTGTAATTACATGCTACCAAAATAATCATTAAATTAAATATAAAATCATTTGGACTTTGTCATTTCTAGGTAAACATCAATGTGCATCTTGTTTATTTATTGTCTACAATATGTAGTCTACTTATTCTGAAGTTATCCTAATTTTTGTATAGAAATAATATTGAATCTCTGCTAGACTTTCAAACTCATTTCTTTTTAGCACTTTTGAGTTTCCAATACATTATTTTGCATAGAGTTGATAGGATGGTAGATACCACAGAGATAAGCAGAGGGCTATACATAGGAGTTTACAAAAATTAAGTAGGTTGCCAGGATGTTATAAAAGGAAATACAAGTTTTGAGAAAGAAACCCAAAACTCATTGGTGTCTAGTTAGCCATTCTTTAAAATCTGACAAGAAAACAGCTCAATTACATGGTGCATTAGAAACACCAAACAGAATGTGTCCTAAAGGTACGTTTCTAAAGATCAACCAATTAGATAATTAATTCCTCTTTTTTCTAAAGAATTCTTTCAAGGTGACTGTTCTAAAGTTTCACAGTTTCTGAAATGAAAAGTTCTGTGGTATATTTATTGGTCTATATACAATTTATTGGCCTAAATGATAGGGTTGCACATAACCACAATTTTAAATTAATGTAAGTTTTAGGTACATTTGAAAAAAAAGTAGAAGTAAAAAAGCTTAAATGAAACAATATTTACATATGTGGAATGTAAATAATGTAATGATTAATTAAAATGGAAAAGATTAAATTGGAGACAGTTGAATCAACTCCTTAGTACATTTAATTTCCGAGAGAACAAAACATCTTAAGCAGAAGTGAGTGTGAAAGGAAAGAAAAAGAAACTTATCCTCACAATGCAATTGACACCACTTGCTGAGTTCTCTCCAGTCTTGAGAATGGAGGAAAAGCAATGGAGACAGTTGTGGGTGTGGAGCCCTGTGCACCAGCAGACACCTGCCATATTCATTGTATACTACAGCCTGAGCGTCTTGAGTCTGCAACTTTTTAGAGGACCAATAAAAGTAGTTGAGGCATAAAAATATATCCTGTTAAAAAAATTGAAAGCAATACCTATTTATCTATAAAACAGAATCACTTGTCAATTTTTATTCACTTCAACTCAATTCATAAATAATCATTAATATGAGCTTAGTACATTTTAATGGATTTAATGGATTGTATCAAATGGGAGCATCAAAACTAAGAGTTTCTAGAATCTATAAAAGGCTTACAGTTGCCTTGACTACATGTACCAATGAGATAGATCCCTGTGTCACTGCAGAAACTCTTTGGAGATTTTTCTCTGCATCAGTTGGCAAATAACTGGATAGCAAAGAGACTCCTAACAGAGCTTACTGGTAGAAATTCTCTTTGCAGCTGCAGTATCTTGAGACAGTTTGCTTGAAACTTTAATTTCCTTAATTGGATTTTGCTGTGAAGTGAGGCCAATCTACCAAGAGTGCTCTACACTCTTGGAGCCCTGCCTTGACAGATGGTTCTTAGTAATTACTACAAGCACGGCGCCCCAACTTATACCTCTTACTTCGAAGTCATTTCTGTTTTTTAGGGCTATACCAGAAAGAGGGGCATAAGGACCACAACTTTAAAGAAATTATTTTTTCCCAAAACACATATGCAAAAATTAAAAACTTGGAAAAATTCATGAAGCTATTATTGGTGCACTACATAAATAATATCTTGAAACTATCAGAAAGTACAAGGCAAATTGTCATTTTTAGGATAATGTAAAATTCATACTTTGATATAAAGTAAGTTTGTATATGAAATCCTTCATTGTCCCAAAGAGAACTATAAAAATAACGATTTAGTCACAAAAACGTACTATTTAAGAAAATGGATCAAATAGTCAAACATTTATTTAAAGTGTTACTATAATAATCAAGATAGAAGTACACGTTTAAAATTACATGTTCACTTGTACACTCACATGTGTGTATGTGTATATGCAAAAATCTTGCTTATTCTGCAAAATTCGTGAACAAAATTTTATTTCAACTTTTGTCTCCATTATCAGAGCTGTGTTTTGACACTAACACTGCTTTCTAGAGTATATCATCTTTACTTCCATCTAAAGTCTTTGAGTTGTTGTATTTTTACATCAATATATGATACTATCATTGAAAATTTGATCCCAAACCACTATTATTCATTCTTATAATATTATGTTCAGCTTTCTATACCTACATTTATTAATATTATACTGAATGCCAATATGAAGTTTCTTAATCAGAGCAGGTAACTATTACTTAGATATATTACTAAATGTCCCATAATCTCTTTACTAGTAATAAGTAGAAATTATAGTGGAAAAATACCATATTTCTACTAACATAAAAATATAACTTTGAATGAATAAAATACATAATTTGTTATATATATTATAAGAAAACCTCTAACTCCACCAAGAGAAAGAACTGACATGTAATAATAGAAAGACATATGTGATGGTAGAATGGGATTATCTTAATTGCACATATAATAAAATTCCAATCAAGTGAAATCTCAAATATTATGCTTCAGAAAAGTATCTAATTTGTTGTAAGAAAAAATATTATGACCGCAAAATTGTACAAAAGAGATTAAAGGTGTTCTTTTAATGCAGTCCTATGCATTGTCTGTCAGAACCTCTGAGAATTAAATGCTTCTGTAGCAGGACACACCTTTGAATATTGTTGATTATCAAGGTTATTTCATACAAATCTGTAGAGATAGAACTTAAGTTGTAGAAAACTGTTTTCTGTCGATAATAATACAGATTCTTGTCCATACAAATGCAAATGATGTTATTTCATAAATATACACTTGATTTTCCACTTTTAGAAGAGTTGACACCAAATATTACAATTTTAATATATTATTTGATAATAACCAGTTGTGCATCCATTATTAAATTCATTTCAGCATTCCTGATTGTGTGGGTGTGAGAGTGTATTTTTATTTTTCTGGTCCCATTTGCAGTGGTTCTAATTTCTTACTGGTTCTGTCATTAAATAATGAGTTAAATTAAATCGTTGACATGGGTATAAATTATATTCACTTGAGGGCCATGACTTCACCTGTTTGAAAATTATAAGTAAGTAGTTTCGGATGTCCAGGATAGGCACAATGATACAGTCAGAATACAGAACATTTCCATCACCATAAGACCCTTCATGTTGCCCTTCAATAGCCACATACGTTTCTCTCCTGTCTCATCCCTTCCATAAGCCCTGGCAACCAACAATCTGTTCTCTATTGCTATACTTTTGTCAGTTCAGGAATGCTGTATAAATGAAATCACAGTGTAGGGAAAGCTTTGAGAATGGCCTTTGTCACACAGTATACTTTTCTGGAGATTCATCTAGGTTGTTGCGTGCATTAATATGTCATTCCTTTTTGTTACTGAGTACATGATGTGATGCACCACGTGGCATGGAGGTACCACAGATTGTTCACTCATTCACTGGTGGAAAGACATCTGCGTTGTTTCCAGTTTGAAGCTTTTAAGAATAAAGTTTCCATAAACATTTATGTACATGTTTTTGTGTGAATATGTTTTCATTATTCTGGGATGATTGCATAGAAGTGCAATTGTTGTATTGTATAGTGGTTGCATGCTTAGTTTTTTAAGAACCACCAAACTGTTTTCCAGAGAGGCTGGACCATTTTATATTCCCACCAGCAATCTATGAATAATCCAGTTTCCTCATATATTGCCAAAAGGTTTTTTTTTAAGAATTTTAGCCATTCTGCTAAGTGTGTAGTGATATCTCATTTGGGTTTTAATATGTACTTCCTTGATCACTAATGATGATGAACATCTTTTCATGTGCTTTTTTTTTGACAGGTGCATATCTTCTTCAGTGAAATATGTATGTCTTTTGTCCATTTTCTTAATCGGATTGCCTGTTTTTTATGTATTGATTTTTGACAGTTCTTTATGTTTTCTAGATGCTAGCTCTTTGTCAGATATGTGGTTGTTTCAAAATGTTTTCTGCCAGTCTTTAAACGGTCTTTTCATCCACTTAACAGGGTCTTCACACAGCTAGTTTTTAATATTGATGGAGTCCAATTTATCAATTTTTCCTTTTATGAGTCTTGCTTTTGGTCTTAAATCTAAGAATACTTTGACTAGTCTGACTTCACAAAGATCTTTTCAGATATTTTTCCCAAAAGTTTTATAGTGTTACATTTTAAATTTAAGTCCGTGATCTATTTTGAGTTAATTTTTGTATAAAGTGTGAGGTTTGGGTTGAGCTTTATTTATTTATTTCTTTTTGCCAATCGATGTCCAATTGCTCAAGTAACCTTTGTTGAAAGGCTATATTTCCTCTATTGAAATGCTGCTACATCTTTGTCAAAAATCACTTAGGAATATTTTGTGGATCCATTTCTGAGTCTTCTGTTCTGTTCCCCTAATCTTTGTGTCTTTCCTTTCACCAGTACCAAATAGTTTTGATTACTGTAGCTAAGCAACAAATTTTCAAATCAGTTAGACTGGATCTTTCCGCGTTCTTTTTCTAAAATACATTTTAGCTATTCTAGTTCCTTTGATTTTCGCTATAAATTTTAGAATAATCTTGTATATATCTACAAAAACTCTTGCTGGGATTTTGATATGAATTGCATTAAACCTGCATCTCAATTTCGTGAAAATTGACATCTTCATTATGGCAAGTATTACAATCGTTACACATATTATATCTCTCCCTTTACTTCAACAGTTTTTGGTTTTTTTCACAAGCATTTGGTGGTTTTCAGCATACAAGTGCTATGCATGATTTTTTAGATTTATACCCAAGTATTTTTGTTTTGAGTGATTGTAAATGGTATGGTATTTTTAATTCTGGGGTGTATGTGTTCATTGCTAGTATATAGGGATAGAAATTTTCTTTCTTTCTTTTCTTTTTTTTTTAAATATATTGATCTTGTATCCTGAGATCGTGCCAAACTCACTTGTTACCTCTGGGAGTTTTTTGTTTGTTTCTTTTGGTAGTATCTTTGTTATTTTCTACATGTGCAATCATGTCCTTGGTAAATAGGGAGAGTTATTCCTTACTTACCTATATACCTTTAGTTTCCCTTTTTTGGCTTGTTGCACTGGCTAGAACTTTTACCACAATATCAAATAAGAGTGGTAAGAGCAGACATCTTTGTCTCTTCCCACCCATAGTAGAAAAAGCCTTCAGTCTTTCACTAGGGACAATATTAGCTGTAGTTTTTGGTAAATGCTTTTGATCAAATTGAGGAAGATTTCCTCTATTGATGTTTTTCTGAAAGTAATCCCTGCTGAACTTTGTGAAATGCATTTTCTGCATCATTCTGTATGATCATTCTGAATGATCATGTGATTTTTTTTTCCTTTAGCCTGTTAATGTGGTAGGTTTTATTGATTGATTTTCCAATATGGAATCAGCCTTCTGTCCTTGAAATAAATCCCACTGGGTTTATAGTTGTTTCTTTATATTGATGAACTCTATTTGTTACCATTTTATTAAGAATTTTTGTGTCTATATTCTTAAAGAGTATTTTTCCTCCCTTCTTTTCCCCTTCCTTTTTTCCTTCCTTCCTTCTTTCTGTTTTTTGTACTGTTTCGTCTTGTTTTGGTATGAGGGTAATACTAACTTCAAAGACAATTAAACAATGTTCCCTCCTCTTCTGTTTTCTGAATGATATTCTTTAGAATTGGTGTTAATCTTTTTAAAGATTGTGTGGAATCCTCCAGTGAAACTATCTGGTCCTAGTGATTTCTTTCAGAGCAGTTTTTAACTTAAGAGTCCAGTTTCCTTAATAGTGAAAGGTATATTCAAAAGATCTATTTCTTATGGTTTGAGTTGTGGTAGTTTGTGTTGCTTAAGGTTGGGCCCATTTCATCCAAGTTCTCAAAATTTTGTATATATAGTTGTTTATAGTATTCCCTTATTTTCCTTTTGTGATCCACAGGGTCTGTAGTGATACCCCTTGCTTTTTCCTGATATTTATGAAGTGACATTGAGTATTTCTTTGGGTTTATCATATTAGTGGTTCACTCAACTTCGTGAATCTTTTGCCGAACTTGGGAAGTTTTCGACTTTCACTTCTTTGAATACTTTTGTTTCCCTATCCTGTTTCTCCTATCCTTCCAGAATTCTGCTAACATGAATGTTACATATTTTCTTATATTTCAATAGATCCCTGCAGCTCTGTTGATTTTTTTTTCAATTTATTATCTATATACTACGGAGATTGGGAAATTTCTATTGCTCTGTCTTATAATTCACTGGCTATTCCCTCTGTCCTCTCCATTTGCTGTTGAGCGCAACCATTGATGTTTTTTTTTCGCTTTAGTTTTGGCTATTCTATTTTTCAGCCCCAAAATTTCTATTTGGTTCTTCTTCATATCTTCTATTTACCTGCCCAAACTTTCTTTTTTAAAAAATTTTCCTTCAAATGCATTTGTAGTTGATCACTGGTGTATTTTTATGATGTTTGCTTTCAAGTCTTTGTCAGATGATTCTAAAATCTATGTTATTTTCTTGATTGTCTTTTTAAATTCATTTTGAGAACTTCTTGGCTCTTGGCACAATGAGAAATTTTTCTATTGAATACTGGCAATTTGGGATAATATGTTATGACAATCTAGATTTTATTGAAAACCTTCTCTTAGCTGGTTTTGTCTATAGAACTTCAGCAGATAAAGCGAGGAATGCTGCGTTGTTACTGCCAGATGTAGGTAGAAGTCTGTATTTACCACTCAGCTTCTGTGGACACCCAGTGTGGAGCTCCTCTTTACTGCTCAGTGGAGGTTGCCTGTTCGGGCTCCCCACTAGGCAGCTGCTGATACTTGTCTGGCTGGGAATATTAGGGGCATTGTATTATTGTTTCCACACGGCCTCCACTTATACCATGGGTGGAGGTGGCTGTGTTCCAGCCGAGCAGTGGTGAAAGTCCTGACTTCTGCTTTAGTAGAACTGCCTCCTCTACTCCACCCCAGTGAGGAGGGGGAGGGTACCTCATTACTGCTGGGTGGAGGTGGAAGCCCATGCTCCTGACATGGTCTCCAGTGACTCCGAAATGTGGGGGCCACCCTACTTGGCTCTGAACCACTTCATCAGGAGAATTGGGGAGCCTTGTTACAGCCTGGAAAGTGAGGAAATCTAGGCTCCTCACTTGGCATTTTTTGGCAGGGTTGTTGATGGGGTCACAGGTTTTTACTTGATTTTTATGTGGAGTAGAGGGGTTACTGCCTAAAAGTTTCTGTCTTCCTAGGTTGCCACTTTCCTGTGTCCTTTGTGTAGAAAGAACAGGTTTTGGTTGGGGCTGTTTTTTCTGTCTGCATTCATCAGTGATTTCCAGTTGCTGGCTTCTTCACTGCCATGTCTGCGATATATGAGGCAGAAAGAAAACCCAGGAAACTCACTACTGTGTCGTTCATTGCTTCTTGTGATCCCTAGGCAGTGTGCTGTTTTCTCTCCACCTTTCAGAGTCTTCCTATGTGTGTTTTATATATGATGTTCAGGGTTTCTAGTTATACTTTGTGGAGGGGATAGGGAAAAGGATGACTACTTTGTCTTCCTAGAAGAAGAGATCTCAATTGGTCAAATTTTATTTTCCTATGTTTATTTTTGATCTGTGACTGGCATTGTTAAATTGGGACTATAAGCTCTCTATGTTTCATAGTTTCTTTTTGTCTGTGTGTCTGTAATTGAGAAAGGCCTTTACCTCTCCTGGTGTGAGTAGGAATTGTTTTCCTACCTCCGGGGGGTGTTAATAAATTAGATTATACCATCTTTTAAATTAAACAATCTCTGTTCTGAGAGATTTAAAGATCTAAATAAATGCTTCCATAAATCTAATATTCTCAAAATTCACAGAAAATAAGAAACTCAAGATTCTAATCACCTAAATGTACTTGACTTTAAAAAAACATTATTTAGAGATGCTTGCTCAAAAATATTTTAAAAGCCCACCTTTCTATAATAAAGTTCAATATTTGGAAAATCACAATGACTTAATAATTTTGTACCAGCTAGATCTTAGGTTAACATGAGGGAAGCCATCTAAGGGAAAAGAAGCAATATTGTTGGATATACTTGCTAAATAACTATGGCCCTGACTCACTAGTCTCTCTGAATACATTCTACCCTGCTTGTAGCATAGATGATTAAGTACCTCTCACTTTTACAAAATACATGATCTGCTAGTTCTATGACTCTTGCTTTCATATGTCTCCCAGCGGTGATAAGACAACTTTGTTCTCTGAGTTCCCCAGGAAGATGACGACCTCCAGAAAGAAAAATTCTGCATTGGTACCCACCACGGATGACAGAAGAAAGAGATAATGTGGTGCCTTGAAGTTCATCACACCAGATAGTTGACATGCCTAAAACCCCTTCTTCCCTGCCCATTTCCCCTATCTAACTGCCTCAAGGTTCTGAAAGATTTTAAGATGGTTCTTCAGGACACTACTGCGCCATCTTCCGATTATGCCAGCTAGTTGTATAGACTTTCCTTTCTCAACCACTGACTTGTTTGCAATTGATTGGCACTAGATTGTGGCAAGAAGAACAAGCCACTTTTTGTTCAGTTGCAATTTTGGTTTAAAAAATTCAAGATTGTCTTTTTTTTGAATTGTTGGTAATAAGTATAACACAAACATACATTTTGTTTTTAAGATTTAACAAGACATTATCTGAACTTAATATATATAGATTCACTGATAAAATAAGCTGAATTACTCCTACATAATATTTAAGATTATGAAAAACATTGTATGTGTTAAACAAAAATGATTTATTCTTCTGACAAGTATTTTACTATCAACAGTAATTATGTTGTGTTGTATAGTATTTCATCTGAAAGATAATTTCTATAATACGTGAGTAACTTTAAGCCTTGGATCAATATAAAATAGAGTTAGTTAATGGATAATCATTGAGTACCTAGATGAAAATCTAAGTAACTTGTATACTAAAACATTGGTTATTAAGCAGAATTTTAAGTTTTTATCCATTTCTTTTTTATTTTTATGTGATAAAGAGAGCCTTGATTGATGTTAATGAATATTTTCATTTTTGGGCATTTTAAGAGATGTAAAAGGGATGTGTATACCTGTAAGAGGTTGTGACATTTCAATTCATGTAAAGTTTCAGTAATGAAAGATGAATAAGTTCTAGAGATCTGCTATACCATATAGCAGCTACAGTTAACAATACTGTACTATGCACTTACAAATTGTTAAGAGGGTCAGATCTCATGTTCAGTGTTCTTATTGCATGTGCACACAAAAGAAACACGAGAAAATTTTTGGAGGTGATAAGTTTATTACCTTGATTGTGTGATGGCTTCATGAGTGTATGCATATGTTCAAACTCATGAAATTGTATACATCATGTATGTGCAGTTTTTTTGTATATTATTTATACCTCAATAAAGCTGTTAAAAAAGTTGCCATATGTCTATTCATGACATTTGTTAAGTCCACAAAAATATTTGTGTATAAAAGACTTCTAAATTCTCTCTCCCACAGTTTTCTCTATGAAATTAAAGTCAGGATTTTTATTTAAAAGTAAAATATATTTGGTTGAGTCTATACCAAGAGCCATAGTGACAGCAAATCACAACTTCACACAAAGTTTACACAGAGTTGTGATCTCCTCTCACTATCTCTTGGTATAGACTCAATCAAATATATTGAGGAAAAAAGGAGTCGTTTTATCCAAAAGCAGAGTATCAATTTATTTCAGAACATGACAGACTACAGTAAGGACAAAACTTGAGGACAGTGAATTAGTTCTCATAGTTTATAACGTGTGAGTCAAAAGAGAAACAACAGGCGAGACAGCCCGGTGGCATAGTGGTTAATTCCGTGCACTCTGCTTTGGTGGTCTGGGGTTCACTCATCAAGCCATGCTGTGGCAGCATCCCACATTCAAAACATAGAGGAAGACTGGCAATAGATGTCAGCTCAGGGCTAGTCTTCCTCACCCAACAAAAAAAGAGGGAGAGAGAGAGAGAGAGAAGCAACAAAATGTGTTAAAATATTGTCAAAGTTTTTCAGGTTGGATATACTTGCTAAATAAAGTCTCTGCAACCTGCCTAGAAAGCGATAATTCTGTGTCTTACCAGCAATATTTTGAGTATTTAAATTAACTTTATCATCTTCTTGATGATTAAAAAATACGAGGAACCAATCCTCCTCACATGTGATGGATCCAAGCTTCTTTACAAAAATGCTTCCTTTTTCTGTTTGTTTTAAAATATCTTATTGTCACTTTGATTAAGTAAGTATTGCTTATCAGGCATCTATAATGCAATATTAATTGTGTACCTTTTCTGAAATTTAAAAAAGAATGTTGTTATCACAAAATTGTACCCTAAATTTAGAAAAAATAAAATAACATGTTCAGGATATCTTTTATACCTTAAAAAAGACTGCTGGAAAATCACAAATATTTGTTCTTTCACCGTCTAAAAAGAAACATCTAAGAAATAACTAAATTTGATATGCTTCATATTTTAAAAAAATTTGTTTCTCATGATTGTAGAAGATGATTAGACTTTTCAAATCAGTAAAGAAACTCAGTTTTTCCTAAGTTAAGATTGTATAAGTAGAATGCTAGTAATAGAAATATTTCAAATAGTGTACATTTTGTGGAATACCCTGGATAGTTATCAATTTCCTTGATGTCCATAACATGGTTTTGCCTTCAGGAGAAAATTGATCAAACTCTTATGAAATGGTTATTTTACTCTCCTCCATTCTGTTAATTCTTACTGTAGTAAATTATACAGTCATTCAGTTTTGTCATCTTAAAATAGTTTTTGCTTTACTCTGGTGCTTGCCTGAAGTATCTGCTCTGAGCTACAGTCCAGAGCTGTACCTTCAACAAAGGACAGTCTCAGAACATGGCGGGAAAACCTAAGACAGGTATTTTAAACAATTAATATTTCAAAAAGTATACTCTTGTGTATGACATCAAATAGGCAGATTTTAGTCTATCTTAGTGGACTGAATTAGAAGTTTCAGAGCTCTCTTGAAAGTGGAAAATAGACAACTTCATGAAAACAGGCTGTGGACCTAAGATCCACAGGAAAAAAATATAATTATATAGAACTGTACACACACACAAGAGAAATTTTATTGTGATTATTTTTAGGGAATATTTTTATGTTATTTCAATGATCTGTTAATTTATGAATATGTAAAAGCTTAAATATATTAGATTCTGATTTTTTAAGTGAAGTGGAACATTTAAAATTTCTTGCTGAGACTGCATACTTTCTGTGACAATACAGTTATTTGGATAGGTTCAATAAGAAATTGTTCTTTTTCACCAGGATATAATTGGACAAAATGAGTTAGGAACAAGGCCATACTTGGAGTGTCATAATTGATAATGATCAGGTATGACAAACCACTATCAAGTAACAAGGATAGACTTTCTATAAACAGCCAATACCTAGAAAACTCTCCCAGGAAAGCTAGCTTGCTAACTCATTTATAGAGTGCTAACTTAAGTGGTAAGGAATGGTACTTCCTGAGAAACAAGAAACCCGAGAAAATTTTGAGGGACTCAAAAAGAGGGTGAATTTCCCCATATTTTCAGGAACTGCTGGTAAAATTTCAGGGAAAGAGTTTCTTGGACTCAGTTTCCTAGCCTTGGAATAACAAATAATAGAGGATTTTAGACGCCCAAACATGATGGCTTAGAAAAGCTTCTATGGGGAAGTTAACTTTGTGTCCTTAGTGTTCAAAACTCTGTGACTCTATATTTGCAAAGCAAACTGAAGGAGGTCCATATGGTTAATTAAAAACAGTCTTGTTGCCACTCTGAAAACAATCAGACTCACCAGGTACTCATCAGGGCAAATTCAATTATAATCAATATCCTTAGAGAGATAGAGGATTATTTCATCTAGGGACAGTATATAATTCCATAAGAAAGGAACATTCAGAAACAAGAAAGAACAATTTCAAATTAGTAGTGACTTAAGTTAAATTTAAAAAAATATCCTTCAATTTTTAATAACTATAATGGAAATGAAAGGTAAGAATGTATTTAAATGGTGTAGTCATTCTAGAGAATGAATAAATGTAAGATCCAATAAATCCACATCTTTATGACATTTTAGTACACCAGGGATAAAAGGTACTTCCAGAGAAAAAAGTTAAATATACATTAAAATGCATCAGCTAAAAAAGATTGGAAATTAGAATGTCATTAGACTTCTTAAAAAAATAGTGGAAGTTAGAAGTAAGTAGAGGAATATTCTGAGGAAAAATGATTTCCACCAAAAACTTCCAGATCTAGTCAAAGTATCAATCAAGTGCGTGGGTTGAATAAAAATTTTTTTTTCTCATATGCATTTTCACAAAAATTTTACCATCCATGAATTATTTTCAGAGGCTATTGGAAGAAGTGTTGCACCAAAATTAAGAAGGTACTTAAAGAATAATATTAAATAAAAGAAGAAGATACAGAATGTAGTAAAGAGATTAACCACAAAAAAAGAGACAAACAGAAATTCCAGCATGGTGGGATGTTTTATGGGGTCAGGTTAGGATAGGAAGGGAAGGGAAGAAGGTGACAGTTTCATCTCCTCAGATAGCAAACCAACAGATGATATCTAAAACAGAGAAATGAAGAAATTATACACACATGCTTTTGATTTTAATATGATGATTAAAAGAAATGAGAACCAGCCAATTTTCTGAAAATGGTCCCTTGGGAGGGTGGAAAAAATAGCCATTCAGTAGGGCTAAACACAGAGCTGATAGTACCAGATGACATTTAAAACAATATATATTATTCTCCAAAAACAAAAAAAAACAAAAAATAAAACTGTCAAGCCTCAAAACTCTTACAATAAAAAGAACTCTTAGAAAAAATAAGAAAAGAGTAATGAATTACCCAAAACAGAAGTGTGAAAAGATATAATCTGGAGAAAAAGAAAAAATAGACAGTAACCACACAAAAATAAGCTGAATTTCACTAGCAGTAAAGATGGATGAGTAATGCATTTTGAATTCTCTAAAATGCTTATCATTTGGGTAGAAATATAAATTGGTAGAGCTATTGTGAAGCTCAGAAATAACATTTTACATCCTATAAATGTATTCATAGCTATAATCAAGAAAATGTTCAAAGCACATATAGAAATATATGAATTATATTCATCTCTACTTGAATTTAATAGAAAAAGAAAAAAATAGTATAAATACCCATCATTTAAATGAATGAATACGACCTGGCACATAATAAGGAACCAATAGATGTGGACTACTGTCATTATTGTCATTATAATGAGATTTATTTATATTGTGATCTAATAATAAATGACAGCAATCTGAAGAATAATGCTCATTCATACTTATCAAAATAGAAGTTTTCCACAACTAAAGGAGGAATTAAAGATTACGAAGATCACCCATGATTCCATATTGTGTGGTGTATGTGTAATGTGTATATATGTGTGTGTTATCAATATATTGATGGAGATTGTTACTAAAGGAGCTATTTGGAGAGACTTTATATTCCTTCTTAGTTCTTTTTCGTATTCTTCAAAGTTTTCCACTAACCACATTTCAACACTTTAAAGAAAACCATAATCATGCGTGGGGAGATAGTCATACTAAAATTTAAAAGGTGATGAATAATTTCAAAATCCAAAAAAGATTTGTGAAGAAGTACAAGGTACAACTGGCTTAGTAATTTCCCCCTAACCAAGAAAGTCCAAGTCAAATTCAGGAAGGTTATTCTTATTTTAGGGAGATTTAGCCAGCATCAATGGAAGCAAAAGGAAAAGAGTGACTGACACGTAAATAAATGGTTTGACTTGATTACTTCATAATTTTTTTCCAACTCCATGTTGCTTTAAATTATTCAATTCATATTTGAATGATTTGTATATCACCCTTAAATTATCTGTTTTCCGAGATCTCAAATATTGTGGACTTCCTTTCTAAAAAAACAAAGAGTAATTTACACTCTTTGCTTCCTTTTTTACTTTTCTTGGTCTAGACGTTAATGTAATGAAGAAACAAGTACTATATCATTTTTGAATATGTAAACTGAACAATTTCCAGGCTTGGGGTTTGAACATATCACAGTTGTCCAGCAAGACTGGAGAGCAGTTAGATCAGATTACAGTAGAAGAATATAGACTCCAGAAAGGAAGAACCAAAGGGAATCTGAAGAAAAAGAATAAGTGATTGACAGCCTTGAACAATAGGAGAACACAGTGGATACATATCATTAAGAAAAAATGAATCAGAAATTCCAAGGAAAAAAAACTATTAAAAAGGTATGGTCCAAAATTGTTTTTACTTTACTCTTTACTATTAAGTGTTAAAAAAAAAAATGATGAATTCATTTGGACTGAACTCTGAATTATACATAAAGCATATGAATAGTGCTTATGTGCAAAGTAATTTTTCTTTGTTTTGCAGGGAATAATTCACCCTGAGCTAACAGCGGTTGCCAATCTTCCTCTTTTTTTTCCTTCCCAAAACCCCAGTTCGTGGTTGTCTATCCTAGTTGTAGAGCCACTGCCACAGCATGGCAGCTGACAGATGCTCGGTGTGGTTCCCCAACCAGGAAGCAAACAGGCTATGAAAGGGGTGAGAGCAAGGAACCTTAACCACTAGACCATCAAGATTGGTTCATATGCAAAGTAATTTTAACGGTGATTGGTTTTCTTCAGAGATCTAACTACATTAAAATACAATTTCAATTAATCAGATATAGTAATTTTTGTGCTACAAATTTAATATTTACTTTCATCTAGCAAAGTCTTGCTTTTTCCATTTTTTTAAAATTTGCTGGGAAAAAAATCCAAATTTTTTAGATTAGTTTTAAAGAGAAATATTTTACGGAATGCAGTAAAATTATTTGTATCTGCCTCATATGGAATATTTAACTCCATTGTTGGTGTCTGCAGAATTTCTTGGCAAAGCAAAAATAGGAAAGACCTTGATGACCAATGGAGGTGATGGGTAAAATTGATTGTGGAGCATCTACAAAAGGGAACAATAGAGATACTTTTCTGTCACTTGAAATGCTGTGTGGTGATATGTTTATAGATATTATATTTTAGAATTATATTTCCATATAAATATATGTACAATATACAGAGCAAAGTAGCAAGGTTTAAAATACATTGTGTGATTTTAAATATATATATTTATTTAACTATATAATACATATATATGCACAAACACACACATTTGATTAATGTACACCTTAAACAATGTCACACATTGAAAAAAACTCTAAGTCTGTAATCAGTATGCTAAAAATTGGTAATATCCAGGTTATAACATTATTAATGATTTGCATTAGCTATTTTTTGCTCAGTTCTAATTATACAATGTTAAAATAATAAACACAAATACCCATGTAACTGAGTGATATTAGTGGAATATAAACACATTAATACTCCATTCAAAAGTTAAACAGCTTTTGGTGGTATTTTTAAGCGCATCCATTGAGTCCCAACATCGCTATACCTATTATTTTAATTCTGTGATTTCAGTCTCTTTCTTAATGCATTGTTTATTACTTTTGGCTGTTTGATAATTCTTACCCTTCCAATCCATCTTGCCTGAAAACTTCCATTACACTAGATCCTAAACATTCAGTGGCTGGGAGAAAATTTGGAGGCCATTAATGGGGGAGTTTTCAGAAGTCATATAAAATATATTTTTAATGTAGCTGAATTGGTCATCACCACTGTTAATTTGCAATCTTCAGAAACTTTGAAGAACAGCTTTTCCACATCCTGTACATTTCATTGGAAACCCAAAAATGAGAGAATTTTTTAAATTTCACTATGCATAAGAATCACCTGGCTGCTTGCTAAAAATGAAAATAAAGAGTCTCCACCCTGGAGATTCTGTTTGTATAGACGTGGGCATAGCTCTAAGGATCTGAATTTTTAACAATTAATTAAAGGATTCTCGAGTGAGTTATTGACAGACCACATTAAAGATATAGTGTGTCACTGTGCTTCTGTAAATAATGGGCAGACGAAAGAATGGTTAGAGAGGTGAACTTGTTCCCTAAAATGTTTATTTAGAAACATGCTTTCTTTCTCCTGTTTGCACCGTTTTACAAAGTACTACTGAAACTTTTATTTTTAAATCATTTGGGAAAAAAAAACTAACAAGCAACTGAAATGGATAAGTGTTATTTTTTGCAACATTTCTGCAGAGTAAGTTAGTTTTGATTATACTCCCAACCTGTTTGCCATAATTGATAGCTGCATGTTCATTTTTTCCTTTAAAATAATCTATTTATAAACAGTTGTTTTTAAGTTTGAGAATGCAAGAAGCACATTAGTTCTATGCCAGGAAGATTGCAGAGGAAAAATATGGAAAAAACTAATATTTTCCATCAGCCTTGATTGCAAAAGTAAGTTTAGCTAGACTGAGTATTTGCTCTTTAGTGCCATTCAAATATGGGTACTTTAGCCACAAAAAAAAAGGCTATCATATTGGCGGTGAATATAGCAATTATTCAGGGGGAGTGGGGCTGGGGAACGAGAGTGGTAAAAGTGTTTCAAAATTTTAAAGGAATAAAAGCTGTGCAATTAAAGGGCACTTTTTTTTTTTTAACAGAATGGTATATTTATTTTGATTTTTGAAAATCATAACCTTTGAGTAATGATTTGCTACTGAATGTCTTAGCACAGGTGTTCAGGTGTTCTCTATAAATGAATTTGTCAAGAGTAATTGGTGGGTTATGTTACCTTAAAAATAGGTAGTTATTTCATTGGTGAATAGAAGAGGAGGAATGTGTGGGAAGTTTTATTTTCTTCTCAGTACGTTAGGTAAAAAAAAAAAAAAAAAAAAACAGAGATTATGCAATTTCCCTGTATATTCATAACTGTGATTTTAAATAAGGTAGCTGACATTATCTGATTCTGCAGTTCCTTTATGAGAAAGTTTTCTTAGGTTTTTAAGGATATGAGGAAGCCCTTAAATTAAATACAAAACTCGTATAAAATAAATGAGGAGCCTTTCATAGTGACTGCAATTTTTCTGAGTGCTTTCTATTCCGTAAATCCCATTTGCAACCAGTGAAAATGTCTAAAACAAAGGTGTCTTTTGTGTGTTTATCAGATTTGTTTGACTGAAGTGCCTTCTTGTGTACCACCTCTGCGATTCATAAGCATCTCACCATTTGCCATGTATGGACCTTACGAACTGGCCTCATTCCATTTAGACTTAAGAGACTTCCATGTCCTGTGACATCTTCTTTCTTTTCCAATGGCACTTCCTTTACTTCTGTGTACAATGGAAGTGTGATATAATACAGCAAAGTATTTGTTAGAGGGGAGCAAATTAAATGTCTTATTTTATATTTTATATACTTATTTAATATGCCTAGAATCAAGTCTAGTATCCAAAATGGTGCTATGAAATCATATTAATTTTTTAAATACAAAAGACAAATTATTGTTAATTTAGTTCTATGTGAAAAATAAAAGGCATAGGTGGCAGCCCTGTTGTGTGGTGGTTGAGTTCACATGCTCTGGTTTGGCAGCTGGTGGGGTGTGTGGGTTCAGATCCCAGGTGTGGATCTACACACTACTAATCAAGCCCTGCTGTGGCAGCGTCCCACATACAAAAAACAGAGGAAGACTGGCACAGGTATTTGCTCAGAGACAATTTTCCTCACTCACAAAGAGGAAGACTGGCAGCAGATGTTAGCTCAGCTCCAATCTCCCTCACAATAAATAAATAAATAAAATAAAAAATAAAGGCGTGGACTCAACATGCAATAGGCCTATAGATTGAATAATACTATCTCTTTATTTTATTTAGGAATAACATTGTAAGATGACTCGTTTTCAGTATTCTTCAGTACAAATTCCAAACTACTTTTGTGTTCACATTATTTGTATTCTGCTTTCTTCAAATGCTCAGATCAGCCACTGCATTATATCAGCAAGGACCTGACAGATTAATCCAGTTACAATCACTTAAATTGGAAACTGTGCCCAAATCTTTCCTACATCAGTCATATTCATGAAACCTGGTGTTGCAGTCACATTCAATTAAGATTAACTCTTCAGTTAACTGCGCAATAAGAAATAAATCTCTTCAATTATAAATTTGTTCAACAAAAATGATTTCTCTCTCTCTCCACTTTCTCTCTTTTCCTTTCAACCAGGGACCCTTCATTAGAAAGTAAGGTTTATTCAAATTAGGAACTAAGCTGGTCAAAACATGCGTAGAGGCCAATCCCCTCTTCTCTCTTTTCTCAACACCTTCTCCCATGTCACAGAGATTTCTTGTGCATAATTCACTGATCTAACACTTACGAAAAAAAATTTAATGAGGAAAAGAAGAGTTAACATACTTGTTTCACATTTTATTTTCCTTTCAGAATTCTGGAGCCAGCACTGATTTGGAATTACCATGTATTTAAGACATTCTTTTGTATTTAATAAATCTGTACATGTTAAACGTATAAAGTTTGAAAATACAAGGACGAAAATAAATTAAGCTCTTTGCACGTAAACAAAAAATGTGATCACATTCAGTGCTATTTTCCTTACCAAAAGGGGGCGCTCTTTGACCATTTGGAATAGATCCTCAGCGTCATTTATACATACATGCATAAACATACACACAAATATATATCTAAATATGTTATATATACAAATATATATTATGTACATATCTAAATGAAAATATATGTAGCCAAACTGATATACAATACAACTTTTGCTATTTGTGTCTACACAAATACAATCTAATGAAAAGTGGCTTACATTTTACCATGAAAAGATCTTCAGAAATGTTCTTTTTTGTGTATACTACGATATGAGGCAGTCTTTATGGTTAATGTCGAAGAAATTAACTGCTGAATGGAAGCATATGGTTATTTTAAATCTAAATAAATACTGGCAAATTGAACTCTGATATTTTGTATCCACTTGTCATCAAAACTGTATGGATGATACTGTACATGAATGTTCCTCAGTTTTTTATTAAGTTATTGGTCTTAGTAACTTATTGGATTTTTTCATATTCTCTGGATATTAATTCAGATATAATGCAAATTTTTTCTTTCCCAGTTTATTATATTTTTACTCTGCATAAGGTATATTTTATCACATGTGATTTTTAAAATAATATGGTTAAATTTATTAATGTTTTAACTTTTGTTTTTGTATATGGTTTCTTATTTTAAAAAGATCTTTACTTCCTAAAGGCTATAAATATATTGTTCTATGCAAAAGTTTTCAATGAATAATCCTATATTTTCTTCTTATATTTGGTAATTTGGCTTTTATAATTATTTATTTCAAATATTTGTATTTTTAATGATCTGACAGTGCACTTAAATTATACTTAATTTTTCCAATGATATTTCTAATTTTCCTATTATATTAAAAATTCCTTCATATTCCCGTAGAATTAAAACATGACCTTTGTCATATATTATAAACAAACATAGATTTGGTTCTGATCACATAAATTTGGTTCTGAACTTGTAGTCTCTATTTTCGTAATTTATTTATCATACCATAGTTTTATAACATATTTTACTATTGAGTAGAGAAAGTCATCTTCTTCTAAAACTTTCTAGTGTCAGATATACATCCAAAATAATTTAAAACAAGTTCAAACAAACACATATACATGCATGTGGATATTCAAAATAGCCAAAAAGTGGAAACAACCCAATTACATGAAAAGATAAACAAATTGTGATATATACATTTAAAGGAATAGTATTCAGCCATAAAAAGAAATGAAGTAATAAATACTACCACGTAGATGAACCTCGAAAACATGACGCTAGGTGAAAGAAGCCAGAAACAAAAAGTCATACCATGTGTTTTCATCTATATGAAATATTCATAATAGATTAATTCATAGAGATAGAAAGCAGATTACCCATATTGTAAATGTAGCAAATGCTGCTGACTTGTTCAGTGTAAATGGTTAATTTCACCTTATGTGAATTTCACCTATTTTTAAAAAAACCTTCTAGTACTAAAATTTGTATGTTTTCCAGATTTATTTTTCATGTTCCTGGCTGATTTGCATTCAAAAGCCTATTGAGATTTTGATTATCATATTTTATTTAGTTTTAAATTTATAAGTTAATTACAACATTGAATGTTTCTATACAGTAAGATAGGATGACTTATATTGATTAATTTCACATATCTCCCTCAGAAAAGTTTTGTAAATAATACACACATTGCACAATTACTTCTAGATTTACTGTGGGCTATTTTATATTAGTTTTGCTATTATGAATTGTGTTTTTAGTTTATTTTTTGTGTGATTATTGGCGAGAATTACTGATTTTAATTATTTATCTGATACTTGGCCATCTTGTTGATTTCTCCCATTATATCTAACTGTTTGTCCCTTGATTCTAATGGATTTTCTGTGTATTTGACCACACACACACATAACACACACATTATCTGAGACTAATGATTATTCTGTTGTTTTTCATACATGTTACTTTTGTTTTCAATTTTTCTTTTCTTTTTCATTGACTGAAACAGCCAGCAGCATGTTGAGTATGACTATAGTTAATGGGCATCTTATTTATGTTTCGGACTTTGATGAGATTGCTTCTAATGCTGTACTTGCTGTGTGATGGTTGCTCTAGGTTTCTTGCACACAAATGGTTATTTTCTGTGAAGCTAATGAAGCATAAGCTTTAGAAATCTTTAGAAAACAGGCTCTTTCCAAGACTTTAATCTTGATTTTTTATTCGTAATTTTCTTTTTCTTAACGACACCCTGTCCCCCAAATCATATAATTGTCTGGTCCAATTAACTCTGGGTTCAGAACCCCTCTTGAGTGATACTTTTTACTAAATAGGGGAAATTTATGTGCAATATTATATTTTATTCATCAATGAATTTGGACTGACCGGTATCTTTTTCTTGGTAATGAATTTTTGCTTTTGCTTCATATTTTAAGCCAACTTAAAATATTTTGTGTGTATTTTCTAGTTAGCTGTGTTCAGATCATAGAATGTTCTATAGAATTCTCTCCAAGATGAATTGGACTTCACTGATATTTTTAGAGGTGGATCATGACTATTTCTTTATTTGTGCTAAGTTTACTGATCCACAGAGATGATATACCTTTACAGTCAATTTCAGTAGTTTATATTTTCCCAGTAAATCATCAATGTTTTCTACATTTTTGCATTTACTGGTAGAACGTTCTACGCCTGTTTTCTCATTTACTTGCATCAGACCATTGCATTTTATTGATTTTTTCCCATAGAAGCAACTTTTGATTTTATTAATGCAAGCTATCATGTTGTTGTCTTCTTGAGTTTTCAATTCTTTACTTGTTCTTTACTCCCCCTCTTCTTGAGGTTTTTTCTTGTGTGTGATTTTTATATGCATTCTTAAATGGAAGTTTGAATTATTCATATAATTTCTTATTCTCTAATTTGGTGTCGCTTTGTCCTACTTTGCAAAATGTACATATTATCATCAATATATTTCATTTCTAGATAACTTGTAAAAACTGTTTTGATTTCCTCTTTGTCTCAATATTATTTGGGAGTATGTTCTTCGCTTCTAGTATGAAGATTATTTTGGATATATGTTTGGGAATAAAACCTAATGTTATATTGTGGGCAGCCAATGTAACACATGTAGACAGTTAATAAAACCTGTGCAAGTTCTTCATTTAGATGTTTGTTGGGACATGCTTTGTCAACGTTTTTAACTTTTGTAAATTTTTCATTTGAGTTTGAAATAGTCTATATATATCTCTGTTTTAGGTATACTGTGTGTAAATAGTATATAGCTAGGTTATATTCTTTTATTCAATATAACCATTTGTGTATTTAGCAGAAGAAATTTAATAGATTTACATTTGTTGTAATAAATTAGAAATGTTGAATTACTTCTTCAGCGTGTGTATGTCTGTCTGTATGTGTGTGTAAGAGAGAGAGAAAGAGGAGAGAAATACACCTTTTTCTTTTCTTCATTTTGTAAATCAGATTTGTTTTTAATTTGATTCTTTTCTTTTAAATTTACCTTGATAGTTTTAAATAACATATTTAAGGTCATATGCTTCTAGCAACCTTTATTATTAAACAGAACAATGTAAGAACAAGAAACAAAACTTGGTAGGCCTTATGTCCCTCTCTCAACACCTATTTCGAGATCATTTGGGATTTTTCTTCTGATGTATTATTATGTTTTCTATTTCACTGAAGAGTTTGTTTATTTTTTGTATAAATTGTTTGCTGTATTTTTTTTTTTTTTTTTGCTTATTGGTGTATTGTGTGTGTGTGTGTTGTTCATAACTGCTTCTTGAAACCCATGTCCTCATAGGTGAATTTTCAGTTTTGCTTTTTCAATGTGCATCTCGTAATGAGACTTTGTGTTAGTGTTTCAAGACGACAAATTATCCAAAAAATCTTTGTCTCTCTTTCCCTTCCTTAGAACACCGAAAACCCTGCTCCATCCTGTCTACATTGTTGCTGTTCAGAAGGAAATTGTAGTCAGACTTCTGCTCAAAGGGGTTAGAAGTATTCTCCCTCTTGTTTTCTACTCTAGAAGCTTTTAATTTTTCCCTTTATAACATATTCTGCTGGGTCTGCTTATTTTTTCCAATTATTCTATTTTTATGTCATTTTAAATTATCTTTAATATTTTTTCCAGAGTACCTAAATTATTCAGTTCTGGGATATTTTCTTCTATTTATTTATTTTCATTATTTTTAGATATTTCATTTCTGGCCATAACATCTGAGAATGTCTATTAGAAAGATGTTGGAAATTCTGGATTGTGCGTCCATGCTTCCGAAAGTGACTTTTTTTGACTTTTAATCATTGTGTTTTTTTGTGATAAAAATTGAGAGAGAGCCTAGGCTTGTGTTGAAATCATTTATCAATAATATTCTATTTTGTTCAAATGAGCCACCAAACACAAGTAGTTTAATGATGCTTTAAAGTTTACAAAGTATTATAATTTAAAGTATTGCTGGACATGATATAACACAAACATGGAATGAAATAACCTCTTAGAACACCATATTTGCCTGGGTCAAAACATATTATAATATATTTATCCACTCTTCTCTTGCAGTTATTTGGTATGCTTCTTTTTTTTAATTTTTATTTTTTTCAGATATACATCATATTTCGAATTCTGTGTACATTACATCATGTCACCACCTGAACACTAATTATAGTCCATCCCCTCACATGTGAGCCTAATCACCCCTTTTGCCCTCCCCCCAGCCCCCTTCCCCAATGGTAACCACCAGTCCAATCTCCAATGCTATGTGTGTGTAGGGTTTTTTTTGTCGTTTTTATCTTCTACTTATGAGTGAGATCATATGGTATTTGACTTTCTCCCTCGGACTTATTTCACTCAGCATAATACCCTCAAGGTCCATCCATGTTGTCACAAATGGTCGGATTTCATCATTTCTTATGGCTGAGTAGTATTCCATCATGTATAAATATCACATCTTCTTTATCCATTCGTCCCTTGATGAGCACCGAGGTTGCTTCCATGTCTTGGCTATTTATGCTTCTATTTGTTTTATTTTATTTCATTTCATTTATTTGAGTTGATTTGATTATTTCATTTTATTTTATACACAATGTTGTATTGAACATTATTTCACATGTTTTCTTGTGCATGGCTATATTTCTCAAGAACATGTTTATGGTGATTGATGGTAATTAGTCTTTGGGTAGTGAACATGTAGTCTACACAGATCTCAAAATATAATGATGTACACCTGAAATTTATATAATGTTATAAATTAATGTTACCTCAATATAAAAATAAATACGTAAAGAAAGAAAGAAAGAAATGAATATGCATCTAGGAGTAAATTGTAATATCTTAAGGAGTGTACATTTTGAATTTAATGAATAAATCAAACTATTGTTGAAAGTGGTTGCTTTCATCTACCATAGGGAACAGTTGTCCCCATAGCTCCACAATATTTTCATGTCTTAATTTGCCAGATTTTAAGATTTTTGCCAGATTCATAAGTAGCTAATAATATCTCATTGTATGTTGAATTTCTATTTTCCTATTTATAAGGGAGACTACAAATACGTTTATTGGCCATTCAGATTTACTCATCTTTCAATATACAGTAAGGTATTTGGCCCATTTTTTACTGTTAGCTTTCTTATTGATATAGAGGAGTTCTGTGGTTTATTAGGATGCAGTTTTATTTTTTCTATATTTTAAAATCAATTGTTCCCATAATTTTTCACGCAGGTCTAACACTACCCTCTCTTAAATGCAATTGCTCTCAGAAAAAAGTCTCAGTTCATGGTAAGTCACTTGTCCTGTCCGTCATAATACTTCTCATTTTCTTTGCTACTGTTAGTATTTTGCTCTTTTACATTTAAGTTAGAATTGGTTTGTCCTATTTCTACTAAAATTTTGTTGGGAATTTAATTGGAATCTAAAATTGTTGTTAAAGTTATTATTTAGTGGAGAGAAATTGCATATTTACCACTTTGTCTTTTCCTATCCTTGAACAGAGACTCTTTCTCCACGTGTAGTGGGCAAAATAACGACCAGTGGAAGATGCCCCTGTCCTAATGCCTGGGACCTGTGAATCATTGTCTCATATGGCAAAAGAGACTTTGCAAATGTGAATAAGTCAAGAATCTTGAGATGGGGAGATTATCCTGAATTATCAAGATGAGCCTAAAGTAATCACAAGAGTCTGTATATTTGGCAAAGGGAGGCAGGAGCATGAGAGAAGGAGATGTGGTGACTGAAGCAGAGTCAGAGTGATGCAACTGCTGGTTGGGACCATGAGCCAAGGAATGTGGGCCACCTCTGAAAGCTGGGACAGGCAGGGAAGGGATTCTCCCACAGATCCCCTGAAAGACAGAACACTCTGCTGACATCTGGATTTTAGTCTCATGAAGCTTCTTTCAGACTTCCCACATCCAGGACTGTAAGAGAATAAATTTATGTGGTTTTAAGTCATTAGTTTGTGGTAATTTGTTACAGAAGCAATAGAATACCAATAGTTAATTTAGTTACATGTTCCTGGATTCTCTAAATAAAATTTTATGATTTTCTTCAAAAAGTTGAGGTAAATATATTATTAGATTTATTTCCATGCACTTTATAATCTTTGTCACTATTATAAATATATTTTAGAGAGTCAGCTTTTCTGTTTCTGATTAGGGGCTTGCAACTGATTTTGTTTATTTAACTAATATTCAGAAGACTGGCTAAAACTTCTGATTAATGTTATTATTCTCTCCAATTTCTACATGGTCATATTATCTTTGAATACTGAGAGTTTTATTTCTACTTATCCTTTTTACCTTTCTTTGTCATTCTTGGCAGCAAAAACTTCCAATCAGCACTGATGAAAGTAGTGATGGTGTAGAGTCCTTGCCTCATTCCTGATTTCAAAGGGAAAGTGTGCTGCTTATTTTGCATTATTTAATGTCCCAGGAGAAAAACAGACGTTACTTTAGATACTAGGAGTTTAAATGGAGGAGCTTTGGTACAGAGGATTGGTTATAAAAGTGCTGTAAGTATGGGAGGAGCCCAAGAAAAAACATGATGTTGCTCAAGTGTCTGTAACGGCCTCAGGGTGTGAGGAACAGAAGGAAGAAAGCTGTGTCACATAAAGTTGAACAATACACTCATGACTGAGACGCTGCAGTTTATACTTTTGGAACTGCCACCTCATATCTGAGCAGAAATCCAAGAGGCAGCATTTATGGTCTTATAATACTGTCCATTATATGTCCAATACTGTCCAATACAGTCTTATTATACTGTTCCTAAAAGTGCACAGTAGATGTTATAAGGAGAAATTTGAGTTGAGAGCAAAGAGACAAATTAACAGCAAACTCCACATCTTTGGCTACTAAGTAATCTTATGCATGCTACTGCCCACATTTAAACTTCCAGAAAACAGCACCAGCGATAATTTGCTTTTGTCTAACATGACACAACTATTCCTTATGCACATGAAGATATTCCCAGATAGGATAACTAAAGGTGTATCAGTCACTGTATCCATTTCTGGGTGATGTTACTTCCTCCCTTATTCAGATACCTCGATATTCTGTAGCCTAAAAACACACTTTACAATTAAGCATGACCAACACTCCTTATATAAAGTAGAAGGAAAAATGGTGAGTGGAAAAATGATTAATATTTACAAGTAAATGCCAGAAAGCAAGAAAACAAAAATGTGTAGCTGCCATAGTTTTCATTTCTGTAACTAGAAAAGAATAACCTGTTGATGTTTATAACTTATAAGTCTACCACTCTTTTCAAGTCCCTGTAGGAGAGGAAGACAATTCCTCTACCCTCTGGGTCTTTCTGGCTGGTGTAAGAATTAAACTGACATGAGCCAGAATAACAGGAGAAAATTAAACAAAGTTTAATAATGTGTATACATGGGAGAAACCCAGGAAAACAGAGTAACTTGTCCAAGTGGCTGAAGCCACTACCTTAAATACTATCTTCAGCTAAAGACAAAGGAGAATATTGGGGGTAGTGGTTTGGGGCTTCATTGGGGAGGAAGGCAATTTGCATGGAGATGGAAAAGCAAAGGTTTGATAAACAAGTGTTTGCTGGGCCGTCTATAGATGTGGGGATCAGGATTGGCCACCCCAGAATATGTCTCTTTGGCTTGATTATTTTTAAGAACAAAAGACTCTGAAAGAAACTTTGACCCAACCTTGTCAAATTTAGCCAATAGCAACCAACACTCAGCACCAAAATCCTGTTTTATGGCCTCTAGACTTTAGAATATAAGTTCATTAAACGCATGATTCAATTCTAAAATTACCACAGGCAACATTTTCCAAACGATTCACTGCTGCCTTAAAAGAAAGGCCCTCGTTCTAGTCATGCTTCACTGCTTAACCACCAAGCACTATAGTGTTGGCTATTACATGTATATTTAATATGTAATATTAATATATAATAAATATAAATAATAAATATATTATTAATAAATATAAAAATAAATAATTTTATATATTTAATATGTAATAAATTGAAACTATATATATGGTACCTTTCTTTCTTTTTTGGCGGTGCCCACTTATTGTTACAACGTGTTTTAATTTCTCAAGATGGTCTAGGTAGTGATGTGGTATAAACTCAAAAATCTCAGTGACTTAAGACAACAAAGTTTTATTTTTTGCTCATTTTACACATCTACCGTAGGTTGACTGAAGGTCTGTTCTGTCATCATCACTCTGGGAAACAGGCTGAGGGAGCAGCCATTATCTCAATTACTGTTGGTTGTAATATGAGAGTGAAGAATGCTGTGGCAACCTGACTCTTAAAACTCCTGCCTGGAAGTAACACATATTACTTCCATTTTTAGTTCACTGCTAATGCAAGAAATAAGTCCTAAACTGGCAGAATGTGCATCTGACCATAAGCCCGCACATTTGATGAACAGCAATGATATCTTTCATATATATATCTACATCTTGATTCCCAGTCCTATGTATTCTGGCAGCAAAAGAAACAGAAGCAAGAAATGGTCAATGTTTCAGAGTCGATATATCATCTCATAGAACAGCATCCCAAACCTGAGGTGTTGTCTCCTAGCTGGAGCCTAAAGTGAGTATTCAATAGGCAATTCCCACACTTTATGAGACCAATTGCTTCTAGATGATGGAATATGTCTTAAGAGCAGTAAATTTCATGGATATGAGACTGATACACTTATTTTAATGAAAACTAATTCTCCTGGATAGAAGACTTTTTATGATATCATAACAATGAATACCTTCTAGACATCCGTGGGTAGCGGCTGGCATAGCATTACAGGAAGAAGATATTCAAAAGAATATCTTTTCCATTAAGAATAAGTCAGTGTCTATGATTCAAGAGTCAAAGTAAGCACTCTGCCTCTAGGTAACTTGGCGGTCTTTTGGTAAACTGTAGCATAGTATAAACTTAGATTGATCTCTGTTCTTGGGAGATTAGACACGTATCGAAGTGGTAGCTATATCAGTGTTAGAGAAAGATATCCTAAATTGTTAAATGCACATGCAATCTCCATTCTTGCTACTGTTGCCTCTTTGTACATGGGTATGTGGTGCAAGTACTGTAACATAACATTACATTTAGTAATATTACAGTTAGGGAAAGAAGCTGAATGACAGCCTAACAATGGGTCATCATGTCCTCCTGTTTTTAGCCTCCTTTGCAGTGAGTACTCCTTGCCAGTCTTTACGTTATGCAAATATCTACATGTTCCATACCCATTCCAAAGAGTCAATTGACATTACTCTTATCCATATTTCCTTATCATCAATCTTCCAATTTCATTCAAGTTCCTGACCGTCTGGCCAAAGTGTTGGCCACTACGTATAAATTAGTGCAGGAGCTTTGGCTATGACTCGCTCTGGTCAGAATCAAAAACAAATGAACTTTGTGAAACACAGTCTACTGGGAAGATTTTTTCCTCCCTATTGTCTTCAGGGACATTCCCGAGTGAGACTTTGGTGTTACAGCATTCAACCTCCAGATAATGTTAGCATGGCATGAAGAACCATCCACAACCCAGGTGTAGGCCTTTTGTTTATTTATTTCCTCAGACTAGTCATAAGGAACAATTCATAAGGCTATAGGTGTGGAGTGTCTACTGATCTAATCTTAAAGAGTGGTTTATGTATAGCCTGGGAATTCAAAACTGGCAGCCTAATGATTATTGTCCAAGAACCAGTGAGAATTTAGCACTTCAAGTCTCTAGAAAATCTTACTATTAAAAGTATTGAAATGGAAGAATCTAAGAATGTATTACATTTGAGTGGTAAGAAAACATAAATAAAAAAATACACAGAAATAAACTGTGGCATAAATAAGAGGCACAATTCACAAGGGATGAAACTCAACAACAAACTATAATGCGATAAATTGGAAGATAAATCCAATTTATTGTTCAAAATTTGAAATGCTCAGTTGAATAATAGTATAGAAAAGCAAGTATTATATCAACATATGCCTATAATTTTATATTTAATTTTGTAAAATTTCTTTTTTAAATTCAGTTCTCTTCAATTGACTTTCAAAAGAATAATAATTGAGAAGAAAGGGCTGCTGCCTGCTGGGTTTGTTACTGTGTGCTTGATAGTTTGCCTTAACTGTTAAATTGGAGCTTTATTAAAATTTCAAAATGCACTCTAATGTCTTTAGTCAAAATAGTAATATGACAGGCAAATTTAAAATATTATTTTAAGAATATTTATGGCATTTCTAGTGGGAAAATTACATGTTTAAATAGCCTCTAATATTTTTCATAAAAGTGCTTTAAAACCACTAGAGGCTTTCTACAGGATCTGTAGGTAGTCTTACTGGCAATTTTTACCACTTATTGATGTGTATCTTTGCCAATTTAAGTCACTTCTCTATGCCTCAGTTTCTTCCTTTGAAAATATAGACATAATAATACCTCCTACCTTTGTAAACAATAATTTTTTATATTTATTTTCCAAAGACCCATAAAGAGAGTATCACTGGGGCTGGCCCCGTGGCCGAGTGGTTAAGTTCGCGCGCTCCACTGCAGGCGGCCCAGTGTTTCGTTGGTTCGAATCCTGGATGCAGACATGGCACTACTCATCAGACCACGCTGAGGCAGCGTCCCACATGCCACAACTAGAAGGACCCACAACGAAGAATATACAACTATGTACTGGGGGGCTTTGGGGAGAAAAAGGAAAAAATAAAATCTTTAAAAAAAAAAAAAAGAGAGTATCACTGATGATTTTTCATGGGTAGTTTTATGAATTTATGACACAGAATCTATCAACAATAATTACCAAGTGCAATAGAAAATTCTCTTATTTAACATCATTGTATTTGCTGGAGAAAAAAACTATTAACTGGTATCTTACATTGTTCTCCTCTCCTCCATGGATCAAAATACACCCTACATATACTTTCATGATCAACAATTCTCCATTTATCAGATAAGCATATTTTAATTTTCATTGGCTTTGAGAATGAGAATTCTCAGCTCACAGCCATTTCTGTTCTATTTGTTGATATCTAAAAACAATATGAACCAGGAAAAAATTTGCAATAAGATTATTAAGGTATTTTAGTGTGTTTAATAGGGTGAATAATTGTAAAATAAGTGAATAGCCAGCTCTCAGATCAATTTTAGGAACTTAAATCACACTGGATCAAATTGTAAAATCTTTCTCTAGACAACTTGTATTTTTAATACTATCTGAATTACAAATGGAAACGGCTGTTTTATTTAGATCTATCATCATTTAGGACAAAAAAAAGCATGGCGTCCGATTAGCATATATTTTACATTTTGCTAATTATTTGGAAGAGCATTTACACACTTAGTTATGCCTAGAGAATCCCAGGTAATGTTTAAGTGTTTGAAATTTGTAAACAAGCCCTTTATCACCTATTTTTCAAATAATATTTGAACGCAGCTATTTTACTAAATTTAAAATATATTTGGTTCTGTAAAAGTACGCAAGTCTTTGATACTGTTATCTTTAGCATTAACATTTCCTGTATCATGTTCACCAATAAAGAAAGGTCTGGCTAATGGGATAATAATCTGTGTTTATATAATAGGGACTTCAGATTTTATAATAATATAATGAAAGATGATTTGTATCAGGTTTCCAATTTCAGGTACATAATTGACTCTTCCATTCATCCTTACCAGGCAATTTTTTCAAAGTATTTTTTTAAGGGAAGGTATTTCAGTTGACATAATTATTTTGAGACAGTGTAGAATTCTCCAAATGTGATTAAGGTGAGCAGACTTTAGGGTGGCCTCTATTGGGGAGAAATTTATAACTCAAATTGGTTTCTCTCCTAGAATATAATGCTCTTCATCTCTGTACCAACAATGACTATCAATTTAGTTTGATATGAAAAGCCAAATTTTTCATGAGATTTAGCTGCAGCGTTATGTTTTGCACCTGCATTTTTACAGGCATGGAATTTAATTGCTCCTTTATTTGCCTGATTATTTCTGTATTTGGCTGTTTGTGCCATTACACTGAGATTCAATTGTGCACTTATTGATGCCCTTGGGAAATTTTGCTCCGTTCTGACAATTCATAGTCATAATTTAATTGCAGAAACTGTAGGAAAAAAAAGATGTGTATTAAATCTATTGAGAACGGTGAGGAGATGCAGTTGGACCTAGAAATAAATTTCTAGAATGAGAACTGTTATTGGCAAGTAGTTTCAAATCATTTCACAATTACGTTTTTAGAGAGATGTGTCTGACTATCCTTTACTTTTACTTTGTATGAGCACTTGCTTTTAGGGAAAATTACACATTGTGTGTGGCTGTACATAACTTTGTATACACTACTGTTGTACATTAGTGGGTAATTCTACTGCTCCTTCATAGACTGAATATGTTGTCCCAAACTAGTTGAATAAACTTTATTTTGCCTTTATATTGCAGAGAAACATACGAGAGACAAAAGTACATTAGTGTAACTAGATTATTTTAAATTCTTTTTTACCCTAAGAGCTCCTCCATATTTTCTCTGTTGTTTCATTTGTTAAAACAGGTCAGAATGAAGGCATTTGAGATTATCAACTACATAGTAAAAAGCAACAAAATAGCAGAGGTTGAGGATAAATGGTTTTAATTTTAATGTAAAAGAATTAGCTTTAATGTAGGAAAGCAAACTGATATTTGTACAAGTGCTTGAAACTCAAATCAAATATGAAAAGCAAGCTATCAAGTGTTTTCAAAGTTTTATTTTTAAACCTTCATCAATGTAATATACATATGTGACAAACCTTAAAGTTTATAGAGTCCTGTAATGAAAAGCCACAACTCTTCACCCTCACCTCATTCTCAGTCACACATTCAAGAGACACGTTTTAACTGGCTCTCATTTTAGATCCAATGGCAGTTTCTTCTTTAATTACAAACAGAGCTTATTATATCATTACTTTTTCAAGTTGAAATATTGATGTCCAGTTTGGAGAGGTAAAGATTTAATTCACATTCCTCAACCTCCATTTCCATTCAATCCCTTCTGAAATGCTTTGCTTGTACAATTGATTTGAGCTCTTCCACTGCTCTCACATGGAACTTTAGATAATATGCTTGAATCAGCATTCTTCCATCAGCTTTGACTCCCACAGCATAAAGCGAACATTTTAATGTCAAAAGCCTTTCCTTAATATCTACTCTTCCACCTTCGAGTTCTTTTAGCTGTACCTTTACGTGTATATTTTCAAGGCTGATTGCTTTGCATTCTACTCATTGTCTTAAATTGTCCATGCTTTAACCGTTGTTTAATTTAAAAAGTTGAAAATCAATGAACATCATCTGTACAATTACGAATATGAAAACTACTCTTCAGAGCTAGGACATTTCTTTCTTTACAGAAGCAATATTAAGATTTCAAATGCATTTCAGGATTCATTGGAATCTCTGGCCTGGCCGTACATTTCAAAAATTCCTTCTATTTATGCCACATTTAGATGACTTCATATTTTTATCATGGCTTTATTATATGGGTTTTTTTCTCCTGAAATTTCTGATAGATTATTTCTCCCTCCCTCTCTTCCTCCCTCCTTTTCTTCTTTCTTTTTCTTTTCTTTTTTCCCTCTTTGAAAGAATAAACGTGTCTTTTTTACTATATGCTTAATATAGCCCTTCTTTCAAACTCTTTTAACATAGTGCTTGAAATCCTTTCATTTTTCTTGAAGATATTTTTTTTAGTTGATTGTCTGTTCATATTAGTACCAGTAAAATCCTCTGACATTTCTTTTCATTGAACCTCTGGTTTACCCTCATGACCTTTTATGTCTCACTTCTTCCTCTTTATTTTTTTTATGCTTATTTATTAAAATGGATTCTCAGATTATTTTCTCAGGAAGAGTCTGGGGATTTGATTTTTCTTTCGTATAGCAAGACTGAAATATTCTTATTTTCTTATAATTTAATTAGGCATAGAAGTCCTGTTGAAAGTAAGTTTTCCTCAGAATATGAAGGCATTGACCTACTGTTTTCTCTATCTTTTGTCATCAATGAAAAGAGTGCTGCTAGTCTGATTCTTTTCCTTCATTTATTTTTTTATTTGGTTTTGTGTTTTCTGTCTCACACATGTTGAATTTTTTCTTTATTCTTGGTTTCCTGGCAAACTTTCATCTATTATTTATTTTATAATTAATTTCCGCTATTTTCTGGTTTTCTCTCTCCAAAGCTCATTTTAGATTTGGATGCTGGGTTTCCAAAATAGCAGCCTCTAATTTTTTTTTATATCCTATTTTTTATCTCTTTTACATTTTGTCATTCTTCTTTTTTTGAGCAAGATTAGCTCTGAGCTAACATCTGCTGACACTCCTCCTCTTTTTTCTGAGGAAGACTGGCCCTGAGCTAACATCCATGCCCATCTTCCTCTACTTTATATGTAGGACGCCTGCCACAGCATGGCTTGATAAGTGGTGCATAGGTCCGCGCCCAGGATCCCAACCGTGAACCTCAGGCCTCCAAAGTGGAACGTGCAAACTTAACATTTGCGCCACTGGGTCAGACCCTTGTCATTATTCTAAGCAGATTAAATACTCTCCTCCCTTTCATGATCCCAATCCCATGCATATCTCCCCTTGCACTGCTTCACTTAATAACATTGTCTGCTTTTTCTTTTGATTATGAAATGCACACTGCACACTCAGAGCTGATTTGCAGTCAGTCATCACAGAACAGCAGTACTGGTATTGATTTACAGCAGTATCCACTCTGATGAACGGTGTTGTTGATATGATTAATCTGTCCCAGTATCACATTGGTTGCTAAATATTTTCAACCTTCCCTATGCATACATATATTATAATACTTGAAGAACACAGAATATTAAAACAAATCCTAAAATTCGAAAAGAAAAATCACTCTTAAAATAATAGACTCTTTTTCAATAACACGTTTATTTTCTCTTAACATTAATATCTGTTTACAAAATACAGATCAAATTATTTACAAAGATTTGCATCCAACATTTGCTTTTTGTTGCTGTCTTTTTACAATTTATGACCAGCAGTTTTCTATAACTTTAAATATTCTTCAATGTAAATTTTAACGGATGAACAGTAGTATTTTATCTGGAGGTATAATTTGTTTATCAAATTTATTTTTGAAACATCTAGGTTATGTATTCTTCTTGCTTTATATATAACATTATGATGAATTTCATTGTACATAAAATGCTTAAATGTCTCTAATTTCCTTAGGAAAACTTTCCTCTTGTGTGTGGCAAGGCAAAATAGTTTGAGGATATTGGTATATATTGTCAAATTGTGTTTAAGAAAAGTACACCATTTTAATCTCCCACCAGCTTTTTCTGGTATTGTTGTTTCTCCATCTCTTCCTAGTCCCGGAAATTCTAATACTTTCTCTATTCTTCCAAAATTCACATCTAAAGTTGAGACCTAATTTTATTTTGTATTCCTTTGTTTGCCAATGAGGTTAACCATTTCCTAACATAACCACTTATGTAAAAGCTATTAATATTTTTCACTTTAGGTAGAAACAGTCTCAATTGGTTTTATTCTAACAAATGTCTTTTCTAAATTGAAACCTAAAAGTTACTTCTCTTTATTTTCTTCTACTTATTTAAATGCAAATCTATTTAGAATTAATATTGATATATATAAATAAAAATTATATATTTTTAAACACAAAAATTGTGCTTGGACAAGTTATTTAATATTATCAAATAATCATATCTTTCTCCACTCTTCCAAAACCTGCTTTAACTATATATGGATTTCTTACGTTTCAGAGAATCTGCTTCTAGGCTTTCTTTTACTCCCCTGAGCAATCTGCCCACATTTGTAAGAGCACTAAATTCGTTTGATTACTCTAGCATTTAGCTCATTTTACTACTTGTAGGGCAGGTTTTCCTGAATAACTTTTCATTTAAAACATTTCTGAAATTTCTTCATGGGTTATTCTTCCCAGGTGAAATACAGGCTAACTCATCATTAAAAAAAAAGATACATGAATGAATAAAATCTTACTGAGAATTTGGAATTTCAATAAATTTAATGAGATATTTGGTGACTATTGTGTAATCTTTCACAGCACAGCCTTTGTCATCACAGAGACCTGAGTTTGAAGCTGAGTTTCCCCATCTACTAACTGTGAAACCATGAGCAGTGGATAGCATACTAATTTCCAGGTTTGATATTTCCCAACAGGAAAGGCAGGATGATAATACAGACCTCACAGGGATGTTGTGAATTATATAATAGATAATTATTTTAAGTGCTTACCTGAGAACCTGGCAGTAAATAACCATTCAGTAAATGGGTGCAGTATTAATCTAATTTTGTCAGAGGACTGAGTAGGAGTGACATGGAGTGATTTACTGATCACCCCTGGCCCCTTTCTCATCGACAATATGGGCTGATTTCATCTCTGAAGTATTTCTGAAAATTAAAATCATAAACCCAGCCTCCTTCGTCAAAACAAGAGGATTACTGGATCCAGAAAAACTGATATGATACAATAGAAAAGTCATAATTATGTTTGACAATTACTAAGCCTGCTAGGAATATTTCCAGCTTTATCTTATGTTGTATTAATGACCTCCAATGAAACATGCCTCCCTGGGTTCATGTGGCATTGTCATTGTTCCCATCAAAAGGTGGAGTTTATCTACCCCTGTCTAGTCTGTGCAGGCTGCTATAACACAATATCACAGACTTGGTAGCTTATAAACAACTGAAATTTATTTCTCACTGTTCTGGAGGCTGGATTCCAAGATCATGGCACTGGCCCGGTCAGGTGAGGGTCCTCTTCCTGGTTCACAGCCAGCACCTCTCCTTGTGTCCTCACATGGCGGAAGGGGCTGGGGATCTCTGGGGAGCCTCTTTTATGAGGCACTAATCCCATGCATAAGGGTTCCACTCTCATGGTTTAAGCACCTCCCAAAGCCCCCACCTACTAATACTATAACTTTTGAGGGTTGGGATTCAACATATAAATTTGGGGGGTGGGCACATACATTCAGACCATAGCAACCTCCTGACTCTGGACTTTACTTGTAATTTGCTTAGACCAATAGGACGTAGCAGAAATGGTATGCAGGTTCAAGAGCCTAAGCCTTAAGAGTCCATTTAGTTTCCACTCTCAACTTCTTCTGAGAACACTATGCTGTGAAAGTTCACTCTAGCCTATTGGAAGATGAGAAATCTAGCACTAGGCAGAGGATCAAGGGTCCCAGCTGACAGCTTGTGCTAACTGCAAACCACGTGTGTGAGGCCACCCTGAAGACTCCAGTCCCAGTAGAGGACTAGAGTCATGAGTGTTCCCAGCAAGATTAGCAGAAGACTGCCCAGATCACCGTACAGAGAATTTTGGAAACTAATAAATCATTGTGTTAAGCCACTAAGTTTTAAAGTAGTTTGTTTCACAGTAATCAGAAAATAAAACAAAATAAAGCACACACGCTGGGAGAGGTGAACGCTCTGTCCTTCCACTCAGCCATCCTGCACATCAACTATATCTTCTGGAGATGTCGTCTGAATAAAAGGAGATAGAGCTCTCCATCTTAAAAATATAAACCAAAGACTAAAACTTCTCAAAGGGTAATTCAAAAGGAAGTAGCTTCAATTTCATTTTATGCAGGTCCAATGTGTAATTGAAGAAGACCCTTATAGACATCTGGATAAATATAAAACAGTGAAAACTCAATCTCCCTCTTTTCCATGACCATATCTAAAAGAAAAAGAAAAGGAAAAAAAGGAAGAAAACTCCATATCCATTCTTGGAAAGTAACCCAATTCCAAGCAATGATTTTTGCAAAAGTGCTCTCCGATGTAATGACATTTGAAACAAATCTGGAGAATGTGGGGACAGTGGGTGCATTTTGCCAGAGATCTTAAACAGCATCCAGATCAAACTGACATGTATAAAAGTAAGTTTTAAACAAGTAAAAGTAAATATAGTAACTAATTTTTGCGTTTCAGGATGAAAAAGTTCTTTCCTAAGCATAATGACAACACAAAAGGAATATATTGCCAGATTTGATTTAAGAAAACTTCCAACACATATATCTAATAAATAGAAAACCAGAAAAATTAAAAGACAAATGATAAATTGAGAATGATCCTTAATGTTTATGCCAAACAGATTGATACACCAAATATACAAAGAAATTTACAAAAAATTAGATATAAATAAAATAATCAAGAAAACTAATGATCATTTTAGGAAAGAGGAATAAATATCCTACAAAAATATGAACAAACATGTAGACATGTTAGGCAAAGAAATAAACATAAATAAATAAAACAGAAAAGCAAGACTTTAACTTTTCACTTGTTAAAAATTTTGGAGAGTTAGGGAAGACAGGGTGAATGAGATCCCACAGATGTGTCATTATTTTTTAAAGGGCAATTTGTGGGGAGTTGATGGAGTGTTTGAGAGTCGGAGGGCAGCAGTTATGTAAGTGGCTATTGATCCAGGCACGAGAAAGTATACGGTCACTACCACAGCATGAGCAATTTATAGTCCACATGGCTTCAGACAAAGTTGTCTTCTAATCACTGAGAAATGAGAAATCCAGACTGCTGAGAGCACAAAGTGAACAATATATAGATTGAGAAAGAGCATCCTAGGATAATATATCCAATTTCAAGTCGTTACTTCCCTTACTCACTCCCTAACCACTCTCATCCTATAATTTTTATTAAATAGTTGGCGTAGACAATGAACCTAAAAAAAGGAACAGTCATTACTAGAAATGAATCACTGTGGGGCCAATACACACATACTCAACATTTGTTTTAAATAGGAAAGAGCCATTCTATCCACACGCACAAACACACTTACTCACTCACGCCATGAAAACAAAGAAACTACTACTCTAAGTGGAAATTCCAAGAAAAAAATGTAAAACAAGAGACCAAGAAGGATCTGGCAAACACTCAAAAATGGAATAAAAAGTAAAGCATAAGTAGTAGAAAGGATAATAATAAATACTATTAAAAACACAATTATGTATACAGAAGGCATATATAAGAAAAGGAATTACAAGACAATGAAAAAAGACAGAGTTTTGAAAATTAATTGACAACTAATAGAGGACTAAAGTGACCAAACACTAAATGATAGAAGTAACTAAAAAAGAGAAAGCATGACAAAATATTATTAATTAAATGTTTTTCTTTCCTTATCACATTTGAAGTAAAAGGAGACTATTTCAACCTGTGCCAAATACACCATCTTAAAACAGAATTTTTTCTCTGTAATGATGTGACAAAAAATGACAAGGACACATTTTCCAAAACCTTGTCTGTGTGCTCTTCTCTGTACCATTTCTTCTACACCTCCTCATTGTGATTTCTTTACCTTTTCGAATTCCCCACATCATTGGCTGCTGCCACATACACAATAAACGCATCACTTCACCGACTTTACCTTAAAATACGACTCAATTCTGTTGTAATAATTTGATAAGAGGGAGTTTCTTATGCTCTCTCTTTCCTAATTAAAGATTTTGTTTATCAATATATCTTTTTCTTTGGGCTACACCTTTTTCTCCATGCAGCTGGTCACAGAGTAGATGACTCTTCTTCGGTTTCCTTGTCAGATGGGACCGAATTTAAATCCTAATTCTGATATTTGATATTATCTTAGAAAATTAAGATCCCTGAGTCTTAGAGTTCATGTTTACAAAAAAATCATAATTATTATAGCACTGGGCTGTTAGGAGAATTGAAATAGATAATAATGTTGCACATATGATAGCATATAATAAGCACTTGAAAGAAATTTGCTATTATTTATTATAAATTTAGTATTTAGAGAAAAGTGTATTTGGGATACAGAGTTTATGTCATCATTTCCAACTTCCTGCATCAGACATCACAGAAATTAAAAGATCTAACTGTCACTCCCCAAGCGAGAATCAGCAACTGAATTGTAAGCTGAACGTTCCTGGGTAGAGAGAAAGGTAAACTTCTCTGAATACAGAATATCTTGGAACTGTGTTTTTTCCTCTTTTTTATTTTTCTTTGTGAGGAAGATTTGCCCTGAGCTAACATCTGTGCCAGTCTTCCTCTATTTTGTATGTGGGATGTCCCCACAGCCTGGCTGATGAATGAGTGGGTTTCCGTGAACCCGGGCTGCCAAAGCAGAATGCTTGGAACTTTAATCACTGGGCCATGGAGCCGGCTCCTGAATACAGAATATTTTTGCAGCTTTAACTTTGGAAACATAAAAGTATTTTACACAATATAGAACAAAATTATACAAAAAGTTTAAAAAGCAAGATCTAAAAAACTGAATCAAAATGAAACAAAATAACCTGTCTTAACCATATATACACACAAACAGTAACGTATTTATGTATTTATACAGACACACACACACACACACAGAGGTGAGATGACACAATGTCTGGTATTTCTTTCAAAATTTCTAAATAGTACAGTGGTGGTGAGGGTGAGGTAGTGAGAGTTACAGAAGAAACCAGAGCGCCCTGAGTTGACCTTCGCGGTACTCTTGCTCCCTCATGAAGAGCATCTGCAACGAAATTAAAAAATTGGTGTTACTTTTTTATCTTTTTTAAAAACAGTGCTACTAACATTACCCTCCTACCTTCTCGAGAGTCTCCTTTGCTATATAGCATGGTATCAACAGCATTTTTAGTTTGCTGTTAAATGGATCAGCATTTATGGTCAGTCTCGCCTCCTCCCTTCTCTTGATTTCCTTTTCTCTGTCTCTCAGAAATATTCCATATAGTTACGAAGCTTTATGGTATTTCATCATGGATATTTCCTGGATCTCCGCTTCTGGGTGACAGTTTTCTTGGTAGCTCTCGTGTGGACAATTCCTTTGTTCTAGTTTATAATTGGCTCCCCAGCCACAGAGGTTTACTCCAGAGTATTTTCCAAAGTGTCACAGATTTCTTAGCTCCTTTCTCTGGTTTCCCAGAGACCTGTACTTTTTTACTCTTTCTGTTTCCTGTCTTATGAAACAAAGTTATAAAAGAAAGATATCCCTCTAGGCATTGTGATGTTTTTATCCTGAGTAGAACACTTACCTAGGCTGTGATTTTTTTTTTTTTTAAGCAGAAGATGGGTCTCATGGCCATTCTGAATTCATGATGGCTTTTATTTGTTTCATGAAAGATCTAACTTAAACTTGTATTTTACATATATTTATAGCTCAGTTTTAACATAGATATTTTGCATTGAAATCCATCATTTTCTTCTAATATCTACACAATTAAAGAGAAATCACTGAAGAGTCGTAGTTAATTTTGACAAGTATTGATAAGTAGTGCACACATATCTTTGGTTTCATTCTAACATTCAGAAATTCCCAGGCTGTAGAAAATCCTTCACTTGTGAGGTCGTTTTTAAACAAACTTTTTTCAGTTAACTAAGAGTTTGCACTAGTCACAGAGCACCTGGTACTCCACTTAAAAAGGGAAAATATGATTTGTAAAATGAGAGATGTGAACCACTTACTATATAAAGATGAGCGCAACACCTTTCTACTACCCATTTCAACCTTGACAGTGCTCAAATAGGTTCCTCACATGGTAGCTTCCAGGGAAAATATAGTTCCAAGCCAGCAGGAAAATGAGGTGTGGGTCCCTGTGACCGAGCAGTCTTAAGCCCCATGCAATTGAAAGAACACCTGAGGGAATGCAGTTTAAGGATCTGCATCTGCAAAAGCATCTCAGGTAATTCTTTGTACACACAAAACCCATCTGTGAACCAGTGCTATTCTCAGTATCAAAGCAGCTGTTCCTAACAATTTCAAACCAAGGAAATCTCATGCATTCAATTTTCTTAAGTAAGGAAAAATTCTCCACATGTTATGTGCTTTTTTCCCCCTATTGTGTTTTGCGAAATATTGAAAATGCCATATTTTCCTCTGTCTGTCAAAGGAGTTTACAACCCTCCAGTCTATAACTATGCTACATCCACAATACACGTTCTGTTCTGATTATCAAATTTGATGCTTCAAAATATTTGGAAAATCCAACAAAATAAATACGAAACTAAAATCTATCAAAGATAAATGCTAAAAATGTTTTTTTCTTTTGACTTTTCATTCTATGTATGCATATCTGCATAGAATTTACAATACAGTTTACATCATATGTTATGTGATGTACATTTCTTTTTAATCTCATAAAATTAATTAAAATTTAAATAGAAAATATATTCATATGTTTTAAAAGCAAAATCATAAAATTGCACAAAGTGAGTATTCTCTCTCTTACGAAAGCTCCTTATGGTCACTGATTCCCATGGTATCCCCAGAGTAGATTATCACTGCTACCGTCTTCTTGTAGATCCCTCCAGAACTTTCATGTGCATAAAAGCAGATCACTACATATTAGTTCTCCTCGTGTGTTACACAAATATTTGCTTACTATATACACTATTCTGAGCTTCCCCTGTGGTGTGCGTGTGTTTTCTTCTCTAAACACTTGTTGCTACCTAGAATATTTGGATTTTGTATTTTCTTGTTGATTTAAGAGAAAAAATAGAGTCTTACACATTCAGTGAATGTTTTGATTCCTATATTTTGAATTTTGCATATTGCTTCTCTTTGAGTTACTTATTTTTTGTACCTGGATTTTTATTAGAGTGTCAATCTTATGATCTGTCTGAGCTCTTATCATATAAAAATAATAATTTTTTATCTGTCATTTCCTTTATGTAGGACAATACACTAATACGCTGTTAGTGCTTTCATTTGTGGGTTTAATTTTCAAAAATAGTTTTTCAATCAGATATCAATTCACTTCCACTTTTTGTGCTTAAGTTTCCTTATCTGCAGCCCCTAACCAATTATTAGGCTTATTGAACACAGCTACACACACAGAGTGGTATGTTGGCAAATGTGCAATAACTAGCTCTCTGCAGGTAAAATAAAGAAAGCACTGGTTTGTGCTTTTGCCAATTTCTATAATGTAAAGCACTAGAAAATCTACCTACTGCTCATGAGAAACCCATGTCAGGCTACCAACATGGTGTTCAGCAGCTCACTGAATTCTGACACTGTTTCACTCAACGCTCAGCACAGAGTAGCTCTGAATAACTGCTTCTTATACTCATCGTTTTGTATTTTTTAATAATTTTATACCTGTATTTTTTCACTTGTTTTTTATTCTATTGGAAACTTATTTTGATGTAAGTTGAGTGGTGAGGTTCTAAGGTGTTTTTATAATTTCCAGAAATGTAATCAATGGTTTAAATTAATTTTAGTAAATAATCTATTAATTCTCCATTGTTTTCTGATGATGGATTTTTGTTTTCCTTATTCACATCCAAACATCCCAATTTTAACTAGCAAAGCTATGAAAATTAATGGGAAATGTTTCATTTATGAAGAGATCAACTAGGTTATAGTCCAGAGACTGTTCAACATTTAGAACTTGGAAGAAAAAGTTCTTAATTATTCTTTATTAGGCAGACTTGTCTCCTAATGAAGAGACTAAGAACAAAACACTTTAACTATCTTGAATAAGGACCTAAAAGTAATTATACAGTTATTGATTAAGTTTCTCATTTCCTAGTGTAGCACCTTCCAACTATACCATTGCTGACATTGTGAATATTGGGGCTAAATCCGATGTTTCACAACGATAAGTACAATTTTATACTTTTATAAGTAAGCAACTGATGAAAATAAAGTTATACAGAATAAAAAATAATGCCTCTATCTGGTGCATACTAGAATGTTTCAATAGTTACATTCCAAAATTCAATTTATCCTTATATTGCATTAACCCTCTATTGAAAAAGACATGACTTCCAACTACTGCAAATTCCGTAGGCTATAAGAAATGCAAAAACTTCACGGTGACAGATTATCAGGCCAAATTTTGAATTTCACCAGTCTTTTCTCATAGTCGACATCTCCTCTGTCTTCTATATTGTTAGGGTTACTATTCAGTCATTAGGTCCAGATGGCACTACATAAAAATTCAGCTTGGTAATTACTTGGAAATACGAGCAGTGTCATAAAATCAACATAAAGATGCTAAGATTAAAGACTCATTTTTTAATTTTTCATTGAGGAACCTGAAATTCAGCTAAAATTAACTGTATGATTGTTAGTTATATCATTCTGGTAGAATATAGTTGGATGTAATTTTTCAAAAGATTCTGTTCTGAATGAACAGATTGCTTGTATTAAAGATATCATTCTTGCATAATTCCTACTGATTATTAACTGGGGTTTATTATGAAGCCACTGTGTTGGCTTCTTTGCTAGAGGTTGATTTGTGACTATTCCTAAACTTGTTCCAGGTGCTGCCATTAAACATTATAGAATTCTGGTGATAAATAAGTTTAACAAAATATTGCCTTTTTGGCCAAAGTAATTGTCTTTGGGGAGATTATTTATAGTTATTATATTAAACCTTGGAATACCCATTACTCACAGATAGTTCAAGTATTCCTGAGAGATGTTGTAATCACCTCTTGAAAACACTCTCAGATGATATAAAGTTGAGAAAACTCTTACATTGCCTCAAGATATCTGTGGAATCAATATTTTTAAGAAAAGTCTACCTCAGTACTGAATAAATTATCCTTATTTTACAGACAAAGTCAACCTGTTAAATGAGATCTGAGTATATGATTTCTCACACAGTACTATTTCAAAGTTATTTTGCTTCATTGTTCTACTTAAATATGGGTATATATGATATCGTTGTATTCAACTATGGAATTATATAATTAAATAATAGGTAACCATGTACTTACATGTTGGTATAAATATGTAATAATTTCTTACGCATAAATATCTTGTAAAATGATTTATATTTCAACACATTTATCTTATTCAAAGTTTACTAGAAATATTCAATTTTAAAATAATCACAGGCACAAAATTAAAAATTATAATTATGATCTATGCAGAACTTTAGGCAAATACACTAAAAATCTCACAACTGCTATATCTTGGAAAATTACAGATGTCACAAATGAATCTAAGGAAACGGGAAAACCTGGATGCACAAAAATCAGGGAAGAAGTCAGTAAACTGATTAAAGAATTATTCCCCAAAGAGCTTCACGTCACGGAATAGCATTGCTGGGTTATTCTACACAAAGGGAAAAATCCCTTTATTATATAAAACGCTCAATGATTAAAAAAAGACATTTTCACACTTTATCATATAAAGCTCACAATAACCAGAAACAAAAATATGCCAAATACACGGACAAAAAAATCTACTTAAAAGTATGAGTGTAAAAAGACTAATGAATCAAATATAGTGAATATGCAAAAGAAAAGCTACCATGACAAAAACGGCTTTTAAAAGAATATGAGACGATTTAATATTAAAAAATAAAACAACGTATTTTATCGCGTCACGAGGTCAGAGGAATTAACTATTTGAACATTTCAGTATACATCAAAATGGCAATTCAGTTTAAAGAACAATTATTAATAAACTATAACTTTTCAAAGATGCCTCCTTTGCATTGATGAGTTCCATCAGTTCTAAGCTGTGCATACACATACTCACACACACACATTTAGGTTTGCATAATATATTTTATTATAGTATATGAATACATACATAAATTATACATACATACACATATAGACACATGCATATGTATGTACATATTTATATGATTTTAGTTGTTAGGGTAAAGAAAAGGTAGACCACTGTCTTTATTATTCCTTAAAATGTTCATATTATTGCAAAAAATATCGGTGTAGCAATAGAAAACATAAAGACTCAAAAAAAGGAAAATATTATTTGTTTACCTAAATTAAACATAAAGAATCCACTGAAATATTATTAGATCTAATAAGAATTCAAGTATTGTGACTGAACGCGGAATTATTATGTAAAAGTGTTACATAGTAATCATAACCAATTTTGTTGAAATATTTTCAGAAGTTTTACATTTACAATTGCTGCTAAATTGGTAAACAAATAGAGTAAACTTAATGACAAGCATGAAACCTGCATTAAAGGTATGGTATTTATTAATGCTTTTTGTAAAATTGACTTTTGCCCTTTGAATAAATGGGGAGATGTCATATGATCCTGAATAGGAAAACCAATTGCTGCCCCATAATATCACATCTGCCATACAGAAGCTCTCAAACCCAATCTTTTTGGAAGGTTGTTTTGTGATAAATCCTCATATAAAGTGACATGAACCTTTTTATAGCTCTTTTCTCCCCTCTTAGAGCAAAAGCACTGTGTTTGATTACAAGATTTCATTACAGTTCTTGTACAAGCTTTATGTAGTATAGGACCCCATCTTAACTTTCCAAGATGTGAAAAATTACGAATTTTGAAACACCTCTGGCCTGGAAAGTTTTGGATGAGATTTTTAAGATGTCTTTCTTCTGCAAATTAGTTTACAAATGTAAATTCAATGAAAACCAGTCCCAAAGTGATTATTTTGGAGTGTGTGTCAACATACAACCAGTTCATTTGCAAGAATCCATAGAAGAGAGTAATAAAAGTATTTTAGAAAGGATAATTATTAAGGGGGAATTTACTCTAACAGATATTAAAACCATTAAGGTAGGGTTTCTTAACAGAAAGTATTTGGCCTCACAAGGGAGGAGACTAGTGAAATGAACTCACATTTCAAGTTGGGTTTCCAAGTGTTCGTGGAAAGACTTTGCTTCTGTATCTGACAGGAAAGCACACCTATTTGTAGGGTCAAAGATTACAGTGCCCAATTTACTGTATATTACCTTCCCAATTTCTAGGATATTTTAGTATTTTCTAGTCAAAAATCACTTTCTAGCAGGCTGAGAAAAATAATTTCAGGTGGAGCAGAGGCTCAAAATTTTAAAAAATATTAACAGTGGCAGTATGCAGAGCATACATGTAGTCTCAGGGACAGCAAATGATGAAACTAAGAAAACGTAGCAGGATAAATATTTGGTGAATAAGAAAATCATCTCTTGAAAATTATCTAAGCATAACTCCAAGGAAATTTTCAGGAGTGCCTCCAAGCAGAAATTTCCTTTCCATATCATCTCATAAATATTCATGAGATATCTTAGGCCATGTCAATTGAATTCTCAGGACAAAGAACTGGTGTTACCTCAAAACTGCTTAATGTTCCCGAATCTGGCATGGTTTGAGGGCCAGTTACTTGTATACGTTAGGATTAAGTGGGGCAAAATGCCAGTGAAATAAGCTGGGAGTTTCAGTCCTGTAACTAGCAACCTGGGGAATTTTCCTGGTATCAGATATGTTACTGGTTAGATGAACAATATTTGGCTAAAAGCATCCTATCAATCTATAACTCAAACTTTTCTCTGCCTGGAAATGTTCATTTCACTATGATCAGCAGGTATCACTGCATTTGGCCTACTGTTTTCATGATTCTCCCTACCTTACTTTGGAAGGGTCCTGATGCTGCTGCCAAAAGGAGGTATGGTTAGATAGGTTTATTTGCTCCAAACTTTGTATATATCAGATAATTATATGGTACTTGCTGTCTGGAACAGCTCCCAATAAAGCTCACCTCATGACAACATCCTTCTACTGTGCCCCAAGTGAAGGATTGTCCAAGCTCAACCACTGAGCTAGCTTATGGAACTCTGTGACATATTGGCTGACATATTCAGCAATTAAAGAGGCATTCCAACTATAGCAAATATTAACCTTGGAGGAAGCTACTGGAGTAAGATAGACTATTGTTTTATATTCTCTGACTGTTGGGGTGCTGGAAGCATGGCCCTTTACTCTTTCCTTAGATGGGAAACTGCTATGTACAAAAGCAGAACAGGAGGACATATTTTGCAGGTTTTACTGAATATGCCCTGATTTTCTCCATAGGGAAAAAATTACTTATGCTGAGGCAGCTTTAAATGATATACTTGAGATTTCAAGATTAATAAATACAAACTCGTTTCCGATGTTTTAGAAACAATAAGTTTTTGCCTACTCTAAGATTCTGCTTGTCTTTTGCTGTTTTAAATTCCCAACATCCATAGTCTGGAGAATACCTCTTGCCAAGGTAATAACAGAAGGAAATCTGGAACAACACACCATGTATATATATCAATGTCCCCATTAATTTTGTGTTATGCACGGATTTGCAAGAGTTCAATGCATATATAACGTCCAAAGCTCCAGACAAAGCAGGAATGAATAGCAGATTGCAGATTCAAAACATCACAACAGCAGGGTAGTCCAATATACCAATATTTACAAACAATTAAAGACCTAACCCATTATAGGTCCAAAATTTTCATATCAACCAAACATGGAGATCAGAACAAGACCAGGTCATCTTCAAAATGCTTACCTGAAAAATCCTTATTGTATCTGGGTCTCCTCTTCCTCACGAGTATAGGTAACAAGCCAGGCTGGCTTAGAGGTCAAGGGATGGAAGATAGAATCAGGGTTCACGACTTTCATCCAGAGCCATCCCTGTTTCTTACCAGCCCATCAATCCATCATCTTTGTTCCATGGTGCCCTCTCAATTTATTAGTTAGGCTGAGTTCTGCTATGGTCTTCCAGACTTGGCATTTGTATTGACCTAAATTTTCAGCTCTTAAACTGTGTTTGTTCTTTGCTTTATAGCTTGTTTTCCCCGGAGTATGATTTTTTAGACTGCCTTCCTAGTAACTGACCTTTTGGCATAGTCCTAGAAATATCCCTCTCATTATAGCTCCAGGGAGACACCTCCCAAACATTGAGCACCATAAAGAGACATCCTTAATAGTGATGTTAGAAGACAATTAAAAGAATAGATGCTCCAATCATGAATGTTTTGTATATTACATCTTTGAAAAGTCAAGGAGTTAGTATTAATTTTTACCTCATAAAGGCAACTCTTGTGGGACGGGAGTGATATGGCCCAGGTGTATAGCTTTATAGTAATCTAGCCTAGTACATGTATAAACCTGGAAGAATCCTGAGGAATGTGTAGGACACGCATTTCTTTCAAAGTATCCTTACCAAATATCAATTTCCACAGCTGGACTTCTGCAGAAGCAGTATATTAAACAACTAAAGCTTGTTTAAGTATCTTAAATTTGATATTAACTATCCTAAGTTTACTTCATTCTCATGGAAAAGCAATCTACATGGTCTTAATACCAGATATGTAGATGGAAATAAATTGCTTTTAATTATTAAAAAAAAAAGCAGGAAGGGCCAACCTGGTGGTGTAGTGATTAAGTTCATGTGCTCTGCTTTGACAGCCCAAGGTTTGCAGGTTTGGATCCCAGGCATGGACCTAGTACCATTCATCAGGCCATGCTGTGGTGGCTTCTCACATAAAATAGAGGAAGCTTGGCACAGATGTTGGCTCATTGACTATCTTCCTCAAGCAAAAAAAAAAAGATGAAGACTGGTAACATGTTACCTCAGGGCCAATCTTCCTCACACACACACCAAAAAAAGCAGGAATCAAGTAACTATAGTTGAAGAGGAATATATGGTCACAGAAATTGCCAAGTTGTTACAACTGAAATTTTCTTTCAATTGTACCAATGAAACATCACCACAGCTTAACGTATCTATCTATCTATCTATCTATCTATCTATCTATCTATAATATAGATAGATATGTTCTCCTTTGGTATTGCATGTGGATAAGGGGAACTATGTAAATACATAATGATAGCCTTTAGCCCTCAGTAATTCACAATCTGGAAAATATGGATTTATGCTTTTCCCAAATATCTAAATATTAAAAAACACTACATCTTCTGTATTATAGACCACTGTCTTCATATACACTTGAAATTTCTACTCTAAAATTATTTCTAGTTTCTTCATAGGCTACATTTATAAATTTCTGTTTCTAATGCTAGCACATACACCTACTTTTGATTTTCTTTCTCTGTTTTTGTAAGACTTATTTAGCTCTCTTTTTTTAGAGGAAGAAGATTAGCCCTGAGTTAACATCCGCCATCAATCCTCCTCTTTTTGCTGAGGAAGATTGGTCCTGAGCTAACATCTGTGCTCCTCTTCCTCTATTTTCCATGTGGGTCTCCTGCCACAGCATGGCTTGATAAGTGGTGCATAGGTCCGCACCAGGGATCTGGGCTGGCGAATCCTGGGCTGATGAAGCAGAGTGCACAAACTTAGCTACTGTGCCACCAGGCAGGCCCCTGATTTATCTAGTCTTTAATGCTTCATATTAAACTTTGAAGACAGCATGAGACATCTTCTATCCGTTGTTTGCTTTTGTGTCTTTTCTTCATCTCTGGTTTCTTTATCTGTAGTCCCTCTTTTTTTCTTACCACAGCCTTAAATCCCTTTTTTGTTATTCTTCTCTATATTGTCCTAAAGTCCTATTTTGCTACTTTCCTGTCATTCTGCCTCTAATGACTATCCTGGATTCACTTGAGTATGCAGTTTCTATTTTATTCCATGAGCAAATAAAACCAAGAAACTAAAATACTTATATTAAAAAGACACCCGTTAAACTTGAAATGAGAAGAAAAAACTGAATAACAGCATATTCTCTAATTTCTACTCTGGATTTATTTCTGCCTTGAGCTCTTTTTTGTTTATTTTTATCTCATTTTCCTCATCTATTTCCTGTCTACGTTACTATTCCACATATTCACCTCAAGTCTCTAACACCTCCTATTCCCTCCAGTCCTCAACCAATGACGAGGTTGCTATTTCACTGAAAAATAAGAGCAATTACAAAAAATATTCACATGTTCTCTTACAATGTCTCTCAATTCACTTGCATTTTTTCTCTTCCTTCCCTCCAATGGATGACATTCTTGCAGTTCTATCCAAATCCAATCCTTTCACAGGTTCACTGGATTCCATGATCTCTTTTCTACTCAAGGATCTTGTTCCAGAGAACCTTCTATCGCTCCTACAATGGACAGTTTCTACTCTATACTAGATCAGTTCCATGATGTTACAGTTCTCATTTCTAAAAATTAGATTTTCTTTGCTCATCACCCCCTTCTGTTTCTGCCATTTTCTTTGATACCAATTAGAGCAAAATGGTCAGGATAATTGTTCACAGTTGATGACAACGTTCCTGTCATCTTAGACTTCCTGGAATCCACCACAATGCTGAAATAGCTCTTGTCGGGGCCACTGTGACTTTCGTGCTGCTAAAACCAATGGTCAATTCTCATTTTTCATCTTCCTTGATTGATCAGCAGCAGTTGACGAAATTGATGCATAACTTCTTGAAACACTCTTTCTCCTTTTGCCTTGTGGGGCACTACTCACTCCACTGTCCTCCTCTTTCACTCATTACTCTGTCTCAGTCTCCTTTCTTCTTCTTCTCTCATTGGTCTCAAAATGTTGAATTGCCCAAGGGACTCATTTTTCTGACCTCTTTTCTCCCTTCACTTTAGTGATCTCATCCAATCACATAAGTCATACAAAACAAGCAGGAAACTAATACCTGTTCGATATGCTAATAATCTCTCTCTTGCCCCATTCTTTCCCCTGAATTCCAAATTTCTATCTCCAAACTACTTGGATGTAAGAAAAGCACTCCAACATGATATGCTTAAAACTAAACTTTTGATATACACACACACCTACACGCCTGCTTTTCTTATAATCTTCTCCATGTCAGTAATTACAACTCCATTTGGTCATTCAGATTGAAAACCTTGGAGTCAATCTTGTACATCTCTTTCACTCCAACACTGCAACTAAACATCAGAAAATTCTTTAAGCTCTGACTTTGATATCTACAATCAGAATCAAACTGTAAGTTATGACTTCAAAATACATAATCACAATCAAACCATTTCTTACCATTCTTATCACTACCTTCTGGTCCAAGGTATGAAAATCTCTTGCCTAGATTATTAAAATAGCCTTCTAACTGGCTTCTGGCTTCAAATCTTGCTCCTCTGTGTTTTATCCATCACACAGCATTAAAATATCCTACCCTATCTTATCTTAACCTATCCTACCCTGTCCTGTCCTAAAATACCCCTATACTTTTTATCCTTCAAAGAATTTTTCATCATCTGACATAAAATATTCCCTCCTCTTGTTAAGGAAAGACTCAGGAGGGCAGACTTGTTTTGTTGATCACTGAATTTCCAGGAGCAACTAAACACACACACACATGGATATATGTATATGTATAAAACAAATAAACATATATATACACATATGTATTTTGATATGTATGAAAACATATATATATATATGTCAATACATAGGTTGTTTGAATGAATTAAAGTGAAATGACTGAATTACCACCGTAATATATAGACTAAGAAGGATGTTCTACTCCACATTTGCATTTATAACCAAGTATAAAACCTGTCTCTTGGTTTACCTCATACAGTAGTACAGGCCAAGGTGGATTAAAAACCACATAAGTAACTCTGAATACAATTATCCAATTTACACTTCACAAATTTTGAGGTGACATTAATGAAAATCTTGGTATTATTGGCAGTGTCTGAGTTGAAGTTTCTATAAGATTAAGCAGTGACATAGCCCTCTATCCTGTTTTTTATTTTTTACTCAACAGAGTCACCCAATCATACTTCTATTGGTTTAGAATATTCACCACTTTCATTAAATGAATAAGCAAATTCTATTGTGATAACTTTCTAATCACATTGTACTAGATATGGGATGGAAGATCCAGGAGGTGTAACTGAATTTCACAAACTGGTAAGTATTCTTACAGAGGAATTGAAATTATCATTCTGAGTTGAAGATCAGATTCTCAGTATTAGCAAACTTCTTAATGAAGTCCCTATCCCCCATTATTTTTTATGAGTTATTATAGTGGGAATACCCTCAGTTATTATTTTATGAGTTACTGTGGTTACTATATATGAGTATGTGTGGATTCTCAACTCTTCCTGGCATAAGAATTTTCCTGAAATCATTTAAAAATTATATCCAGGTCCCACACTGTTGTTCCCAGTCCAACAAAGGATCATTGGAAATAACCAGGATTCAGATAATGGGAATAGTGCATGGAGTTTTAAAAATGAGTTTTTAGAATGATATCAACATAATAACCAACATAAGTTCCATGTATTAAAACACATCAGTGATTCCCCATTGTTACTTGAATGAAGTATAAGTTTTGTAGAAATTTAGTGTATAAGACCATCTATGATCTGATCCCTCAGAGCTTTCCTACCTCAACCTTTCTCACAGTTTCTGCTGTGCAGTACAGAACTACCTGAGCTCCTAGAATACACAACTGTGTTTTCATTTCTATGCCTTTTTTTATGTGATTTCTTCTGTAGTGAACACTTTCCTCTCACTCTAATTTACACCATCCAAGAGTCAGGTAAGATCTAATTGGTCCTAAGAAGCCTTAGTTTTATTTAAATCCCCTCTGTTTGGCACCTCCCCAAAGACTTCACTATATCTTAAACATGTATAAACGAGCAGACCTATGATTGCTAATTGTGATATCAGAAACACCTTGAAACAGGAGCATGATGTCAGCATCCTCGTGGAGTGAGCTTACCCAGGAATCTCCCATCTCCACAATACAATGAAAAAGACATTCATACTCTAGCAGAGGACATCCAAACAGAACACACAGATGCCTGAGAGACCCATGTGGCCATACGACAGAGGGTAGAGTGGTTGGGGCCCCCCTCAGAGGAGGTGGAACAAGGTAAGAGAAAACTTCACTCCTTCCCCAAAAGACTTGGATCCAAACTATGGGCAGCCTCTGAGTGGGAAGGAATGGGGGAGGGGATGTTCATTCACAGGAATATCAAAGATCCCCAGGGCCCCTGCATTCTAGGGGAAAGCCCTTACTGAGGTGAAAGCTAACACAGGAGTGACCTCATCAATCCAACACCTCAGGAAAGCAAACAGCAAGGGCAGAGCAAGAAAACCCTGAGAGCACACAGAAGAAAGCACCCCTGCCCCCTACGTGCCCAACCTTGGCTCCAGTCCTTGGGATTTTGGTAGAATGCAGAGGGCTTTGAATACACAGCTCTTACCCCCACCCAGTGGTGATAGGTGGTAACTGCAACCAAACAATACCACAGTGCACAAAAACAGAACCATGCCCTATAGCAGTGTCAAAAATTGTATTAAATCTCCAGACCAGAGAGAAAATGACAAGACCCAGAAATCTATCCTGAGGACACAGAAATGTATAATCTAAGTGACAGAGAATTCAAAATAGCTATCATCAAAAAACTCAATGAGTTAACAGAGAATGCAGAGAAACAATTCAACGAGTTCAGGAGCTACTTGACAAAAGACATTGAAACTATAAAGAAGAATCAATCAGAAATATTGGAGATAAAAGACACAATGGATAAGATAAAACAAAATATGGAGTCCCTGAATTCTCGAGTGGACATCATAAAGGAGCGAGTCAGTAAAATGAAGGACAGACATGTTGAAATACTCCAGATGGAGGAGGAAAGAGAACTAAGACTAAACACATGAAGAAAGTCTCCAAGAAATATCCAACTCACTTAGGAAATGCAACATAAGAATGACAGGTATTCAAGAGGGAGAAGAGAAGGAGAATGGTGCAGAAAGTTTATTCAAAGAAATAATAGCAGAGAACTTCTCAAACCTAGGGAAGATGGAAATCTATGTGGAAGAGGCTATCAGATCTCCTCACTATGTCAGTGTAAAAAGACGTACTGCAAGACAAAAATGAATGACAAAGAAAAGAATACTAAGGGCAGCAAAGCAGAAGAAAATAACCTACAAAGGAATCCCTATCAGACTTTCAGCATATTTGTCCGCAGAAACCTTACAGCCTAGGAGAGACTGGAAGGGCATATTTATATCTTTGAAGGACAAAAACTTTCAGCCAAGAATACTCTTTTCAGCAAAAAAATATCCTTTAGATGTAATGGAAAAATAAAAACTTTCCAGATGAACAAAAGCTCAGATAAATAAAATTAGACATGAAAGAGGAGAAATAACAATGGATACCACAGAAATAGAATGGATTATGAGAATATTATGAAAAACCATATGCCAACAAAATGGACAATCTAGAGGAAATGGATAAATTTTTGGATTCTTACAACCTCCCAAAGCTGAATCAAGAAGAAATAGAGAATGTGAATAGACTAATCACAAGTAAAGAGATTGAAACTATACTCAAAAGCATCCCCCGAAATAAAAGCCCAGGACCAGATGGCTTCCCTGGAGAATTCTACCAAACTTTTAGAGATGATTTAATACCTATCTTTCTGAAGCTATTCCAAAAAATTAGGGAAGAAGGAATGCTTCCTAACACATTCTGTGAGGCCAACATCATTCTGATACCAAAGCCTGACAAGGACAACACAAAAAAGGAAAACTACAGGCCAATATCGCTGATGAACATAGATGCAAAAATTCTCAACAAAATATTGGCAAACCGAATACAGCAATACATCAAAAAGATCATACATCATGATCAAGGGGGATTTATACCAGGGACACAGGCGTGGTTCAACATCTGCAAATCAATCAATGTGAATACCACATTAACAAAATGAGGAATAAAAACCACATGATCATCTCAATAGATGCAGAGAGAGCATTTGACAAGATTCAACAGCCATTTACGATAAAAACTCTTAACAAAACGGGGATAGAAGGAAATGACCTCAAAATAATAAAGGCCATATATGACAAACCCACAGCCAACATCATACTCAAACCCACAGCCAACATCATACTCAATGGGGAAAAACTGAACGCCATCCCTTTGAGAACAGGAAGAAGACGAGGATGCCCACTGTCACCACTCTCATTCAACGTAGTACTGGAGGCTTTGGCCAGAGAAATCAGGCAAGAGAAAGGAATGAAAGGAATCCAAACAGGGAGCGAAGAAGTGAAACTCCCGCTGTTTGCAGATGACATGATCTTACGCATAGAAAACCCTAAAGAGTCCATCAGAAAATTATTAGAAATAACTAACAACTACAGTAAATTTGCAGGGTACAAAATAAACTTACAAAAACCAGTTGCATTTTTATACTTTAATGACGAACTTACAAAAAGAGAGCTCAAGAATACAATTCCATTTACAATTACAACAAAAGGAATAAAGAATGTAGGAATAAATTTAACAAAAGAAGTGAAGGATTTATATAATGAAAACTATAAAATTTTATTGAAAGAAATAGATGATGACATAAAGAGATCGAAAGAGTTTCCGCACCCAAGGATTGGAAGAATAAATATAATTAAAATGTCCATACTACGCAAAGCAATCTACAGATTCTTTGCAATCCCAATCGGAATCCCGGTGACATTCTTCATGCAAATAGAACAAATAATCCTAAAATTCATATGAGAAAAACAAAGACCCCGAATTGCTAAAGCAGTCCTGAGAAAAAAGAACAAAGCTGGAGGGACCACAATCCCTGACTTCAAAATGTACTACAAAGACATAGTAATCAAAATAGCATGGTACTGGTACGAAAACAGGCACACAGATCAATGGAACAGAACTGAAAGCCAAGAAATAAAACCACACACCTATGGCCAGTTAATCTTTGACAAAGATGCCAAGAACATACAATGGAGAAAAGATAGTCTCTTCAATAAATGGTGTTGGGAAAACTGGGCAGCCACATGCATAAGAACGAAAGTAGACCCTTATCTCACGTCGTACACAAAAATAAACTCAAAATGGATGAAAGACTTGAAAATATGTCCTGAATCCATAAAACTCCTGGAAGACAACATATGTAGTACACTCCTGGACATCGAACTTAAAAGGATCTTTTCAAATACCATGTCTTCTCAGACAAGGGAAACAAAAGAAAAAATAAACAAATGGGACTTCATCAGACTAAAGAGCTTCTGCAAGGCAAAAGAAACTAGGATCAAAATAAAAGACAACTCACAAATTTGGAGAAAATTTTTGTAAATCATATATCCAACAAGGGGCTAATGTCCCTAATATATAAGGAACTCACACAACTGAACAACAAAAAACAAACAGCCTGACCAAAAGATGGGCAGAGGATGAACAGATATTTTTCCAAAGAAGATACACATATGGCCAATAAACACACGAAAAGATGTTCAACATCACTAATCCTCAGGGAAATGCAATTCAAAACTACACTAAGATACCACCTTACACCTGTTAAAATGGCTATAATCACTAAGACTAAAAATAACAAATTTTGCAGAGGGTGTTGAGAAAATGGAATCTTCATACACTGCTGGTGGGAATGCAACCTGGAGCAGCCACTATAGAAAACAGTATGGAGATTCCCCAAAAAACTAAAATCAGGTACAGCATATGACCCAGCTATCCCACTACTGGGTATCTACCCAAATATCTTGAAATCAACAATCCAAACTAGCATATGCACCCCTATGTTCATCACAGCACTATTCACAATATCCAAGACATGGAAACAATCCAAGTGCCCATTGACTAACTACATATATATATGTATATATATATACAATGGAATACTACTCAGCCATAAAAAAGAGAAAATCATCCCATTTGCTACAACGTGGATGAACCTGGAGGGAATTATGTTTAGCGAAATAAGCCAGACTGAGAAAGACAAACACCATGTGATTTCACTCAGATTTGGAATATAAACAAACACATGGACAAAGAAAACATTTCAGTGGTTACCAGGGGAAGGATGGTGGGGAGTGGGCACAGTGGTTGAAGGGGAGCACTTATGTGATGACAGACAAGAAATAATGTACAAGTGAAATTTCCCAATGATGTAAGCTATTATGAACTCAATGAAAAAAAAAAAAAAAACCTTGAAACATTCTCTTTAAAAGTATGTTCACACCCCACACTCACATCTCTCGCACACCAGGGAATTAATCAATACTAACAGGGTTAGGGCGGAGGGGAGAATACGAGGTGTTTAAAATGTTTCCTGGGTGATTCTGATAAGCGATCATTGATGAAAAAGACTGAACAAGATCTAAAATGTCTAGAAGGGATTTTTAAAAGTTGCAAACTTATCATCTAGCAATAATAATGACCATGTAATAAGTTCTTGATAATTTTGTCATTTTTTAAATTCAATGCATTTATTATATTCTTTCCAATCTTGAAACTAATCACCAAATATCATACTCCCAGCTTTAAATCAGTATAATTTATCCAAACAGGAAGAGGTAAGGAAGCCCTCTTCTGTGTTAGGCACCCGTATTTCTGACCACCTAAGAGCCTTCACCTCTATTCTTCTTCTGAGAGACATTACATTTACACTCTTAATTGACATAAAAAAGGAACTCAATTTTTAAGAACTTTCCATAAAGTATGTTAAGGAGGATGATGCTACTTCTCTTCGGAAGCTTGCTCGATATACAAGTATTTTATCATACAAGAACCATAACAGTTCTGCAACAAGACGTGTACAATATCAGAAAATTTTTTTCTGTATTACCTGACTTTCATCATAGAAAATGTAAGTCCATCTGGACTTTCCTGCCTTTTTTTCAGAATATATCTTTAAGCTTTCCTTTCACCAATTTCTTAAGTAAAGATGTTGTTTTCTTTTTGTCCACAACTGGAACATAGGCAGCTATGGGAGGGAAGCAGAGAAGGAAGAACCTTTCAGGTTAAGATTTATTATACCTAATTTAGAGAGAAGAAAATAGCTGCTCAGTTGAAATTCTAATGGAGTTAACAGGTGGAATGATCTAACATCAACTTCTAGTTTGATTTACGGGTAAAGGGAGGAAAATAGGATATCCAGAATGCAGTGGGCAGAATAATGTCCACCCTCAAAGATGGTGATGTCCTGGAATCTGTGACTATGTTATGCCACATGGAAAGAGGAATTTAGATTGCAGCTGGAGTTAAGGTTGTTGACATTAAAAGAGAGAGATTATACTGGATTATCTGAGTGGGCCCAGTATAAACACAAACGTCCTTAGAAATGGAAGAGGGAAGTGAAAGAGAGTGAGAAGGAGGTGTGACCACAGAAGGTTGGTTAGAGAGATGCAATACTGCTGGCTTTGATGAAAGAGAAAGGTGACCAGGAGCCAAGCAATGCAGGCGGCCTGTAGAAATCAGAAAAGGGAAAGGAACAGATTTTTTCCCCTAGAGTCTCCAGAAAGGAAAGGGGCCTTGCTGACAAGTTGATTTTTATCTTAGTGAAGTCTATGTTGGAATTGTAACCTAGAGAACTCTAAGATAATAAATGTATGTTCTATTAAGCCATTAAATGCATGGTAATATGTTACAATAACAATAGGAAATTAACCCGCAACACACTAAGAGGGTATTTTTGTATCTTGACTAATGAATATGGATGATTTATTACTTATTTCTTAAGGAAAGTGTAACAGAGCTTCTGAGATCTTCAATAATAATCTAACAGAGAGTGTCTTGACAGTTTTTATAATTATGTCTGTCTTGGCTTTTGACATACATAAACTATAAATATATACTTTCTGTGACATTTCAAAATGAATTGAACATATCGACAAAACAAAGCAGAGCAAGGGTAAAGGTGCTGTTTTGATCAAACCTCCTTTCATGTTTAAAATTTGACTGAACTCCCTTGTAAGGTGCTTCCTAGGCTGCAATATTCCATTCCTCAATACCCTCTGAACGTTAATTCCTCAAAGTGTGGGAAGTGATTATGTTAAGTAAACCTCTAAATTTAGCACCATTGTTGCATATTCTCATAAGTTATTCGTATAGAGTTTCCCAATGTATGGCTGTGAAGAATTGAGCCATTTCGGTAGCTCCTGAACTATCTTTGGAGCTGGGCTTATTCTTCACTTAAGGGACAATTTCAAACAGACACCCTACTGGATTCTTAGCACGGTTATTTTTAAGTATGAGTCTGTCAACCCTCTCAAGAAGAAAAAACTCTAGAGGTAGGCCAGTATTTTTTAAAGAAAAAATTTGGGTGCTGAAATGGCCTTCAAGGAGTGAAGGCAGAAGATATCTAGTCTCCATTGTTTAGGTGCACAACCCTATATAATATGTCCTTACGTTGATTTTTACTAATCACCATATTAAATAAGTCCAACAAAAATAATTGTGTAAACACTAATTTTCTTCTACAGTAATATGTGCTGCTAAAAGCTAAACATAACCTAATTTCTAGGATAAGAGAAGCTAAAGTCAAGAAAAAGATTATTACATCGACTGTTCAGGTGATACTGAACAACTCCCAAAATATGGATTTATACTGTCATTGTTTTATCCTTGTGGGAACCAGAAAATGGCCTGCAAAAAGCATCTGAAAATGGACACCAGAAGACCTAACATAAATTAAATAACTAGTATTAGCTTTTCTTAATCCTGAGAATTTTGACCACAAACTGGTGAATTTGCTACCAGTTTTTAAATTCTAGCAATCCCCAAAGACACTGTTGATTTTAAGACTAATATCAAAGTGACAGCCTCTGTCACTGCCCTGCTGTGCTCAGAGCTTTCAAAGCTTCCACCGCTGAGCTCTGGTTAGTTATCACCGGAATCCTAGCTTTACCTAGGCCTCACTGGCCCTCTCTCTAATCCATTGGCTCCCTCAGACACCCACCGCCTTTAATGTCACTTCTGAAGTTTGGTTTCTTACTGAATTTCCACAACATATTCCTCAATTTATCCTTTCCGCTTTCTTATACCTTATCCATCACCATCACCAAAAAGACACTGCTTTAACACTTGGTGGCTCTGGTTCAATCAACTCCCGTAAGTAACGATTTGCTATGTTCTTCTAATGTTCTAATGACTGAGTTATCTCTAATCAAAGTTGGTTATTACCATCACTGCTCTTCAGTGACAAATCTAAGTTTCACTTAAGTTTCAAAATGAGCCATTTTTTTCAAGATTTTTTTCTTTCCTGGGAAGTCAGAGAATGCATCAGAGTAAAGTTGGCATGAAATATGTCTTAAATTTTTACACGGTAAAGTTTTTCTCCAAATGGTAGAGAGAGTTAGAAATGTGTTTTAAACAGAATGAACAATGGAAAATAAAGCATGGAAGTTAGGAAAATGTAGCTAGACCTTTGTTTAAATGAGTTTATTTAAATGAATCTAAATACAATGTTTCCCTTTCCATATATCACTTTCTCAGCACGTCTTTGTGTGTGTGCATGCATGTGTGTGCTGGCGTGGAAACAGGGAAGGGTGTATTGGTGGACGGGAAGAGGGCAAGATACCATAATTGGAACAAAAGCTGTGTCATTACTAAAATATGGTTTGAGAAATGCAGAAATATTCAACAGATATTTAATCAGAAGCTAAAATGCAACAGTACTTTAGGAACTGGGGGATCATTGGTGGAATGTAGATATGTCAGATATAACTGGTGAATTGGTGAGATTTCACAAGAGTAAATAGATTTGACCAAATCAGTTTATATGAGACAATTTCCAGTAAGGGTTTTGGAGACAGAGTGAGAGGGGATATGTTTGGGATGATGAGCTAAGAGAAAGCTTGTTTGTTCCCTCTTTTAGACTTTGTCACTTGATCCAGCTTCCTAGAAACATGCCTGGGACTTATGGAGAGAGCAGCTGGAAGTAGAATCTGGAGGAAATGCTTTCACATGGGAACTTCCGCAGTGGTCATATAGGCCCAGATAACAAAGTGTGACACAGAGTCAGAGATGATTGTATATTATTTACTTTTACATAGAAGAAACCATGGCTTTTGTGCTTTGAATTCTCTGTATGATGCAACGATACCTTAGAAACATGAAGGTTTGTAACTTTTGGAGTGTTAGGAGATAAAGGCCTTGACACAAACATTAGCTCCATGAAAGCTGACAACACAAGGCTATCTTAAATGGTGGAATAATTACCAGGCATCCAGAAGACTTTCGGGAAGAGCTGAGTGTGATTTGATAGGGAATGAATATCTGAAACTTATAGTTGCTAAGAGACGGACTTTGTTTTCAGAGAGAGCAGGATTTGAGTTCAACTCTCACTGATTAGCTCTGAGTTTGGAAACATTTTAAAAATCTTTTAAACCAAGTTTCACTTTATCATCTCGAACATGGAGATAATTAACAGCAGCCACCTTAGGAGATTATTGGGAGGACTACATTAGATAAAGCAGGTAAAGTAATTAGCATGATGATGAGAATAGCGCAAATGTCTCCAAAATTAAAAATTTTAATTATTATAGAACATTATTAAAAATATATATGCATTAAAATATTAGGAAGAGGGGCCGGCCTGGTGGTGCAGTGGTTAAGCGCGCACATCCTGTTTTGGTGGCCCGGGGTTCGCTGGTTCGGATCCCCGTTGCGGACATGGCACCGCTTGGCATGCCATGCTGTGGTAGGTGTCCCACATATAAGTAGAGGAAGATGGGCACGGATGTTAGCTCAGGGCCAGTCTTCCTCAGAGAAAAGAGGAGGATTGGCAGCAGTTAGCTCAGGACTAACCTTCCTCAAAAAAAAAAATATTAGGAAGAATCATTGTGTTTGTAGATTAAAATTAAACAAAGATATCAAGAAACATAAAGCACTAGAAGATTATATTGTATATAACTCACCCATTCACTTATTTATTCATTTATTCAATAAACTAATTGGGGATACAAACATGAAACCTTTTCCTTTCGGAAAACATTGAGAACAGTATATAAATAAAATATTATTTAAAATGCGTTATGGTTAATTACATGATAGAGGTGTCTAGAGAATAAAAAAGTTGTATCAGAGAAACAACAAATTCCAGTTTGTGCCACAGATTCTGCTGGTACTGGGAGCAAAATAAGACTGAAGTAGATGAAAGAGTTTTATAAGAGTGGTTCAGGCAGATAGAACAACATATGTGGAAGACGGAAGTATAAGTATGACGGTACACTTAAGGCTCTGCAAGTAATCTGGTTCGGTTGGGTAGATGATGGGGCCAGAGTTACAAGGGGACAATGACCCCACTCTGCTCAGAACTCAGCATGACCTGTAAGTATACAAAAGACTCTGAGGAATACAGTATTGCTTTATATTGAAATTGTCTGCCATTCAAAATATCTTTATTATGGCACATGCTTTTTACACTTAGAGTAGTATCCGGGGTCCTGTTAATTCCTGCTTAGGATATTTAAATGGCATCGATGATACGTTGGAAATTCTTTGTGTTCTTACTACATTATGCAATGAGAATTGGAGTCAATATGTAACAACTGTACGTACTTTAAACCCAGCAGGTAAGTGAATGTATATTTATGAGTGCTGAAATTTAGGAAATTGTTAAATAAATATTAGTCCTTCTTCTGTGGCCTCTGCCCTATCTGCCTTATTATTCATTAGCACAGCAATTTCATGATCCAGTGACAAGGACACCAAGGTTTTATTTCCTGGCTAGATTTCTTATAGACTCTCTGGCTTTCTCAAACATATGTAAACCAGAGTAGCCATTACTTGGTAAATTTGATCAATGTAGATAGTAAATATGAATAATTTATAATCACAAAATGACATTTCCCAACAATAGCAGCCACTTTTGCCTTATAAATCTATGTATATTTTTCAATTTCTCAGCTTAGGATGTATCATTATACTTATTTCATATTAGTTTTATTTATCGATCCCAAGTTATGGATTTCCATATTCAAACTTATCCTACTGGAAATTCAATAGCTCACATATCTGGCAAATAGCTTCCCAGTGACAGCCAGGGAGACACTATTTAAAAGTTTTTGAAGACTAACATATTGCTTGTGCATTATAAGGGCTCAATATAAAAATTTCAGAATGGCACATACGATAATGGATTTATTAGGAATAATGGTATTCTTTTGATTTACTTTATTGAAAAGGCCACTTTAGTATTGAGTAACATGAGTTACATACATTGTCACTGGCAGTTAGATAAACATAAAACTCATCATGGGGAATTATCTATGGATGCACAGCACAACTTGTTTACCTTTCTTGTTAAAGGCAAAGTTCTTGGAATGGTTCTCATATTTACAACAAAGACAACTGGTTATGTGATACCTTATAAAAGAATATAACACCAAATTACATACACCATATAGCTAATATTTTATCCTATTTTAATGGCAGCAAAATTGCTGTTTTTGTTTTCATTTCAATTTTAAGACTAAAGAGAAAGAAAAGAAAAATCTACAAAAATACAATTAAAAATTAATTTTCAATCAGCACACCTTCACTTAGTAGTCTATATGACCTTACTACTGAATAATTTTTTGATTGACAGAGAAGTTTTCAGAGGTTGTAGTATCATACTTAGGTGTATATGATCTTATTTCTCAGCCTTTCTCATGGATTCTCTCTCCCTCTCTCTCTGCACACAGACACACATACACAAAGACAAAGACAGAAACAGAGAAACAGAGGGAGAGAGAAGGAGAAGGAAGGAGCGAACAAGGGGAGGGAAACAGAGAGGGTTAACAATAATTCTAATGTGAGATATTTTCTACTTGTTCATTCTGATAAAAGCAAGAATAGCATAATGGACTATATATAACAGAATGCTTATACAAAGAAATTTTTTGAATTTCTATCTTGATTGGTAGAGACAAATATTATAATGATTTGCCTTAGAAGAAAATGAACATCATCTTTTAAATTTCATGGCTGTGATTTATTTTTAAGCCTCACTTAAAAACTAAAATGGGAAGTTCAAAACAACTTGTTTTCCAGAATAAGGACCTTGGGAACTGTCTTGAGAGGTTCCCTTGGGAACACTCCCTGACTCTCTATCCATGACATAGACTAGTCAGATGTTTCCTTAATTGAATATACATTTCACCCTAGTTTCTAATTAACCAGCATTCTTAAAAAAATAATTTATTCTGGAAGCCTCATAGTAAAGTAATTCAAGATGTACTCTGGGTCGCATATAGAAGAGGTTTTATCATATTCATGAAGGTGTAACATGGCTTATAGATCTTTGAACTACAAATATAGGCCTTGAAACCTTGGCCCACATATATTTGAATTAATGACCATTTTACAGTATCTGCTTTAAAGTATCAACAAGGCTCTGGGTCTGTGTGCAGTAAACTGGCATAATATGGAGTACCACTTTTCTTCATCTGGGACAAGAACTGTATCCACGTAATGCCCCATTTCTTTACCAATTCTAAATACTCATTTAAATTAATTAGTGTTTGATAGATAAATGTTAAATCTAAATTGCTAATGTATTAAAAGAAAATAAATAGGAGTAAAAGTAGTAAGAAAGAAACTGTGAATGGAAATAGACTTTATAGTAATTTAAAATTTACAAGTAGGCTTACAAATAAATTGTGTGTATATAAATATGTAATTATTTTCATAACTTTGTTTACATGAAGTTAATATTTAAAATATTTATGTAACATGAACTAAAGGCACATATTAATAAACAAATAACACGAAAACAAGTTGTTCGATTGGATTGAATTGTAACATCTCATATTCCCCAACACAGATGAGCTGTGCCATGCTTTGGTATTGTTTACTGGGTTTCTGAGGGCATAGTGTATTTCCAGAATGGTGTGTCTTATCCTGAGATGGACATTGAACCTAAACACTTGTCATATTCACAGGGTGCAAAGCTATCAAGTTTGTGAAAACTGGTAATCTAATAGTGTCCCTGCAACTCTGAAGATACACAGGGACATTCGCACGTAACCATCATCTCAGGTAGAATCCCCCTCTCTTACAGCCCTAATAAGGTACATGGGGGTAGTGGATACATGACACCCAAAGAAGGCATAAATACCTTTAGGTGGTAGGAGAGAACACGCTCTTATTTCTAACTTCAGCTGTTCTCTAGGGAATATAGGATGGTAAAACTCTGCAAGGTATGATTAGAAGAGTTTGATAGGTTTAACTCATTTGTTATGTTTAGTGAAGACAATTTCTCCATGAGGGCTAGGAGGAATAAAAAAGAGCTAATGTACGGAGTGAATTCTTTCTCAGGTAATTGTGTATTTCTGGAAGTTGAAAACGTTCTCTCAATTACGAGCAAGGCTGTTAAAGTATTATATTTGTCGTGGGCCATATCTACGAACATGCTTCTCTATATAACTGTGATATTTAAGCTGTAGTCTTAATATAGGATTCAAATAGCATACGTTAATTAGATGTGAATTTTAGTATTATCAATAATGCAAAATGAAAAACATATGTCCTGCCATAGTGATATATACAAGTTCTATGATTCAATTAAACACAATTAGATAAAATAAATGTATAAATTTCAATTAAAAGAGTAATATATTGTCTCTATAACTTTAAAGGTTTTCTAAGAGATTTTCTTCTTTACTTATCAGGCTATGGGAAAGTTAAGCTACAGTTTTTAATATTTAGCCCAGAGAAAAGGAAACTATTTCCTGGCCTTTGGGGTATATTGAAGAAAGTGGGATATAGGTTTTCATCCAGGCAATTGGGTTTCTACTGCATGTACTCAGAGATTTCTGTGAGAGGCATCATTAGAAAGTTGATTAAGAGAGAATTAAATAAAATTTCTTCTAGTTATTCTGAAAAAAATCCTTGGCATCATCAAAGACTCCTATTTGACTTTGCATTTACTTATGCTTGTAGTCAAATCTTTCCAAATTTACATCTCCAGGTTCTCTTGCAATTTTCTTCTCTTTTTAGTTCCTGCTGGGCACTAATTGATGGCTTCATCTTGACATAGATTAGTGAACTAGCCTCCTGGTAAGTTTCTCATTTTGTCTCCCTGTGTTCTATCTGCCATCATTACATTTTTCCACTATAATCTCCTACTATTTATCCAAATGCCCCCTGTGGTATGAGAGATTTTTATTTCCTTTCTATATATATATATTTTTTCATACTCATGATTCCACTTAGAAAATCTGCTCTCTCAAGTCTACCTATGACAGTTTGTCTTATTTATCAAAGCCCTAAATAACATTCTTGAGTAGCTATTTTTGACCTCTTAGTTCAAAGTAATCTCTTTCTCCTACACATAGCCATAGCACTCTGTAGCTCATTTATGTCATGTTTTACCTATTACCATGTATTGATTCTAATGTTTTACCTGTTTTTCAGGAGGGAGGGTCTTTCATCTTGTTGAGTGAACAAGTCATAACTTATTCCCCATGGTACTTTTCACAGAGAGATTATTAGTCATCGCCTGGTAATAAGCAAAGGAGGAATGGAGAACATCTTACAGGACCTCTAAAAAATAAGAAAACATCACACATTCAAACAGTCTTTCATATGCTGGGAGGCAGCTGTCACGGATTGATAAAGTATGAAGCATATGACTTAGCACAGGCAAGAATTTCATATAATTCTCAGCTGATAGCTGACCCACAGATCTTGGTCTAGAAAATAAAGGTCCATTCAAGGGAAAAATGATGGGAAAGAATGACACAAAAAGTCACTATCTTATCCCCCTCTCCCCTCAATCTGGAAAACAGTTGCATTTATAACAGAATTTTTTAAAATCTGTGAAATTTTCTTTTAATTTTTATATGTTGGTGGTCTGTTTTAATCACTTTCATGATTCATAAAATATCGTGAGAATTGAAGAGATAAATAAATCAATTTTCTTGCACTTCATGTTTAGTCTATTGGACAGTTTAAAATAAAATGGTTTATGGTGTCATATGAACGAATGTTATACGTATGCCCATCCCACTAACTTCCTGTCATTTTCAGTAAGGTCCATAATAGGTCATCCTTGCTAGTTTGGCAGACGTAAATGGCAGAAGTATTTGTCATAAGAAAAAATACAAAAGATTAAAAGTGAGTTTTGAATACCTGCTATTCTCTTTTGAGCAGGAAAGGCACAGTTCAAGTTTTAAACCTTGTTAAAAAAATCAGAACACATTGGGGCTGGCCCTGTGGCTGAGTGGTTGAGTTCGCGCGCTCCGCTGCAGGTGGCCCAGTGTTTCGTTGGTTTGAATCCTGGGCGTGGACATGGCACTGCTCATCAGACCATGCTGAGGCAGCGTCCCACATGCCACAACTAGAAGGACCCACAACGAAGAATATACAACTATGTACCAGGGGGCTTTGGGGAGAAAAAGGAAAAAAATAAAATCTTTAAAAAAAAAAAAATCAGAACACATTTATGTAGTTCAGTATTTTTCTAAATTAACATATTTATCTAAAGATACTGATTAATTGATATTAAATATTTTATTGGAAACAAATAGACTTGTTAATCTTTCCAAGAATATAATTTTGTCACCTAGATTTTACCACATTGTAAAGAATGCAAAGTTTGATTTGGCAACTAATAAACAATCTTTCTTTGAACATGTATTCTTACAATTGTAGTAAAATGAAGACTCTCTTATGCTTTGAGCATCTTGTATGTCCTTGGCTTTCTTCCTTTTGCCTGATCTTATTTAATTGTCACACAATTCTGATGGACTTATTATTGTGACCATTATACAGACGAAGAAGTGAGGTTCTTTAGTTTAATTCGTCTAGGATTATGCAGCTACATGACCAAGATGGATTCAAAACCAGGTCTGCAGGACTTCAAAGCCAACAGCTTTCCTTAGTTCATGTTGATACTTGGATTAATTTGTAAATGAAATTTAGAGCTGAAAAACTACAATTTTTAAAAGGAGACATCATTTTTTAATAAAGTAACTTTTTGAGGTATAATTTTAAGGGCTATATGGGAGGAGAGATATTTTAAACAATATCATGAGGTCATGGGTATTATAATGCTTCAAGGAGCCAATAGCCTTGAACAGTCACCTGATTGAACAGGAATGGATTAAAGCGAAAGGAATAACAATTATTATTAAATCATTATTAAGCATTAATTATGTACCAAGTAATTCTAAGAACTTTTTAAAAATTTTATTTATTTATTATTTTTCTTTTCTTTCCATACTTTACCTCAACCACTGTTGTGGTAACATTGGTTTATAACATTATATTAATTTCAGGTGTATGTAATTATATTTCAATTTCTGTGCAGATTACATCATGTTCATCACCCAAAGACTAATTACCATCCAGCATCATAAACATGTGCCCTATTACTCCTTTTGCCCCCCTCCCTCTTCTCTTCCCCTCTGATAACCACCAATCTAATCTCCATATCTATGTGTTTGTTTGTTGTTATCTTCCACTTATGAGTGAAATCGTATGGTATTTGACTTTCTCCATCTGACTTATTTCACTTAGAATAATACCCTCAAGTTCCTTCCATGTTGTTGCAAATGGCAAAATTTCATCTTTTTTATGGCTGAGTAGCATTCCACTGTGTATATATACGACATCCTGATGGGTTGATGGGCACTTAGGTTGTTTCCAAGTCTTGGCTATTGTGAATAATGCTGCAATGAACATAGGGGTGCAAATATCTTTTCACATTCACATTCTTTGGATAATTACCCAGAAGTGGAATAGCTGGGTCATATGGTGATTCTATTCTTAGTTTCTTGAGGAATCTCCATACTGTTTTCTATAGTGGTTGCACTAGTTTACATTCCCTCCAGCAATGTATGAGGGTTCTTTTTTTCCCCACATTCTGTCCAACACTTCTTATTTCTTGTCTTCTTAATTATAGCCATTCTGATGGGAGTGAGGTAATATCTCATTCCAGTTTTGATTTGAATTTCCCTAATAATTAGTAAGGCTGAACATATTTTTATGTGCCTGTTGGCCATCTGTATATCTTCTTTGGAAAAATGTCCGTTCAGATCCTTTGTCCGTTTTTTAATTAGGTTGTTTATTTTTTTGTTGTTGAGTTGTATGAGTTCTTTATATATTTTGGACATTAATCCCTTATCAGATATATGCTTTGTAAATATCTTCTCCCCATTGTTAACTTGTCTTTTTGTTTTGTTGATGGTTTCCTTTGTAGTGTAGAAGATTTTTAGTTTGATGTAGTCTGATTTTTTAACTTTTTCTTTTGTTTCCCTTGCCTGGTGAGACATGGTATTCAAAAAGATACTACTAAGACCAATGTTGAAGAACTTTACATAAAAACTTTATATAAGAACATTATATACATTAAATGATCCAATCCTTATATGAAAATGTTAACTTAGTGATATCACTTTGTTAGGTATGAATAATCTTAGAGAGGATCAGTAACTTGCCTAAAGCTCAAATAACTAGCAAATAGCAAAGTAAAGGAAGACAAGAATTGCATTGATGTAGCTGCTTCTTTAATGCTTCCAACAATATAATTTTGAAATTCCACTCATTCATCAAACATAATACCTCTTCCCACTTGCAGCTCTCCCAATCTCCTCGAGAATGAATGCCTTTCCTCATTTACCATTAACTTCATGTCATTTGTCATAGGGAGAATTCATCATCATTACCAACACCTTTGTTATCACATGGACACCACTTCGCAGCTGTATCTAGCCTTCTGGCAGGTGCATGCTCCCTTGTGGTCTTTGTACAGGTCTGTCACACATTCACACACTTTCTATTTTGGATGTTTATTTTTCCACAGGGCTCTTTGTGTTTTATTGGGTCTGCTTGAAGGTAATTGAAATCAGTAGGAAAGGCAGTAGTAGCAAAAAGTCTAATTCGCTCATTGATAGCTAAAATCATTTCCTGGGAATTTATGATAATCTATATCTTTCTACCTCTATTCAACTCAATTTATAGAGTTTGAAAGAAATAACTATTTTCAGGTCACTTTCTGACCAGTAGCAGTTAAGAAAAATAAAGTTGCCATTTAATTTTCATCAATGTTAAATTTTCTGTACCAAATCGCTATGTAAACTGAATGACATTTTTCAATATTGCTAATTGTATCACCTTTTGTGCAAAGTGATCTTTATGTTATAAAGATTGTTCATTAGTCATATTACATATAAATGGGGTATAGAGAACGAAAATTCATTTATCTTGGAGTAAACATTCCCTTGCCAAGAACATTCTAACTCTTCCAGTTGAAGAAAGCTCTACAGGTTTCAATTGTTCGGCATTACAGTAGATTTTACGGCATTGCTGAAGGCATTTTCAAAGTTCAGTAATAGCAGCGGAGTCAATCTCATTTGAAACGTAAGGCATAACTCAGAGAGAGGCAGCAGCATTATCAAAACATCCAGGATGTGAGCAGAATATCACAAAGTTACTTCTGGAGCTTGTTTGGCTCTTAGTTTTCCATTCAAGTCCTCAGATTGCTCGAAGCTACTGCCAAGGAGCTTTCTATGAACAGAAAACAACTAAAAGGAACAAGATATCGCAATGCAGAGGCCACCTTACGTGACACTGAGGGTACAGGCTATTATTCTTCTTGGGAGGCGGGGGCCACATGTAGACAAGCTAAATCGCTGACTTTGAAGGTGACTCACACTGAGGCTCCTGATTATCAGACTATTTTAAAACAAATAAAGGTCCTTTGACAGAGACTATAGCTTAAATTGCCAGTGCAAATAGAATGAGAATAATTCATTCTGCTCTATATGAGTTCATGCATTCGCTCATTTATTTATTCCACAAATATTCAGTGAATACTTACCATGTGTTAGCCGCTATTTTAGGAACTGTGGTTGTAGTGACAAAAACAGAGGAGATAACTAATCCCATAAAATGTATTTTCTATCCACTTTATAATTAAGGATTTATAAGCAATCTCAGAACTTTTAAGGACAAGAATGAGGTACATTGGTTTATTTCTGAAGTCTTAAGAGGAAAGCATATATCTGTGGGAAATTAAATTAAATCACAGAACAACAATTAGATATTATAAAGAAACAAGGAAACAGTATCTTAACTGAGATTAAGGCTACAATGACATTAACCAGAGCAGCAAGAGATCCCAGATAAGATATTGAAAAATGCTAGTATCTTGAATTATTATTTAATTCCAAAAACAACAAGTATCATAAAAGAGATTGTTAGGGGAGATGGTTATCTGGTAACACTAATACTTTGATCATTACTAGCAACAGCCAAGAGAAAAATCAAAAAGATGAGAGTTGTATGGGCTATAAATTTTGGCTTTTCTTTTTCTAATTTGAAATCACCACTTACTTGAGAGTAGAATGAATTTAATAGTTTTATTATCAATATTTTCATTAATGTTTCTCTTTGTGAAAAACAATGTGTATTTTACTCTGTGTTCCTACAAATAGATATTTATAATTCTGGCAGAGTTTTTAAAATCTGAAATAACCTTTTCTCAGCTGGTAGAAGTATGCCGTGTGACTAAAGACATGAAATAGATATCTGTTAGGAGTTTGAAGAACTCAGCATCAGGCTTTTTGATCAGTGTCAAGAAGACTTTATAATTGTTTCCTCTATTTAAAAAAATTAATATTAAAATTACAATAGCAATATTATCTTGTCTTTGAGTCAAGTAGAGTTCCTTTCAAGTTGAAATTTTTTTTTTATTGAAGTAACATTGGATTATAACATTATATAGCTTTCAGATGTACATCGTAATATATTTTGAATTCTGTGTAGATTACATCATGTTCACCACCCAAGAACTAATTATAGTCCGTCCCCTCACATGTGAGCCTAATCCCTCAAGTTGAAACTTTTAAGTAATAAGATACACAACCTCAAGTCAGAAATATGCTAAAATACCAAATGCTGCCAAGGAAAATTATTTTGTACTTGTTCTTTTTATATTGAAAATTTATTGTTCAACTTGTAATTTTTACCTCTTTTTTTTTTGTTCCATTTAACTGATAATCAGTTTCTGACCTCCCGTAGCTTCTATCATGGATAATGCGTCTTTTACACATAGTGCAGCCAATTTGGCTACTATTCCTGCTTTACTTGAGAGAATAGTCTAGAATTAAGCTATTGACATCACAATCAAAAGAATTTGTACTCATAGAACTAATGCATAGTTAGCCCTGTCCACCTAAATCTCTGTACATGTACCTTATATTTAGGTTATACTTTTGAAATATTCTATATCTAAAAATACCAAAGATCTTTCAATAAGAAGGGATAGTGACAGGGAATCTGTGATAAATATAAAGTATTGAGAGGTTATTACTAAGTTGGACAAAGTCTCAAAAATTGTAAGCCTTTGCTCTATTTCATTATTCTCAGTGACAAATAGATTTTGGTGAATTTTAAACTAGACTTACTTAATAAAAAAAAATATGGAAATGTGATTCAATAATTAAGGGAAAATTAGCTGTGTGGCCACAGAACTCTTTTGGTCCATTTATTTAGCAATATTAAAAATGTTCAGGCCATATTTTATTCTAGGCACTAAGATGAAGATTAATAAGACATGGTCCTTAATTTCCAGGAGCACAAAATCTAGCAGGGAGTACAAACAAGTAACTGAAATACTTTGTAAAAATTGCTGCTATATTGGGATCAGTCTGGTGGCATAGTGGTTAAGTGTGCACACTCTGCTTCAGCCCAGGGTTCACAGGATTGGATCCCAGGCGTGAACCTACACACCACTCATCAGCCATTCTGTGGCAGCATCCCACATACAAAATAGAGGAAGACTGGCACAGATGTTAGCTCAGGGACAATCTTCCTCAAACAAAAAGAGGGAGCTTGGCAACAGATGTTAGCTCAGGGCCAATCTTCTTCACCAAAAGAAAGAAAGAAAGAAAGAAAGAAAGAAAGAAAAAAATCGCTACTAACACAGTAGGTATATATGGGTGTGAAAGCCTCCCTTGTGTTTCAGATGGAGAACATGGCATGTGATTTGGATATTGAAGACAAGTCTGAGTCTCTACAAAGAGAGAAAAACAAATGAGTAATTCAGGCAGCAGAAGTGACATTTACATAGATATTCAGGTAGAATATAGAATCTTAAGTGATTTTGAGTAACTGAATCTGATTTTTTCTCTTTTTTTTTTTTTTGGAGGAAGACTAGCCCTGAGCTAACTACTGCCAGTCCTCCTCTTTTTTGCTGAGGAAGCCTGGCCCTGAGCTAACATCCGTGCCCATCTTCCTCTACTTTATATTTGGGACGCCTACCACAGCATGGCGTGCCAAGCAGTGCCATGTCTGCACCCAGGATCCGAACCGGCGAACCCCCGCCGCTGAGAAGCGGAATGTGCGAACTTAACCTCTGTGCCACTGGGCCGGCCCCTGAATCTGACTTTTTTTTAGGTTGTTTGGAGGGATTGATCTTGCTGGATGGAAAGATAAATAGGTAGATAGACGGAGTGGAAGTATGAAGGGCTTTTTATGCCATGCTAATTTATTCAGATTTGGGAAATAAAATGCCAACTTGATAGAATTAGAGCATCTTGAGAAAAAATAGAGACATTTAGTAATAAAATGCAGTGTGATTCCATATTTGCAAAATGTAAAACTGTAAGTAATTTCCCATTCAGTTCCCAAAATTTGAATACAAGTGTACTTAAATGTTTGAATAATAATACTAACCATCGCAGCCAAAATATTAAACTTCATGTTTTTTTAAAAGTGAACTTAAATATACATATTTTTGATATATGTTTTCCAGTTTGGGTTTTTGCTATCAGAGATGCAACACTTGGTAGTTTAACAATTGAGAGAAAATTGAGATTTTCTAGGAGAGTTCAATTAAAAAAATAAAATAGAATTTAGCTCTCTCAAAGTAAAAAAATTAGAAAAATAAGTAAAATAAGTAAAGCATTTCCTAACACTGCTCAAGGTGAGAAGCACAACTTCATATTATAAACTTTGAAAAATATTGTGCACAGATAGATTTTTATGAGCTCTTTTCTTCCCCTCACTCCCAAATACACAAAGATTAAAGAAAAAGGTGACAACTTACAGTTTTAGAGTATATATTATTAAATTACTAAAAATAAGTAACTAAATCATCCTATGGAAGTCAGAGAGAAAAAACAAGTATCTAAGATGCGAAAATACAAGTGACTGTTTTTTGTGGTAGGTGATTTTTTTTCTCTTTTTTTCTACATAGAATTCAATGTCAGAAAAGAGTGGAGTGATTTCTGTAATACACTGAGGAAGAAAATAGTCTCGAACATGTAATGAATCAGACTTATGGACCCTGTATATTCTTCTAAAATAATAATTCTTATCCAACTAAACATTATTCCAGCTAACCATGGCAGACCTCAAAATCAATCTATCAGGAATGATGAGCCATGTTATAAAAATGGAGCAGTGAGCATTAGATTTATTAAAATATAAAACAAATGCTTAAAAATGTTTGAGATGATATTATTTAAATAAAATATTTCAAAGTTTTAAATAGATTGTATGTAACAAAATAGTAATAATAATATATATTATATAATGTCTTAGTACAATTATTTCTAAAGCTTCATAATAAAAGTTGGGAGTTTGAAATGATTGGGGAAAGTCTATAAAATAAAATGAAATAGCACTTTATTTCTAGAAGTAGTAAATGAAAAATATAGACTTGGTTATATTAATTAAATTTGGAACAGTAATACTAGAAAAACTAAAAATAATATATGGATATCTCTCTCTCCCTCTCTCTCTCTCTCAAGACTCCAAGTAGGAAACATGAACAAAATATATAGGAAGATGTAGAAAACAGGGAAAAGCAATATATTTGGAAATTCCACTTTCAGTTAGGATCTTTAGAAAGGATCTAGGTCTCACAAGAGATAATCTCTCAAACTAATAAAACAGACCGAGAAGTTGCGAAATCATATATATATATATTTTTTTTTTTTTGAGGAAGATTAGCCCTGAGCTAACATCTGCCATCAATCTTCCTCTTTTTTTGTTGCGCTATCATCTGTGCTCATCTTCCTCTACATTATATGTAGGACGCCTGCCCCAGCATGGCTTGATGAGAGGTGCTAGGTCTGTGCTCCAGATCTGAACTGATGAACCCCAGGCCACCAAAGCAGAGTGCATGAACTTCATTGCTACGCTACTTGGCTGGCCCCTATAATATAGATATATATATATATTTTTTTTTTTTTAAAGAAATGTTTGTAGATCTTATGGTCAGAGTTGTCTCCTGATTGGAATAGGCCCCTCTTCTTACTGTAGTAGACTCTTTCACCAACTTTACAGTAATTCCTCTAAATAATGTCTCTCCTTACTAAAACAACAACAAAAAACCAACCAAACAAACAAAACACTAGAGAGCAGACAATATCAGAAACTTAAGTGAACTAAATTTCAAAAAGTGTCCAGCCCTTTATAGGAAAGAAGGGAGAGACACATGTGGCTTTCCCTGTCCCTGGAGGAATAGGAGAAGAGGAATCTGCTATTGGAGTAAGAAAAGTACATTCTAAGTTTTATCTTGTGAATATTTTTCTTTTTATTTAAAAAAAAAATCAGCCTAAATGAAGAAGTACAAGATTCGTACAAGGATCTTTCTAAAGAATTGTGTTGAAGCCATTTTACTTCGTACTCAAAAAATTAAAGCAAGTTGTATCATAGAACATAAAAATAAAAGCCCCGGCCGTCAAGCTTCTAGAAGAAAACATAGGATAAACCTTTGCAGTCTTGGAAAGTATAGATGTATTGGACAGGACAAAAAAGACATCAACCTAAAGGAAAACCATGAATTTGTTCCCATCAAAATTAAAATTTTCTGTTCAGCAAAAGTAACCATTAAAATGAGTAGGCAAGATATTGCTAAAAAATATTTCTGGTATATCTGACTGAGTACTTTCATCCATTTTTTAATAAAGACTTTCATAAATAATATAAAGATGAACTATCCAAAATGAAGTAGAACTACTCAAAACTAGATCAACTGAACAGATAGATAACACAACGAAAAACTAAATAAATGTCAAATAAGCATATGAAAACGTGTTCCATGTTTTTAGTCTTCAAGAAAGCAAATTAAACTCCATCTCATACCCACTAGAATGGCTCAAATAAAAAGACTAACACCAACCGTTGGCATGAATACAACAACTGGAACTTTCGTACGTTGCTGATGGGTGTATAAAATTATACAACCACTGTGGAGAAAACTCTGGCAGTTTCTGTTAAAATTAGACATAAATCTAACCCCACTCCAAGGCATTTGCTCAAGAGAAAAGAAAACATATGTCCACCAAAAAAAATAAGTACAGGATGTCAAGATGTTCACAGCAGTTTGATCCGTGTATTAGTTTGCTAGGGCTGCCATAAACAAAATATCACAGACTCAGTGACTTAAACAACAGAAATTAATTTTCTTACAGTTCTGGAGTTGGGGGGCCAAGATCAATATGTCAGCAGGTTTGGACCTCTCTCCTTGACTTGCAGACGGCCTTCTGCCTTCTCACTGTGTCCATATTCGTTCTTTCCTCTGTGGACACGTGCCTGTGGCGTCTCTTTTGTATGTCCAAACTTCTTTTAAGGATATCAGTCAGACTGGATTCAGGCCCGCTCATATGAACTCATTTTCACTTAATCACCTATTTAAAGGTGCTGTCTCCAGATACAGACACATGGTGTATTTCTTTCCCTCCTTCTCTTCTCTCCTCCTCATTTACCTCAATGATTTTAATAGGAATATATCAAGTACGTTACTATCAAACACTTATTATCATTATTATCAAATATATAATTATGTGTGTTTTTATATGTGAATATACATATTCATATTTCAGCTTTTATCTGGAATCTAAGATGAATTATTGTTTTTACGTAAAAAGTATTTATTGAATAGCTAATATAAATTCCTTAATACTAAACTATATTTTGTTTCTTCTGTGTACTGCTTTAATGTTCAGAAATTCTACTTGTTGGTATTTATTTCAGATTATTTTGTATGACTATAATTGATATTGGAATTTGTTTTGGTTTGTTTTGTAAATTAGACCTTTATCAGTTTGCTGTCTTAGCTTAGAAAGCAGAGTCTGAAGCAAGGATTAAAGTACTGACACGAATTGCGAAGTACGAGTCAAGTTGAGGTGAGGAAACAAAGAGGCAAAAAAAAATGTAAGTAAGTAACATGATGTCATGGGTTATTGTTGGCCATCTCTTGTTGACAAGCCAGGCAGAGATATGACAGGTAGCTCAGAAAGAGTGTTTGGTTTGCTAGGGTTACCATAACAAAGGGCCCCAGACTGAGTAGCTTAAACAACAGAACCATAGTTTCACTCAGTTCTGGAGGAGAGTAGTCCAAGATCAAGGTGTTGGCAGATTTGGTTTCTTCTGAGGCCCTTCCCCTGGCTTGCAGATAGTTTCCTCCATCCGTGTCCTCAAAAGGTCTCTCTTCTATGCGTGCTCATCCCTGGTGTCTCTGCATGTTCAAATTTCCTCTTATAAAGACATCAGTCACATTGCATGAAGGCCCACCCTAATATCCACATTTTAGCATAATTACCTCCTTAATGGCCCTATCTTCAAATACGGTCACATTCTGAGATATTGGAGGTTAGGGTTTCAACATAGGAATTTGGAGGAGCACAGTTGAGCCCATAACACCATTTGAAGGAAACCTCATTTGAACAGTCCACAGAAGGAAAATGGAGAGAGGATCTTTTTTATCTTAAATCCTTCTCATTCTGCACTGACTAAAATTCATCCCAGAAGAACCTACCTCTTCCAAATGGTATCATCACAGAAGGCATCCATTCTAGTAGGCTAAGAGTGTGGGCCCGGCTGGTCAGAAAATCTAGGGAAATCTTCCACTCAGATTCCAGGCCGACCAAGAATATCAAAAACTCTGTGAAGCAGCACAGCTCAGAATCTGAGAAGGAACGTGTGGTTAGTCTCTACGCAGTTTTCTTACCATGGTTGTCCTAACTTTGTGATGGGAATTGGGGAGCTTTCATTTTCTTTCTGAGTTAAATTGTACCGGAATTATTTATTCCATGAATTTGAAATTGTCCACTTGAGAAATCACATGAATATGACATTTTGGAGAAGAACATTCTTGGTCAACATTCTCTATTTGTTTTAATGATGATTCATGTATTTAAGGTGTTATAACTCTTCTTGAATCAATTTTAATAATTTGTGTATTCTTAAAAAGTTCCTATTACGTTATTTTCAAATATATTTGCATTGCTTTGTGTGAAATTATGCCTCAAAAAGCCAAATTAATTTCCTCTTTATCTTTGAATATTTCCACTTTCTTATGTTGTTTTTTAAAAAAATTTTATTTATTTATGTATGTATTTATTTATTTTGGTGAGGAAGATTGTCCCTGAACTAACATCTGTGCCAATCTTCCTCTTTTTGCTTGAGGAAGATTGGCCCTGAGCTAACATCTGTGACAATCTTCCTCTATTTTGTATATGGATGACACCATAGCTTGGCTTGATGAGTGGCATGTAGGTCTGCATCCAGGATTCAAACACACAAACCCCAGACCACCTAAACGGAGCATGCAAATTAACTATTACACCACCCGGCCAGCTCTGCCTTAATGTTTTTTAATCTATCGCTTATAATTATTTCTTAATTCTAGTATTTTTTATCTTTTCAATTCATTAAGTTCTGCTTTTAAACAACATATCTTATTCCTCTTTTTAAACCTCCACTATGGATTTTTTAGCAAAAACATATGTAACAAAAGACACAAAATAATAGACCTTTCTTTCACTTTTATCTCATTTTGTTTTTGCATTAGCTAATGTGTTTGCTATTGCTCTTTTTACTTTAAAACTTTGAGCCAATTTCTTTTAATGATGTATTTGTTATGCAAATACTTGTATTTTAAATCTGAGTACTCTTTGTTTTTAAGATACTTGAGATCAAACTTTTAAATGTATTAATGTTTATTGACATAGGAATGTTTGATCTAAAATCTTCTGTGGTAACCGTTATTCAAACTCAGCTTTACTGGGAGTGCAGGAAGGGGCGGGGTGGGGAGACACTGTGGAACCAGAACACTACAATTTTTAGAATAGTTTGGAATATACATTGGTTGAAGCTGAACTAATCAAGAATTATATACCCACAAACATGCATTCAGTGCTCTCATTGAGGGAACTAGCCGTTACAATACTTCCTTTCATTAATTGATGTCAATTTACACTAAATGGAACATAAAAGCCTGATGTTTCTTGGCGTAATATTCATGAAAGAAAGGACAGAGAGGAGTCTGGACTGAATCATTGAATAAAATGCGTGTACAGCACATCTAATCACTCCCTATGTCCTTTACAAGGATCAGAGCATTTTGTAACCCTGGCCAGAGAATAGTTGTTCTCTTTAGGCTAAAAATGCTGAAGAGAAAGTTTCATTTCCCGATGTCACTGACACTGAAAGAAGCTCAGCAAGATCAAGTTCACAGGACCTTGCTCCTCTGACCACAGGGGTGATCATACACATCGAACTAGGACAACATGGAAATTTGAAATTGAGTTGAGACCACAGAAATGGAAAGATTTCAGAGCTGAGGAGTTGGATAATGTTGTTCCAGGAAATACCATGAAAACACATGCCCCGAAAACATACCAAGATGTTAAATTCTTATCCCTTTTTAAGCTTGGTAATTCTGTTTTTCCTTTGATTATGTGGGCTAACCATTTCCTTTTGCTGAAGTTTGGCAGCGTTGGTTTCTTTTTTCTTTCAAAGAGTACTTTCATAAGCTAATTTCAATATAATCACATTGTATGCAACTGCTATACTGTTTTCCCCCCAGAAGAATTCAATTAAGAAAAACCTGTCTAAAGCTATACTGATAAATATGTAATATTCGTCTTTCTGTAATGGTAATAATTTGCACTTCATCAAGGTTAGTCAGAATGTACGCAATAAATGTGTCTAACTGAATTATCTGTCTTTGAATTTTACATTGGCTTTGAGAGGTAGTTCCCTATTTCTTCTCTGTATGGGAGTGTCAGTGAAAAAAGAGAAAAAATGCCTGAACTATTTAGACACAGAAGTGTCTGTTTAATTGCTCTTGGGTTGTTGCTTGAAGGAATGAATGCTTATAATCTAGTATCTTGAAAAAACAACAGATCCTACAGTTACATTAGTTTAAGTCAAAACTAAAATCCAATATAAACCAATGTTAAAGAACAAAATTTGCTGTCAGTAAATTATATCATGACTTTAATCTCTAGGAGTAATTTTACATGAGTGTAAAATAATATTTGATCACAGAAACAGTGATTCCAATTTTTCGTGTGTTAATAGTTGGTAGGTATTTGATTACCTACTTATGAAGTTGCATATTCAAAGAAGTTATTAAAGTATTTGGAATTTTAACTTTAGACAATGAAAAATGTATGTAAAAATTTTGTGCAATTCTGGATAAAACTGAAGAAAGCGAAGGTATGTAGATTTCAGTCTTATCTTTGGCATTGCCCTTTGGGAAACAGGTGTCAAGTAGATTAATTCATCTTAAGATTCTTTATTTGTAAAATGGTGAGCTTAATACTTGTCTTATTTCATGTATATTTTGGTATTATATAATAGGTAAAAGCGTTTTTAAAAATGAAACAATAGTGGAGAAACACCTCTAGAACAAGAACTGAAAAAACAAATGTCTTTCCATAAATGCAATGAGAACACTGACAAAATTTGTTCAAATCAACCTTCTCAGAACTCTGGAAATTAACCAAAGACTTGTAAAAATCAAAGAAGCATTCATTCAAGAAAAATAGCTAAATCTCAGTAAGAATAGTGAGATTTGAAATGTTTTGACATACTCTATTTCCATCCTCCTTTCTTCAGCTCCATTATAAGCTGGAAACCAACAATCTCACAAGTATAGTCAACATTCTAGCAGCCACTGGAGGGGTCAGAATGAGTTGGAATCCTCCCCAAATTGCTGTCCCAGAGAATTATCACTATTTGATCCATCTGGACTCATCTGATAATTCCACTTCAAGGTTTGTCTTTATTTTATTTGACTTAGAGCTCTCTCTATGCAAACAGTTCTATCCCTAAAGTGTTTGTTGAAAATAATCAGCAGACATTGTTTAACATCATAGCTGACTGAAGTGTCAGTACGAGTCAGGACTATCAGGAGGCTGACCAAAATACTTAAAAGGAAAAACAGGGAATGAGGGGTCTTTGAAAAGCTCCAAGATATGTGTTGGAATCTAGAAGGCTCTAGCATATGCACAGCTGTGGGCATTTACAGAAAAGATTGGAGAGGGCCATAATGTCTCTCTTTGACTGATCTTGACACTCTCACAGCAGGTAGTGAGGCTTAAGGCAGAGTTGTAGACTCTCTACTAGAGAATTGAGGACCTACCCCCAAAATACAGACTCCTTCAGCAAAGGCTGGGAGACTTAGTAGCTTCAGGACAATTAATGCAATGTCTATCTAGTGATTAGCTGACTACTAGGATAATTGAGCACAGACTTCAGTGGTCACACATGTCAAAGAATGCAGACTTTAGAGAATTAGACCAAGAAAGTCACAAAGCAAACAAATAACAGCTAGAAGCTGCAACAACATAAAAATATCCTGGGGAGGAGAGAGAACCTGATTTGCAGAATGGCCACATTACTTAAAACCCAATTCACAAAAAAGTATATGAAAATGCAAAGAAATAGGAAAATAAGGCCCATATATCACAAAAAATAGAGTCAACAGGGACTATTTCTAAGGAAGCCCAGACTTTGGACTTACTAGTCAAAGGCTTTAATTCTAAATATGTTCAAAGGACTAAAGGAAACAACATCTAAGGATCAAACAAAAATGAGAAAGATGTCTTGCCCAGTAGAGAATATCAATAAAGAGATGGAAATCATCTTTACAAAAAGAACCAAATAGAAATTATGGAGTTAAAAATATAATAACTGAAAGAAAAAATTTATTAGAGTGGTTCAATAGCAGATTTGAACCAGCAGAAGAAAGAAAGAAATGTTTATTTTAAGGCCCAAGGAAAACACTAAGAAAATAATTTTAAAAATATAATAAAAGAAAGAACAAGAAAATAAAAAGAAGTTATACTACAAAATACCTAGCTTAAAGACAGAAATCAAGGAATAGAAGAAAAACATGACAAACTTGAAGGGCATAACATACAATTCAATAATAAAAGTTGAAACCTTAATACTCCACTTTCAATAATGCACAGAACAACTAGGGAGAAAACCAACAAGGAAACAGAAGTCTTGAACAACACTGTAAAGCAACAGGATCTAACAACTATAGCACACTCCTCTAAAAGGAGTAGATACATCCTGCCCAAGTGCATATGAATATTCTCCAGGATAGACCCTATACTATCCATAAAATAGGCTCAATAAAGATAAAAAAGTTGAAGTCATACAAAGTATATTCTCTTACCAAAATGGAATAAAGTTAAAAATCAATAGTAGACATTAACAGAAATCCATAACAGCATTTTGAGAAATATACAAATATGTGGAAATCAAACAATACTTCTAAACAACCAATGATTCAAAGAAGAAATCAAAAAGGAAGTATGAAAATCCTTTTTTGGATGAATGTAAATTAAAAAAGGCAACATAAAATTATGGGATGCAGTTAAAGTAGTGAAATGTATAGTTGCAAATGATTATATTAAAAAAGAAACATGATCTCTAAGCAATAACCTACCATTCCATGTTAAGACGTTAGAAAAAGAAAGAGCAAATAAAAACCAATGAAAGTAGAAGAAAGGAAATAAAGATTAGAGTAGAAAAAGTAAAATAGGGGATAGTAAAACAATAGGGAAAAATAAATTGAACTCAAAGATATTTCTTTATAAAGATCAATAAAATTGACAAACCTAAAGTTTATGCTATGCTACACTGACCAAAAAAAAGATAGAGAAGACTGAAATTACTAAAATCAGGAATGAAGGAGGAAGCATCATTACCAACCTTACAGAAATAAGAAGAATTGCAAGGTAATAGTATGAACAGCTGTATGCCAAAAAATCAAAGTTAGATTTAAAATTGTCAACATAATAAAAGCAAAAAAAAAAAATCTAGCTTCTCATAAAAAAGATTACTCAATATAGCCAAGTAGTATTTATCCCAGGAACACAGGATATTGATTTACCAAATGAAAAGAAAAATCATAAAAGATACTATCTTAATAGAATAAAGAATCAAAAACACCTGATCATCACAATAGTGCAGAAAAAAACTTGACAAATGCCAATGCCCTTTCATAATAAAAATATTCAACAAGATGTTCAACTTCAACAACCTTTTATAGGCCATCTGCAAAAATCTCACACCTACAATCATATTTAATGATGAAGGAATAAATGCTTACTCCTTAAAACTCAGGAAGAAGACAAGATACTTTTTTATTGACATCTATCTATGTTTGTGAAAAATTGCTAGCTGAACCTAAGATTAAATATAGAGGTCAATAAAAAAGAATGAAAAGTCCCGAAATATAACTTTACATTTATGATAAATGAATTTTCAACAGAGAGGCACAGATTTCTATGGGGAAATAATAGTCTTTTCAATAAATGGTGGTAGGACAACTGGATATCTAGATGCCAAAGAATATATTTGAGCCCTTTATCACAACATACTCTAACTGAAAATGGATTATTTCCCTAATTGTAGAGCCAAAATGATAAATTTGTTAAGAGAAAACAAGAGTAAATCTTCATAAATTGGATTTGGTGATGGATTCTTAGATATAATACCAAAAACACAAGCAGTGAAAGAAAAAAAAAAGAAAAGCTCGCTTCATCAAAATTACAATTTTTGAGCTCAATACAATAATAGTAGGGGACCTCAACACACCATTAACACCAATGGACAGAACATCCAGACAGAAAATCAACAAGGAAATAATAGAATTAAATGAAAAATTAGACCAGATGGACTTAATAGATATATATAGAACACTTCATCCAAAAACAGCAGGTTACACATTCTTCTCAAGTGCACATGGAACATTCTCAAGGATTGACCATATTTTGGGAACCAAAGCAAACATCAATAAATACAAGAGAGTTGAAATAATATCAAGCATCTTTTCTGATCATAACGCTATTAAACTAGAAATCAACTACAAGAAAAAAGCAGAGAAAGGTGCAAAAATGTGGAGACTAAACAACACGCTTCTCAACAAACAATGGATCATTGAAGAAATTAAAGAAGAAATCAAATATTATCTGGAGACAAATGAAAATGAGAACACGACATACCAAATCATTTGGGATGCAGCAAAAGCAGTCCTAAGAGGGAAATTCATCGCAATACAGGCTCACCTCACTAAACAAGAAAAAGCTCACGTAAGCAACCTCAAACGACACCTAACAGAACTAGAAAAAGAAGAACAAACAAAGCCCAGAGTCAGTAGAAGGAGGGAAATAATAAAAATAAGAGCAGAAATAAACGATATTGAAACAAAAAAGACAATAGAAAGGATCAATGAAACAAAGAGTTGGTTCTTCGAAAGAATTAACAAAATTGACAAACCCCTAGCCAGACTCACCAAGAAAAGAAGAGAGAAAGCGCAAATTAATAAAATCAGGAATGAGAGAGGAGAAATCACAACAGATACCAATGAAATACAAGAGATCATAAGAGAATACTATGAAAAACTATATGCCAACAAATTGAACAACCTGGAAGAAATGGACAAATTCCTAGACTCCTACAATCTCCCCAAACTGAATCAGGAAGAAATGGAGAATCTGAATAGACCAATCACAAGAAAGGAAATAGAAACGGTAATCAAAAACCTTCCCAAAAACAAGAGTCCAGGACCAGACGGCTTCTCTGGAGAATTCTACCAAACATTCAAAGAAGACTTAATACCTATTCTCCTCAAACTGTTCCAGAAAATTGAGAAAGATGGAGAACTCCCTAACACATTCTATGAAGCCAACATCACTCTGATCCCCAAACCTGACAAGGACAACACAAAGAAGGAGAACTACAGGCCGATATCACTGATGAACATAGATGCAAAAATCCTCAACAAAATTTTGGCAAACCGATTACAGCAATACATCAAAAAGATTATACACCATGATCAAGTGGGATTTATACCAGGGACACAGGGATGGTTCAACATCCGCAAGTCAATCAACGTGATACACTACATCAACAAAATGAAAAACAAAAACCACATGATCATCTCAATAGACGCAGAGAAAGCATTCGACAAGATCCAACACCCATTTATGATAAAAACCCTCAGTAAAATGGGTATAGAAGGAAAGTACCTCAACATAATAAAGGCCATATATGATAGACCCACAGCCAACATCATACTCAATGGACAAAAGCTGAAAGCCATCCCTCTGAGGACAGGAACAAGACAAGGGTGCCCACTTTCACCACTCCTATTCAACATAGTACTGGAGGTGCTGGCCAGAGCAATTCGGCAGGAAAAAAAAATAAAAGGAATCCAAATAGGTAACGAAGAAGTAAAACTCGCGTTGTTTGCAGACGACATGATCTTATACATAGAAAACCCCAAAGAATCCACAGAAAAACTATTAGAAATAATCAACAACTACAGCAAAGTAGCAGGGTATAAAATTAACGTGCATAAATCAGTAGCATTTCTATACACTAACAATAAACTAACAGAAAAAGAACTCAAGAACTCTATCCCATTCACAATCGCAACGAAAAGAATAAAATACCTTGGGATAAACTTAACCAAGGAAGTGAAGGATCTATACAATGAAAACTACAAGACTTTCTTGAAAGAAATTGACGATGACATAAAGAGATGGAAAGACATTCCTTGCACATGGATTGGAAGAATAAACATAGTTAAAATGTCCATACTACCCAAAGCAATATACAGATTCAATGCTATCCCAATCAGAATCCCAAGAACATTCTTCACAGAAATTCAACAAACAATCCTAAAATTCATATGGGGGAACAAAAGACCACGAATTGCTAAAGCAATCTTGAGCAAGAAAAACAAAGCCGGCGGAATCACAATCCCTGATTTCAAAACATACTACAAAGCTACAGTGATCAAAACAGCATGGTACTGGTACAAAAACAGGTGCACAGATCAATGGAACAGAATTGAAAGCCCAGAGATAAAACCACACATCTATGGACAGCTAATCTTCGACAAAGGAGCAGAGGGCCTACAATGGAGAAAAGAAAGTCTCTTCAACAAATGGTGCTGGGAAAACTGGACAGCCACATGCAAAAGATTGAAAATCGACCATTCTTTTTCACCACACACCAAAATAAACTCAAAATGGATCAAAGACCTAAAGATTAGGCCTGAGACAATAAGTCTTTTGGAAGAGAATATAGGTAGTACACTCTTTGACATCAGTTTCAAAAGAATCTTTTTGGACACTGTAACTCCTCAGTTGAGGGAAACAATAGAAAGAATAAACAAATGGGACTTCATCAGACTAAAGAGCTTCTTCAAGGCAAGGGAAAACAGAATTGAAACAAAAAAACAGCTCACTAATTGGGAAAAAATATTTACAAGCCACTTATCCGACAAAGGGTTAATCTCCATAATATACAAAGAACTCACACTGCTTAACAACAAAAAAACAAACAACCCGATCAAAAAATGGGCAGAGGACATGAACAGACATTTCTCAAAAGAAGATATGAATATGGCCAATAGACACATGAAAAGATGTTCATCATCGCTAATCATCAGGGAAATGCAAATCAAAACTACACTAAGATATCACCTTACCCCCGTTAGATTGGCAAAAACATCCAAAACCAAGAACAACAAATGTTGGAGAGGTTGTGGAGAAAGAGGAACCCTCATACACTGTTGGTGGGAATGCAAACTGGTACAGCCACTATGGAAAACAGTATGGAGATTTCTCAAAAAGTTAAAAATAGAAATACCCTATGACCCAGCCATCCCATTACTGGGTATCTATCCTAAGAACCTGATATCAGATATCTCAAGAGTCCGTTGCACCCCTATGTTCATCGCAGCATTATTTACAATAGCCAAGACGTGGAACCAGCCTACATGCCCAGAAACTGATGATTGGATAAAGAAGATGTGGTATATATACACAATGGAATACTACTCAGCCATAAAAAAAGACGAAATTGGCCCATTCACAACAATGTGGATGGACCTCGAGGGCATTATGTTAAGCGAAATAAGTCAGTCAGAGAAAGACGAACTCTATATGACTCCACTCATAGGTGGAAATTAGTATATTGAGAAGGAGATCTGATCGGTGGTTACCAGGGAAAAGGGGGGGTGGGGGGAGGGCACGGAGGGGGTAGTGGTGTACCCACAACATGACTAACAAAAATGTACAACTGAAATTTCACAAGCCTGTAATCCATCATAACATTAATAAAAAAAAAAAAAAAAAAAAAAAATTACAATTTTTGAGCTTCAAAGAATTCTATCAAAAAAATAAAATTCAATCCACAAAATTGTAAAATATATTTGCAAATCATATGTCTATCTGTTAAGGGACTTCTATACAGAATATATAAATATATAAAAATATATACTTGTATGTAGAATGTAATAATATATACAACTCAACAATAAAAAGATGAATAATCCCATTAAAAAATGTACTAATGATATTAATATACATTTTTTATAACAAAATATACTAAAGACCAAAAAGCACATGGAAAGATGGTCATAGGGAAATTCAAATCAAAAACACAAGATATCAATTCACACCCTCTGGGATGACTAAAATAAAAATATATAGATCATAACAAGTCTTCAGCCTGAACGCGGATAAATCAGATCTGTCATTGCTGGTGAGATTGTAAAAGAGTTCAGCCACTTTGCAAAACAATCTGGCCGTTCCTCAAGTGGTTAAACATAAAGTCACCGTATGAGTGAGGAGAGCAGCTCTTAGGTGTATATCCAAGAGAATTAAAAACATCTGTCCAAACTTTGCACTGAATGTTTATAGTAGCATTATTCATAACAGCCACAAAGGTAGAAAAATCCACACAGTCATCAAGTGATGAATGGGTAAACAAAGAGTGGTATGTCCATACAATGAAATATTATGTAGCCATAATAAGGAATGAAATACATTCTGAAGCATGGATCACTTTAAAAATAGTATGCTAAGTGAAAGAAACTAGTCACAAAAAACACATTGTATAATTACATTTGTATGAAATGTCTAGAATAGGCAAATCTATAGAGACTATAGATCGTAGATTAGTGGTTGCCTAGGGCTAGGGAGGGGGGGATAGGTAAGGGTGTGGGATTTCTATGGTAAGATAGTAGTGATGGCTGCGCAACTCTGTGAATATAGTAAATAGCATTTAATTGTACAATTTCATAGTGAGAACGTTATACTTTATGAATTATATTTTAATAAAGCTATTACCATGAAATCATAACAGAGCTCTTTGTCAAGTTTTCTTTGGGTGGTATATGTCTTAATTTTAAGGAATTGAAATAAATGAATTTAATATTGAATAAAAATATCTACTGCAAGTGAAAAGAAACAATTAGAAGATAGAATTTTCTGACAGTAATGATAAAATATCTGTGTATAAAAATACTCCCTCAAACTAATATCAATATTTATTTATATTAGCCAGCATTGATTATCTCATAAGTTCTAAGCAGTATGCTTAGCAGTTTGCTTGATTTTTTCTCCTTTAATTCTCAGAACACTTTGAAATTTATTCTCTTCATTTTATACATTAGACATATTAGTGAGGTTAAATATTTCATTCAAGGTCTTACAGTTCATAAATGGCATCACCAAGACAGGAATCCAGATCAATTAATTGTAAAGCAAATACTCTTGCCTACTAAATTATAGTGTACTCTTTTTATTCAAGACTAAATGAATAACAAGCATTTATTTACGGCATTGATATTTTCACAGCTATCTTACAAGTTTTCCAGAGATTTATTGTTTGAAGTGGGATTTAATTGAATCCACGTTCCTATATCAAAGAAAAGGTGAGGAAGTGGATTTTCAGGATTTATTACCATGAGCCCTCTTCAACTCATTACACTACTCGAACTAGCTGAGATCACATATCTAGGCGAATTGTTCATTTTAATATCTGTCTGCTTACATTGGAAAGCACCTACAGACCACAACAATAAGCATTATTCAAATGACAAGTAGAAAGCAAATCCTCAAGTAAACATTTAGGGGAAAGTAGCTAAACAAATAAATGCAATTACAAATGGGAATGTGGCGTTTTCATAGTGAGGCAAGATTAGGTAAAGACTTTATCTGGGATCTAAATTGTTTACAGTGGCTTTCCCCCAAACCAGTGATTAGGATTAGTGTTTTGATGTTCTGTTTAAAATCCTTTTACCTGAATTTTGGACAGTCTTACTTTGATGTGGTCCCTTTTTATCTGCTTCTTTAATTTCCTTTGAATAATTTACTTAATATCCATTTTATAAAGTCTCCTTGACTGATGATCATATAATCTTTAGAATTTTAGGCCTAAATCTTAGATGCCATCTAGTCCAACCTCTCATTTCACAGGAGAGGAATTCGGAGCCAAGATGAGTTAAGACCAACCCAAACATTTTCTCTTCAAAATATGAGAAGCTTTCTTCCATAGGTTTCTTTATGGAAAAGACTGCTCAGTTTGATTACAAATCTATTTCAGATAAATGCTTGAATTGCTTAAATTTAATTTAAATTTACTCATTTTCCCTAGGATTTTCCTTCTATTCTTAACTTTCAGATTCTTTTCTTCTTTTTAATCTGAGCTATTTAAATAGATCTTATGAGCTTTTTATTCATTCTTACATAAGTATCTATACAAACCACTTATCTGCCAGAACACAGGGTACAGGGTTTCTTTAGCCTCTCTCAGTGTTCTCTTCAGAAATAAAGGATTCCAACCCTCTAATCTTAGGAAATCTTTGACAGCTCAGCATTAAAGGGTTTTTAATAGAGTTTCTGTGCTGGAATAAGAATGGATATCCTCTTATGCCTTCTCTGTCTGGCCAGTTTATAATAAACTGTATTAGAATAAATTATAATAATTCTAAAACAGAACATCAAAACACTAATCCTAATCACTGGTTTGGGGGAAAACCACTGTAAACAATTTAGATCCCAGATAAAGTCTTTACCTAATCTTGCCTCACTATGAAAACGCCACATTCCCATTTGTAATTGCATTTATTTGTTTAGCTACTTTCCCCTAACATGTTATATATAATAAATTTATTCAATATATAATAAATTATACAAAGAGCATAATTTATTCCCAGCAATTTGAAGCAGGCTGAGGTTCTCTCACAGTCAGAGAAAGCACTTACAAGCCTACATCTTCAATTTATCATGTATATTGTGAAAACTTTTCAATGTCCTCTAACTTTGCCATTGTTATTTGCCCTAAATTTGACTTGGAACAGTTTCTAAGTGGGGCTGTCATTGTTCAAATACAAATTGTACATAAATAAGAGTTCTGGCCTCTTCATCCATTTTATGCTTGCACAAGCTAAAATTATCTTATAACCCCCATATGAAGGGTTTGAAAAGGTTAAAAGAACAATTTTTACCAGGATTCAGCTCAAAAATCTCCATAGGATCAGTGAAAGGCAAGAATGAAAAGTAGGCATTCCATTAACAGTTGTTCAATTGAGTCACAGAAGCTTTACTCAGTCTTGGAGACTTTTTTCTTTTTTGTTCCCATTATCCAAACTAGTGAGATTCTACTCTAGCATAAGCTCATTACAAACGTTCCACATTCTGAAGTTACTAAAATGTATAGATTTACACAAAAACAATTAGCTAAATTATTCCAGGGTGCTGGAAGCACAGTGCTTTCTGGGCTGCTTTGGAGCCATTATAGCCAGAAAAAAATGGAGTCCCGTGAACAGTGACTGGGCTTTATTTTCAGGAAGAAACCCAGAATCACAAATAAAAATAACACGAATTTTAAAGATACCCTAGAAGAAGAGGACGAGTTCCTTGGGGAGTCAAAGAGAAATAGTATTCTGCTCTAATTAGGAGCTTTGGTAGCAGTCTATTAAGAACTGAGTGATAGTTTGGGGGCTGGCCTGGTGGTGCAGCAGGTAAGTGCGCACGTTCCACCTTGATGACCCGGGGTTCCCCGGTTCGAATCTTGGGTGCGGACATGGCACCGCTTGGCAAGCCATGCTGTGGTAGGCATTCCACATATAAAGTAGAGGAAGATGGGCATGGATGTTAGCTCAGAGCCAGTCTTCCTCAGCAAAAGGAGGAGGATTGACAGATGTTAGCTCAGGGCTAATCTTCCTGGGGTGGGGGAAAGAACTGAGTGGTAGTTAATTATAGACAAGCACACAGAAATTGCATATGGCTTAAAATGTAATGAATATGTGAATTGTTTATAATTTACTGATTTTATTTTTATACACCACACCAATTGTTATTAGGCTCAAATCAAGTTCTGGCCATTAAAGAAAGAACAAATTTTCCTAAGCAAGTAAAAATATCACTGAATAAGACAGAGGCCAATGAAGTGAATTATTTGAATGATATTAACAACTACTTACTTCATTTCTGTCACTTCCTTGGCTAAATTCCCTACTTTCAAACTCTTATTTCTTGTTCTCCAGTGTACCCTTAGTATATCAACCTTCCTCCTCATGGCTCTTATCTCTCCGATGTATGTCAGAGTGAACATAATGCCTGCCCACTATGATATATATTGATTTTTGTCTAGGTTCTGCTTGTGGCATCGACAACCTGAAAGTAAGATGTGCACAGCTATTTCCATAATGTGTTCTTAGTCCTGCTCAGCTCAGACATTTTTGTCCTAACAAAAATGCCATATTAAAATAATCTATTGAAGTACTGTTAGGAGAAGGACTGTAGACTCTCTGTTTGCCTTAATTTTCCCCAATTTGCAATGAGTAAACCAGATTAGTGTGCTTTCAAAAAGTTTAGATCAGGCAGAACTCTGGTTGCAGCAAGTTATTTAGAAAATGTACATATGTCATTATTTCAGCTGCTTAGGTCATTTCTGAGAAACAGACTTGAATTTTATTTTTCATTGCAACATCCATTATGTAATTATTTTCAAATCATATAGATGTATTCTCAATGGATTATTTGTCTTAAATTTTAATTAATATTCATTTGTAAAGAGAGCTCTACTTTCCCCCTTTATTCAGGCTTCAAATGGGTCTCTATAAATACAGCCTGTATACAAACAAGAAAAGAAAACAAACCTTTCCAGGTAAACAACAGCAGCTTGTCTCCAACATTCACCCTGTACCTTCCCCGTTTGCTCTGAATTTTTGTTCATTCTCATACTTTGTGATTCCTTAATTCCTTGACTTTTTGGCTTCCGTATATAGCAACAAACCTTTCTTATTTTTACTAACTGCCTGAACTTTTGTATGTCCCTGTTAAATATGTTTCTGTTGCTCACTTTGGTTTTACATTCCATCATTTTGTTGTCAGAAAAACTGGCATCAGCCACTGATTCATAACTTCAAACCTGAAGACCAGCTTTGCAAAATGCTAGGCTCTGGGGAAACAATGAATAAAACTTTATACTATTTCCTTGACAACTTATAATTTCACTTGGGAGAGCTGTATTATCAGAAATTGTATTTTAATTCTTAATTAGTAAAGATTCTACTTTTTACAACTGTCAAGTATGGGTGCATTTAGAGTAATATAACTAATTAAAATTAAGACATAAATATTATAAATATTACAAAATATTATCAGGAATATGAATATTGTATAACAAACTATCCATATACATAGAAGGATTCTGATATTAATAATTAATATTTTTGTGTGCTTACCCTGTGCCAGGTACTATTCTAATAGCATTAGTCACTTGTTGCTTAATGATGAAGAGACGTTCTGTGTCTTTAGGCGATTTTGTCATTGTGAAAACGTCATAGAGTATACTTACACAAACCTAGATGGTATAGACTACTACATACCTAGGCTATATGGTACTAATCTTATGGGACCACCATCATATATGCACCCCATCATTGACCAAAATGTCCTTCTGTGGCCCATGATATATATTAATTAATTGATTCTTGCAATAACTTCATGAGATAAGAACTACTATTATTTCAGTTTTACTCATGAGAAAACTGAAGCAGAGAAGTTAAGCAACTTGTCTAGTGTTTTACCTAAACACAGCTAGTGAGTGATTGAGGTTGGGTTAAAACGCGGGTGATGTGACTCCAGATCTCAAAAGACTAACCACAATGCAGGTCTGAGGATTACATTCAAGAAATAATACTACAGAACTTATCAAATCATTTATCTTTTCATTAGGTTAATATTATGGAGTATGAACAATGTGCCAAGCATTTTACTACACTGGAAGAAAAATGAGAATAATATAGGCTTGAGTCTTTCTTTGGAGCTTAAAGTTTAGTGGAGAAAAGAAGCTAAAATTAATTATGCCTGTATTGAGAAATTTTGATATTTACTTCAAAAGTGAGGTAGAGAGCCCATTAAGAGATCATATGAAAGGTAACTTAAGATGATTGGAAAAGGGGAGTGATCAGAGAAGCCGCCTAAACAATGGGCCAAGGCCTTAGAAAGAGTAGACATCGTTTGGTGAAGTGGGAAAGCAGGAGGATGGTAGTGAGCGGGGAGGAGGTTGAAACTCTTCCAGAAAGAGAGAATAGTATGTATGAAATTCCTGAGACAAGAAAGAGGGGCATAGTTTTGGTAGGACTGCAGAGGAAGTCTGAACCCCATCATGCAGAACTCTGTAAATGAGTTGAAGACCTTGGACTGTCTTGCAAGAGCAATGGGAAGTTACTAAAAGGATTTTAGTCATAAGCAATTTATTTACTTTGGCTGCACTATGGAGCACAGAATGAAGGGTAGACTCATAGAATCCAATAAAAAAAAGTTGTTGATTATAATTATAATAATTTAGACAAGTTTCTTTTAGTTTGTTTCTGGTGCATCTGGATTTGTAGTACAGAGAAATACAATTGTTTTATCTGTTAATAAAAACTTTAGTTGTAACAGTATAGATAACTCTCTAGGACCACATATAGAAAGCTTAATTGTTCTTGGCCTCTGGGATGCAAAGTGTTTAAAAACAAGAGTTTGGAATTCAATGCCAACTCCTGAACTCTACTATTTGCAAATTATATAACCTTGGGCAAGCTATTTGCATGGAAAGGGAGAGCAGAGGTGGAGGGAGGCAAAAACCTACAGAGAGGGTCCTTATTGCATAAAGGAGGCACATTTGCTCCAAAAGCATAACGGCACAAAGTCAATACATTGCTTGCTAAAGAAAAACAATTTAGTAAAAATATTGGATTCTATTTAATTTATTACTTAATCAAAGAGGGGTTTGTTTTGGAAATATCATCAAATAAGGTTAAAATTGTCACACAAAGATATAAACATCAGTTTACAGGAAATTTCCTTTTGTGGAATATCTCACTCCTTAAAGAATAAAACATGACTTTACGTCAGTCCTGTGGTATGAAAACATTCAATGAGGCAACATCTATTTATTGATCCTCTCTTATATGTGGTTCAGTAGATTTAAAACTTCATAAGCATACATATTCTTGGTTGATGGGATAAAAATTCTCCAGTTCTGTGTCATACTAATTTCCGATGCTGACTTTAATTATATTTGATTTATAGATTAAGCATTTCTTAATGGGTTTATTAAGGAGATAAGTTCACAATTCTAAGAAAGAAATTTATGGGTTTCCAAAAACCACGGTAAAAATAGCTTGGTAGAAACATATCCATTTTAAAGGAAAGAAAGAAAAGAAAAACAACTCTATGCTTGCCTCAACTAGATCTGATCTAATTCTACTGCTAAAAATGCTGTTATCAGTCCTGTATATTGACACGTATTTTTACCAATAGAGGAAGTTACTGTGGCTGGTATTTGATAGAAAAGCATGTTGCAGCTGTTAGGGGAAAGAAAGGAAAGAGACAGAGACACTAGATGCTTGTTCCTCAGGCTAATTTGCTGCTTCTAACCTTGTATTTGTTGACCCTCACCTTTTGTCCACATTTTCCTCACACCACCAGTATGCACTCATAAATTTCAGTTCCCGAGCTTATTACATTTGAGACTGTAAAATGCCAGGAGCTACGGTGCTGAAAGTGCTGCCTCACAGACAATTTTCTCCAATGATATTAACCTTGAATGCAAGAGACGTAAGTGATGGAGAGTTTACAACACCAAATAAGTTATAGTCTGTTTAGTCTAAACCCTTCATTTAAAGGAAAATTAACTAGCCTTGGAGGTCAGGGGAACTCTACAATTACCCTGATATTCTTGGCCTGTTGATGACTATACTTAACTACCACAACAAAAACAACAAAACCATCATTTTAGATGTCCTCATTTAAGAAGCTACTGTTACAAATAAAAAAGAAGGTTGATCTAGTTGGGTTACTTATTTCAGATTATTCTGTAGAAAGCAAAGTCCATGCATGTGATGGTAATTTACACTAGGCGTGTGAGACACATAATTTTGGTCTATATACATTGATTACTTCAAATTCGGTTCACTTAAATCTCATTGTTTTAATAATTGTGAACAGCATTTAAAACTATCTGGAGTAAATATTTTGCATGCTTAACACTTTCAGGAAAGGTGTGAATTTTAATATTATGCTTTCACATCTCAAAAATACATAGAAGTCAGTCAATTTCCTTAAAAAATATTTATGAAACCAAAATGGTAATTTTACAAACCCCAAAATCTTCAGTTTGAAAATTATAAAATTTATAAAATGTGTTTTATATTAAACTTTTGGAGGTATATAAAACAAAAAACACCTGCATATCCTCTGCTTAGATTTCTCCCATCAGTACCAAGGCTCTCATATCCCAGCTGCCAGAAGTGTGAGCTTTTGCTGGCTCACAGCTGAGCCTCTATCTGGGAATTGGCCTCAGCCAAAGGGAACTAACTGCCTTGCTCAAGGTTGTGGGCCCTCCCAAGAAAGGCTTGCATCCAATGACTGGTTGACTTGGGAGTACAAATTGTCAGGTCTTTTGCCACAATCCAGGACAACTGAATGTCATTCCAGCTTCAGAGCTTCCCATGGGATTGACTGAGATCTTTGTTTAATGCATTACAGTTCAACTTCTCCCTCTGCCTAACCCTGTTTCCTTGACTTCCTCAAGGATTGTGTCCTAGAGTACTCCACAACAAACTTCATGCTTACCAGTCTCTATCTTAAAGTTTGCTTCCCAAAGGAATCCATCCTAAGACAGATGGTCTTAGGGTGATCCAAGGAAGCAATCTTGAAAATGTGACTTTGTTGGGGCCACTCAGTTCCATAGTGGTTAAGTTCGCATGCTTCACTTTTGCAGCCCAGGGTTTGCTGTTTTGCATCCCAGGTGCAGACCTATGCACTGCTCATCAAGCCATGCAGTGGTGGCATCCCACATACAAAATAGAGGAAGACTGGCACAGATGTTAGCTCAGTCAGGCACAATCTTACTCACCAAAAAAAAAAAAAGTACAGAGCAGGGGCCAATACTGCTATAAGCATCCTTCAGACTTAGCACAATTGAGATGAGGGTCTTACTATCTGGCTTCACTGGCTATTAGCCGCAGTGGGGATACCCCCAGAAAAGCAATCAGATGAAAGCCAAAAAGACCTGGATCTTAAAGGGCCCACTCACAAACTCACCCATCTCAGCAACCTAAAATCACCAAAGAGAAGGCTGACAGTCCTTTGGTGAAAAGAGAATCACCTGGTGGGCTCTGGGTGCATCTCAGTGAGAGGAGAGACCTCTCTGGTGACTGAGACATTGGTGGTGGCCATTGTTGTGACCTGGTCCAGGCATGCTGACATGGAACCTGGCAGATGCCATTGGAGTTCTTCCCCTGGCCTGTTAGCCCAGGGGTCTGCAACACCCACTAGAGCACAGATTTGATCCACATCAACCAGGGCAGGCAGCCCAGCCTAGAGACTGGCCCTGCCTAACAGCAAGCCCTCAGCCTACTTGTCAGCCTGCAATGACTGGGTGTCTTGATCCTCTACAGGGAGGTAAGTGTGTCTGCCTCTGTGGGGCAGGGCCTGTGTGAGGACCAGGTGAACTGGGGTGGGGGGGTGCATTAGTGGAGAGGTGGGGTCCTCTGCAGTGGCATGTTGGGGTATGCTCCAGGGAGTTGGGAAGTATGCACGGTTCAGCACTGTGTTGATGGTGTGTGTGGTCCTGTGAAGGGTGAGGCTTATCAGCAGCAGAAGACCTGTCCTTCACAAATAGCCATAAAAAGGATCAGCCCCACCTTCCAAAGCCTGAAACAATTGAGTGTTCCCATGCCTAGGGCCAGCTGCACTCCTAAGAGAACTGACAAGAGCATTGTAGGCCTGAGGCCTATAGCAACTGTAAGCCCCTGAGCCTAGCAACCAACCACACTGGGTACCTGCCCAATTAACAGGAAAACTGCAACAGAAATGTGCTATTAGATCTCGTAGCCAATGGTGCTGATGCTCCCAAAACTGGATTTACAAACAGCTGGCCAGGGAAGAAAGACTAGACTCCATGGGTACCTGCATTAAGAGCAACCCTGCCACAGCAGAAAGACACAAGTAGCCACAAAGGGGTGACTCCTGCATCATTTGGACTGGTGACGAGAGGGAAGCATACTTCTGGGTCTCAAAAGGCATCTCTTACATAAGCCCACTTCTCCAAGATCAGGAGACATAGCTGACTCACCTAATACATAGATATAAGCACAGAGAAAGAGGCATAATAAGACAAAGGAATACATTCCAAGCAAGAGAACAGGACAAAATCCCAGAAAAAGGACTAAACAGAACAGAAATAAGTGACCTACCTGATAAAGAGTTCAAAACAAAACTGATAAGGATGCTCACAGACATTGGGAGATGACTGGATGAACACAGTGAGGCCATCGACAAAGAACTGGAAAATATAAAAAATAAGAATGAAGAATACAATACTGGAAATGAAAAATTCACTAGAGGGACTCAATAGCAGGTTAGAGGATGCAGAAGAACAGATCAGTGAGCTAGATGAAAGACTACAGGAAATCACCCAAGCTGAACAGAAAAAAGAAAAAAGAATTAGACAAAATGAGAACAGTTTAAAGGAACTCTGGGACAATAACAAGCACGTTAACATTCATATTATAGGTGTCCCAGAAGGAGAAGAGAGAGCCAAAGGGGTAGAAAATTTATCTGAAGAAATAATGGCTGAAAATTTTCCTAACCTAAGGAAGGAAACAGACATCCAAGTACAGGAAGCACAGAGAGCTCCAAACAAGATAAGCCCAAAGAGGCCCACACCAAGACACATTACAATTAAAATGTCCAAAATTAAAGATAAAGAGAGAATCCTAAAAGCAGCAAGAGAAAGGGAACAAGTGACACAAAAAGGAAAGCCCATAAGGCTATCAGCGGACTTCTCACCCCAAACCCTATAGGTGAGAAAGGAATGGCATGACATATTTAAAGTGCTAAAAGGAAAAAACCTACAGCCAAGAATACTCTATCCATCAAAGTTGTCATTCAGAATGGAAAGAGAGATAAAGAGCTTCCCAGACAAGCAAAAATTAAAGGAGTTTATCACCAAGAAACCAGTTCTACAAGAAATGCTGAAGGGACTTATTTAAGTGGGAAAGCAATGACGACAAACAGGGATAAAAAATTATCAAGAAATCCCCCCCCCCCAAAACAGGCAATGTAATCACTAGTAGAGATAAAAATATAGTAAAGGTAGCAGATCAACCACCTGTGAAGATAATATGAAGGTTAAAAGACAAAAGTACTAAAATTACCTATTTCAATGATAAGAGGGTAATGGCTAGACACACAGAAAACAAGAGATTAGATATGATTTCAAAAACATAAAATGTGGGAGAAGGGGAGTGAAAAAGTAGAGCTTTTAGAAAGAAGTCAAGCTAAAGAGTCTATCAACTCAATATAGACTGCTATATACATAGAATATTATGTAGGATCCTCATGGTAATCACAAATCAGAAACCTGTAATAAGTATGCAAATAAGTAAGACAAAAGAAATTAAACATATTACTAAAGAAAGCCATCAAGCCAGATGGGAAGAGAGCAAGAGAAGAAGAAAGCACAGAGCAGAATTACTAAAATGTTCAGAAACAAAGTAACAAAATGGCAATAAATACACATTTATCAATAGCTACTTCAAATGTCAATGGTCTAAATGGTCCAAAAAAAAGCAGAGGGTGGCCAATTGGATGAAAAAACAAGAATCATATATATGCTGCATACAAGAGATACACTTCAAACCTAAAGACACTCACAAACTGAAAGTGAAAGTATGGAAAAAGATATTCCATGCAAATGGCAAAGAAAAGAAAACAAGTGTAGCAATACTTATATCAGCCAAAATAGACTTTAAAACAAAAACTGTAATAAGAGACAAAGAAGGGCACTACACAATGATAAAGGAAACAATCCAACAAGGAAATATAACACTTGTAATTATCTATGCATCCAACATAGGCGCACCTAAATATATAAAGCAATTATTAACAGACATCAAAGGAGAAATAGACAGTAACACAATAATAGTAGGGGACTTTAACACTCCACTTACACCAATGGATAGATCATCAAAACAGAAGATCAATAAGGAAACATTGGCCTTAAAGGACACATTTGACCAGATGGACTTATTGGATATATAGAGAAGATTCCGTTCAAAAACCACAGAATACACATTCTTTTCAAATGCCCATGGAACATTCTCCAGGATTGATCACATATTAGGCCACAAAACAACTCTCAATAAATTTAAGAAGATTGAAATAACACTATGCATCTTTTCTGACCACAGAGGTATGAAACTAGAAGTCAACTACAGGAAGAAAACCAGAAAAACCACAAAAATGTGGAGATTAAACAAAATGCTACTGAACAATGATTGGGTCAATGAAGAAATCAAAGGAGAAATGAAAAAATTCCTGGAGACAAATGAAAATAAAAATACAACATGCCAAAATCTATGGGATACAGCAAAAGCAGTTCTAAGAGGGAAGTTTATAGCAATTCAGGCCTACCTCAACAAACAAGAAAAATACCAAATAGACAATCTAAAAGTGCATCTAAAGGTACTGGAAAAAGAACAACAAACAGCCCAAAATCAGCAGAAGGAAGGAAATAATAAAAATCAGAGCAGAAATAAATGAAATAGAGACTAAAAAAACAATAGAAAAAATTAATGAAACCAAGAGCTGCTCTTTGAAAAGATAAACAAAATTGACAAACCCTTAGCTAGACTCACCAAGAAAAAAAGAGAGAAGGCCCAAATAAATAACATCAGAAATGAAAGAGGAGAAATTATAATGGACACCTCAGAAATACAACAGATAATAAGAGAATACTATGAAAAGCTATAAGCCAACAAATTGGATAATCCAGAAGAAATGGATAAGTTCTTAGAAACATACAACCTTCCAAAACTAGGCCAAGAAGAAGTAGAGAATTTGAATAGACCAATTACTAGTAAGGACATCAAAACAGCAATCACGAACCTCCCAAAAAATAAAAGTCCAGGACCAGATGGCTTCCCTGGTGAATTCTACCAAACATTCAAAGAAGACTTAATACCTATCCTTCTCAAACTCTTCCAAAAAATTGAAGAGGAGGGGAGGCTGCCTAACTCATTCTATGAAGCCAACATTATCCTGATACCCAAACCAGATAAGGACAGCACAAAAAAAGAAAATTACAGGCCAATATCACTGATGAACGTCGATGCAAAAATCCTCAACAAAATACTAGCAAATCAAATACAACAATACATTAAGAGACCACACATCATGATCAAGCGGGTTTCATTCCAGGGATGCAAGGATGGTTCAACATCTGCAAATCTGTCAACGTGATACACCACATTAGCAAAATGAAGAATAAAAATCACATGATCATCTCAATAGATGCAGAGTAAGCATTTCAGATGATACAGCATCCATTTATGATAAAAACTTTAAATAAAATCGGTATAGAAGGAAAATACCTCAACATAATAAAGGCCATATATGACAAACCCACAGTAAATATCATTCCCAATGGAGAAAAATTGAAAGCTATCCCTCTAAGAACAGGAACTAGACAAGGATGCCCACTTTCACCATTCTTATTGAACATCGTATTGGAAGTCCTAGCCAGAGCAATCAAGCAAGAAAAAGAAATAAAAGGGATCCACATTGGAAAAGAAGAAAAACCATCACTCTTTGCAGATGTCATGATTTTATATATAGAAAACCCTAAAGAATCCACTAAAAAACTTTTAGAAATAATAAATGAATACAGTCAATACGCAGGATACAGAATCAATGTACAAAATTCAGTTGTGTTTCTATACACTAACAATGAAGTAGCAGAAAGATAAATTAAGAATACAATCCCATTTACGACTGCAACAAAAAGAATAAAATACCTAGGAATAAACTTAACCAAAGAGGTGAAAGATCTGTTCACCGAAAACTATAAAACATTGTTGAAAGAAATGAAAGAAGACACAAAGAAATGGAAAGATTTTCCATGTTCTTGTATTGGAAGAATTAACATAGTTAAAATGGCCCTACTTCCTAAAGTAATCTATAGATTCAATGCAATCCCTATCAAAGTTCTAACATTTTTCACAGAAATAGAATAAAGAATCCTAAAATTTGTATGGAACAACAAAAGACCCCAAATAGCCAAAGGATTCCTGAGAAAAAAAGAACAAAGCTGGAGGTATCACACTCCCTGATTTCAAAATATACTACAAAGCCATAGTAAAAAAAAGAGCATGGTACTGGCACAAACACAGACACACAGATCAATGGAACAGAATCGAGAGCCCAGAAATAAACCCACACATTTATGGACAGCTAATATTCGACAAGGAAGCCAAGAGCATATAATGGAGAAAGGAGAGTGTCTTCAATAAATGGTGTTGGGAAAACTGGACAGCCACATGCAAAAGAATGAAAGTAGACCATTCTCTTACATCATGCACAAAAGTCAACTCAAAATGGATTAAAGACTTGAATGTAAGACCCGAAACCGTGAAACATCTAGAAGAAAACATAGGCAGTACGCTCTTTGACATATTTTCAAGTCCCATATCTGACCAGGCAAGGGAAACAAAAGAAAAAATAAACAAATGGGACTACATCAAACTAAAAAGTTTCTGCACAGCAAAGGAAACCATCAACAAAATGAAAAGACAACCTAACAATTGGGAGAAGATGTTTGCAAACCATATATCAGATAAGGGGTTAATATCCAAAATATACAAAGAACTCATACAGCTCAACAACGAAAAAACCAACACCCAATTAAAAAATGGGCAAAAAATCTGAACAGAGATTTCTTCAAAAAATATATACGGATGGCCAACAGGCATATGAAAAGATGCTCAACATCATTAGCCATCAGGGAAATACAAATCAAAACTACAATGAGGTATCACCTCACTCTGGTCAGAATGGCTATAATTAACAAGACAGGAAACAACAAGTGTTGGAGAGGATGTGGCAAGAAGGGAACACTCATACACTGCTGGTGGGAGTGCAAACTGGTGCAGCCACTATGGAAAGCAGTGTGGAGTATCCTCATAAAATTAAGAATAGATCTACCATATGATCCAGCTATCCCACTGCTGGATATTTATCCAAAGAACTTGAAAACACAAATGCATAAAGATTCATGCACCCCTATGTTCATCGCAGCATGATCAGAATAGCCAAGACATGGAAGCCCACTTAGGTGCCCACTAAGGGACAAATAGATAAAAAAGATGTGGTACATATACATAATGGAATACTACTCAGCCATAAGAAATGATGAAATCTAGCCACTTGTGACAACATAGATGGACCTTGAGGGTATCATGCTAAGTGAAATAAGTCAGATGGAGAAAGTCAAATAACGTATGATCTCACTCATAAATAGAAGACAAAAACAACGACAAACAAACACATAGCAACAGAAATTGTATTGGTGGTTACCATAGGGGAAGGGGGACAGGGGGAGGGCAAAAGGGGTGATTAGGCACACATGTGAGGGGATGGACTATAATTAGTTTTGGGTGGTGAATATGATGTAATCTACACAGAATTTGAAATATATTACGATGTGCATCTGAAAGCTCTATAATGTTATAGTCCAACGCTACTGCAATAAAAAAAAAAAGAAGAAGAAATAAAAGAAATATCAAAAAAAAAAGACTTTGGAGCAGGATCATCCCCTGGACAGATGGCTTTTAGGGTCCCCTGGATAGCATTAGCCCTTGGTACGCCATAGCAGAACAATTGTTAAATAGAACTTTCACTGGTAATGGAATGGGATGAGATGTTAAGGGGAAGAGCATGTGTTGTTGCTGGCTGCTACAATATCCCAGTCATTTCAGAGGTTCCACGAAAGCAGGAATTATGAAGACAGTAGAATTAGATGGTGGTGTTGAGTACAATAATTTTCAATAATGAAAGCAAAGACAATGAACAACATTAGAAAAAGATAAAAGCAGAAAGTGATTTATGAAAAATTTAATGCAATGTGTGAAAGACACAGGTCTCCTTGGTAACATATATGAACTCTTCTCCCCCTCAGCCAAAGTGTAGAGAATTTAAAGATCAGTCACAGGTTTAAATTTAAAGGATGGCAGAGGCCTAGAAATCCCTCTGTGACGTGGATGAAGGCCTTATTTGGACAGCAGAGAGATCCTGAGAACTAGAATTGGTGACATTTGGGTTGAATCTCCCAGAAACCTGCAAATCTCAGATCTCCCTCAACTTTAACAGCATGCAGAAGTGGCATGCTCCTCCCTCTCAAGGGCTAGTGGTCACACACTGTTTGAAGGTAATGCAGGGGCCACTTACAAAATAACTTTGGCTCTCCCTCAGTATATACTCTCATCTCTCCTCCTAGTCACCAACCAATAACTGATTTCAAGTCACAACATAACCCAGCTAGAGAAGTACTAGAACTGCTAAGGAAGGATATGGACTATACCCCAAGTTTGCTGCAGAACCTAGCGACCATGTAAGATAGGAAATGGGAGAATATATATGGAACTGGGTTCTGAACATTCTGGAAGAAGGGAGGGGCAGAATATAACATTAGACAGGAGTGTTTTATAGGCATATTCCTTCAACCTGGCAACAATCCCAGGAGATGGTGCCAGCACACCACTAGCTTAGCTTGTTGACTGCTGTATAGTTTCCTCGGGGGTGTCCTGAAATGCAGTGGGTGATGGGAAATCCTCCCAATGAGTAGAGCTTTAGGTGGTGCATGTGGGTATTCACTTTGGGTGGAAGGGAAATAGTCCAAGTTTATAAATAAATTCATGAGCTTTGATAAATGGCTGGTTCCTGTTGGAGAAAGAACAAACAAGGAGGTCTAGAGGGTGAGGAATATGGGTACACTCATGATTTCAGGCCATAAATTAAAAGCTTTGTATTGCCTGTTGATGCCTTCCAGCCAGTATCCACAATGGTGGAGGTACTAAAATAACTAAAAAGTACTCATCATGGTACGGCCATTTGTTACTAGCCAGCCTCAGTCCTCAGCCTTCTCAGTATGATACAATGGCAGCATGAACAGAGTAGCTTTGGGAGCAGTGATGAAGAATATATGTCACTAGCATGCCCTACCATCATCAGTTGCCACTCAATTCAATGATCATTACCTGGTCTGCTCCCCAAATACTCAAATACAATAATCTAGGAACTTAGGGGTAGAAGCTGGAGCAGCCCCACATATTACTATTGCCATGATATAATACCACAAACCTAGCAGCTTAAAACATCACAAACATTTTGTTTTACAGTTCTGTGGATCAGAAGTCTGGAATGGGTCTTCCAAGCTAAAATTAAGGTGTAGATAAACTGTGTTCCTTTATGAAGGCTCTAAGGAAGATTCCATTTCCTTGCTTATTTAGAGGGTTAGCAGAATTCGATTTCTTACAGTTGTAGGAATGAAGTTCATGTTTCCTTGGTGGTTGTTAGCTAAGAGCTGTTGTCAAATTCTAGAGGCCACCCACATTCCTTGGCTAGTGTTCCTGTTCTTCCATATTCAAAAGCAACAATGGTGCATCAAGTGCTCTCAGGCTTCTAATCTCTCCTGCCCCTCCTTCCCTGGTCACATTTCTCTGACCTACCATTCTACCTTCCTCTTCCACTTTTAAAGACCACGTGATTATTTGGGCCGACCTGGATAATTGAGGATAATCTCCCTATTTTAATGTCGCTAATTGGCAACCTTAATTCCATCCCATCTGCAACCTTAATTCACTTTAACCATGTAATGTAACTTATTCACAGGTGTATCACCAGACAATAAGGATCATGGGGCACAAAATTCTACCTATGACACCTGGCTTTCCATTACTCCCACTCCAAGTGACCCAATTTGTGTTTCCTGTCCTTGCAATTCTGGGATGTGGAATTACGGGGGTTGGTTTCCAGAAAGAAAACATTGCCACCAGAGGATACAACAAGATTGCCATAATGTTTTAAATTACTACAATGGTTATTTCAGACTCCTGAGCAAAGGACAAGGAAGAGGAGCTACCATCCTGGCAGAGGTAATTGGCCCTATGGAACAGGAGGCAGTAGAGATGCTGAAAGACAGTAAGGTTAGGGAAGAATATGTTTGGCTCCTAGGTAGTTCTTGGGGGTGTATTCTTCTGCTTCCTTGCCCAATATTGATAGTACATTGATAAGTGATGCAGCCATGACTTAAGAATGTCACTGGCTCACACCCTTCAGGGAAGAGCCACTGGGTCGCACCACCAAGCAATCATTTAGAGCTAGTGGATGGTAAACCAAGTCTAGAATGGATAGAAGAGAAGAGGCATGATGAGTATCAGCTCCAGTTCTAAGACCAGCTCTAGCAGTGGAGTCTACAGATCACCCACTAACATTCCTCTCGTAGATTTCCCCACAAAAAGAAATCAACCAGAATTCTAGACGAGCTGTTTTCAGATGAGATGACTGTCACGTGTAGCAAGTGGATCTAATTGGTGCAACATGGTAGACTTTTAGTACGTGTTGTGGTACGCTAACCACATGCACTCACTCTTCTGCAAGGTCGATGGTATAATTTCATGAGAATTGCCCTCAGTTGAAGCGACTTGCCTTACCCAAAGTTATCTTCCCTCCCTGGGTGCAGTCCATACCCAATGAAGGGTCACTTGGGGGTACAAATGTCCAGCCACTTTACCTCATTTTGGGACATCTCTGAGAAACTTCCCAGCTCCAGAGATCCCCATAGAATTGGCAAAGCCTCTTTATTGTGACTGAATCACTCTTCAACTGCCCAATTCTGCTTCATCCACATCCGTACAGGTGTTGAGCACCTGGCTACTCCCAAAGAAATTTCCTGCAAGCTAAATCTCCACCTCAGAGTTTTGTTTCTGATAAACTTCACCTAGGACATCTTGTTTGCTCATTGAAATGCTTTCTTTGTAGACTTTCCCTCAAATGTTGACTTTGAAAAGAATTGATTTTATTTGCTTTGAGTTGATACTTTTTAAAATGATCAAAGTCAGTTATTTTAGCACTAATAAATTAAGTAAGCCAATGGCAAGAAAGCATATTGGATATCAAAATATCATGCTTTTTTTAAATATGTACATTGGCCATAGATTCTCATTCTCATTTCATTTGTTAATATGATTACTAAAGAAATAGAGCAGCCATTTAAAAACATTTTTGGAAATGTGCTGGGTAAAAATAATGAAAATTTTAAAAATGGTAAAAATATAAGACTAGAGCCACATTGGAAACTGGCAAAAGGCTTCCCACTTGTTCTAAATGCAGTAATTAGTAAACATGGTAGTCAGATAATTAAATCAGACACAGAGATAGGCACTTAGGCCTGAGTGCCTTACTAAAAGACATTTTTCTTAAGTTCATAGGATATTCTGATATATCTGTATATCACAATTCCTTACACAGATATAGCATTTTGACCATTTGAATCCATGTGACCTTGGAAAAGTCATCTAATATTAGTTCTGCATTTAAATAAATAAAGATAACAGAGTTGTTCAGAGGATAAAACATAACTTGTAGAATGTTTATTATAGTTTATGACACATGATAACCAATGAATAATTTTAGCTGTAATTATGATTATTTTAAGTTTAAACATTTTCAATGACTACATCAGTGTATAAATATTCAACTCACATGGTATTTGACCAGTGCTAATAATAGTTCATAATTGTATAGTTCCTACCATGTGTCAGGTTTTTATTCACCTTTTCTCTGTTATTTTTTAACTCTCACAACAATCATATGGGATGAGCTCTATTATCAACATCATCATTTCCATCTGATAGACAGATAGGGGATAAGTTACTTCCCAACATGCACACAACGAATAAGTAGCCATATTTGCAATTTGAATCTAAGCCATTTTATTTTAAAATTTCATATTCTGGACCTCTCATGTATATTGCCTCGTGCATTTGGAGCCTGACATCAAAAAGATACCAGTGGTATTGAATTAGAGTTGAAGGTAAAGAATAGAGTCAGAGAGAGCCATCTGTTTGGATAGCTTATTGGATAACTAACCAGATCAGGGTTTTGGCTGGGTTACGGTCAGTAGTCATAGAGGTAAATTGGTCCTTAACCACTATCATTGAAAAAGCAAATAATGAAAACAGATGTACCTTGTTGGTATTTCTTCTTCCCAAATTTGAACTATGTCTGTAAACTGAGACAATCTCTCCAGCTTTCTAAAATGTCCTAGGATCATTTTTCATATATCTATATATCTAGTGTTGCCCTCAAATTTTAAACTTAAATATCTCTCCAGCCTGCTATGTCTATATCCCATTGCCATGCTCTACCTTTCATTCCCAAATACTTCTATTTAACTTTCTATAATTTCCAGTCATCCATAAGGAAGGTAGGGTCATCAGTATTATAAGAAGATTGAAGGTATACTGAAAAGAAAATGCCTCACACAGTAGGTTGGTAGCATGGTTCAGTAAAACAAAGGCACTTCGTGTGGAATGCAATAACCAGTTTTGGTTCTGTTCTACCATATAGAGCCTCTGATTTTGAGCCATGTGGTAGTTTTAAAATACGTCCAAAAATTCTTTAACATCTTCCCCTCAAAAAGCAGAGGTTAATTTTCCCTCATTTTGAGCATGGACTGAACTTAGTGACTCACTTTTAATGAACAGAATTCAGCAGAAGTGAAAACCTGTGTTTTCTGAGGAGAGGTCATAAAAGACATTGCAGATTTCTCCATTGTGCGCTCTCTCTCTTTCTTTTTCTCTCAGATCACTTACTCTGGGTGAAGCCAAGTGGTACAGTGTGAGGACACTCGAGTACACCTATGAAGAGGTGCCCATGGTGGGGAACTAAGGCATCCTCCAACAGCCATGTGAAAGTGCCATCTTGAAAGCAAAGCCTCCAGCCCTGTCTGGTCTTCCGATGAGTGCAGACTCAGCTGAATGAAATCTCGTCAGAAACCCTGAGACAGAATCACTCAGATGAGCTGCTCCCAAATTCCTGAGCCATGGAAACTAAGATAACAAGCATTTATTGTTTTATGCTGCTAAATTTGGAAATAATCTATTGTGCAGAAATAAATACCAAACATTAACCAATTACTAATAATCTCTTAGCCATGCAATAAAATTCTCTAGATAAGATACTAGAAGGGGGATATTTTCCAAGAGCTATGAAAAAAAAATTAAAAGACAAGTCTTTGCAATAGCTGCATCTCAGTTATCTATATCCGCCTTCCTATATTAAAGTTGGAGACATGGAAATCTTTCCAAGTATTAATTCCTGTTTCTTTTTTAGAACCACTAATTTAGAAGCTACTTTATCATAGACAATAACGTACTATTTGCCACTGGTCTCAGTTGAAAACCATTAGAGAGTATGCATTATTCAGTACCAGCTACTTCAACAATACTGGAAAAGTTCAGGTTCTCCCTATGCTGTGAACATCATTATATTCATATACAGATGAAAATGTGTATAATAAAAACTTTTCTCTGATTTAAACCTACTATGAAATTAGAAAATGTGTTATGACTGAGAAATAGGTTTATTTACCCTTTCAAGTTATCCTTTCATGAAGGGGGCTCCAAAATACACTTTAAATTATCAGGAGGAGTTGTAGGTTGATATCGTTTGTGTTAAAGTATAATTAACTTCCTTTTATACGGTTATCAATTTTAAACTATTTGATAAAACACATTTGTAACAAATTTTCAGTAAGACAGGATAAAATAAAACATTTTTCCAGATGTTTCATGTAAATGAGCCCTTGCCTTCTCAAAGGTAAACCATTGTAAATATGCACGAACCATTTAGCGACAGAAGTGGCATGTGCAAAACAAGGAGCAGGGAAACAAGTCAGGAGCAACATGTGTTCTAGTCCTGGTTCTGTCAACAACCAGACTTGGACTCAGACTGTTGACTCTTCAGTTACTATTGTGTTTGAGTAACAAAAAATGGTAAGAGACGAGGAAATTATATTCTTCTATTGACACAAAAATTGTAAAGCTAAGCCCCTGCTCACTTGTTTCCTTTTTAAGCAGTTAGATATAGGAAATCAATGCACTTAAATATAGGAAGCCAAAGAAAATAAGAAATAAATGGTATTAACTACAGCACCTGATGGTATGCAAAAAAGAAAGAAAGAAAGAAAGAAAGCTTTCTCAACTGTTCAGGAAGAAATTAATTTAACAAAAATATATTGAGTTGAGCACTGATGTGTGCCAGGCACTTTATTAAATAAATAAATTAAAGAATTCAAAGATAAATAATACATGGTCCATGAACTTGTGTAACTCCTTGTTTATCTGGAAACACAGGTGTGCAAATAAAAATTACATAAAAATGCAATAAAATATAAAACAGAAGTATGTACTGGGCAAACCATGAGGAAAACCTTGATTTAGACGAGTCAGAGATTTCACAAAGGCAAAGATACTTGGGCTGCCCCTTCAAGAATCAGGGAAAAAAAATTCACAGGTAAAGAATATGGAGAATGAATCAAATTGAAATGAGAGTACATGCAAAGATGTGGATTTATGGGAAAGAATGAGATATTTGGAGAATTGCAAGTTCGGAATGGGTGCAGAGTGTCTGCAAAGGGTAAGTAGAGGGGACATAGGTGATTGTAATGTGCAGTTTGGGGAAATGAGAATGTTGTTTGGTTTAAAAACAAACAAAAAAGAAAACATCAAGCCACATAGAGAACACAGTGGACTAGAGATCACTTGCCCCACATAAAAGGCAGCCCTATTCAGTCTGGCTTTCGTGGATTGCTGTTCATCAGCAATGTAAGCCTCATTTGCCTGATCTTCTGATTCATCAAGAGGCTTACATTTTCTATCCTTATTTAATTTTTAGCAAGTTAGCTGTGTCAGGCACTGTACTAGGAACTTTCACTGTATTTCAGCAAAAGTTTGGTTATTATTGCAATTAGTATTTTTCCTATAGCATCCTGTAACTGTGCAAATACCTCTAGCATATCATAATCCTCCCAATTTATTTATTTACTTATTTTTGAGTAAGATTAGCCCTGAGCTAACATCTGCCGCCAATCCTCCTCTTTTTGCTGAGGGAGACAGGCCTTCAGCTCACATCTGTGCCCATCTTCCTCTATTTTATGTGGCATGCCAGCCACAGCATGGCTTGATGAACGATCTGTAGGTCCGCACCTGGGATCTGAACTGACAAACCTTGGGTCACCGAAGTGGAGAGCATGAACTTAACTGCTACACTACTGGGCTCGCCCCCCAATTTAATTTTTTATCAACAAGTACAATTACATATCTGATAATAGCTAACCATGTCTCCAGGAAGTGCTTTTGAAAAGTTATCCCAGCTTCCTAATATTTATATTTGCTTTTAATTATTGTTTTATTTCAAGTGCAGAGATAACATGTCCAAGTTTAAAATCATTAAGAATGATCCATGTAATGCACTTTAGTAATATAATTCCGTTTGAATAATAAAAATACTTATTGAAAAATCCACAATAGTATTCTCATTACTGTCTTAATTATTTCCAAGTAGTTCTATAAAATCTAAAATAAAATAAATTGAATAAATGAAAATTTCAAATGGTTTTTGCTTTTAAAAGGAATAGCATCCTAATTATGCAATGAACACGCTCAATGATTTACAAACAGGATGATGAGAAAATCTTCTTTTCTCTAGAAGAAGATAAGCATCTAGCTGCAGATGTCCCCAGGCATAGAGCACACTTGAACACAATTCTATAAACCCTAGAGTAAACCAAGATATGAACAGAAATAGGAGATATTCTCAAAATATTAAACTACAAGGGTTAGTTTTGGAGTGGAGGAATAGGAGTGGGGGCCAGAATTTGTGGAAAGCAGAAGTGGGAGTTCCATGTTTAGTTTAATTACTAGCAATATTGTTATTTGAAATAGCTCCATCTGTGAAAGTTTGGTAAAGGCCTTCAGCAAACACGTTCGTTTCTCTTGTTTGTTTTTTTTTTTTTTTTTTAAGGAGTAATCATTTTACAGTTTGAGAGAAGGTAATTAAAGTCAGTGAAGAAATTAAAAATGAGAAAATATTAGGGTAGTAAGAGTCCTTTCCCCTAGAAACCACAGGCCTGGAAACAAAGTGAAGAAAAAATGTGTTAGTTTTAATTACACTCTGGATTTTGTCCCTAATGATTTCCTTTCCAATCTATACTGAATAAAACAACTGTTGTGTGTGCTTATTATGGGGTGTGTGTGTGTGCGTGGGTGAGAGAGAAAGAGAGAGACAGTGAAACAGACAGACTGCCTGCATTCAGATGAGTCAGCACCACTCCACGGAGATTGCATGCGGCTGACAAATGACTGTGGGAATCTCCATTTTCTACTTCCACTTAGCCAAAATTTCGAAGAACCATCCAATTTATATGGAAGAGATATTTCACAAGAATGTTCTACTTTAGGTTAAAAAGTGTTTATCACCTTCTCTTCCTTGACAGATTTAAAATGAGAGCATACTGATTGCTGGTGCTTTTGATCTATTATTAATTAGGAGAACTGTCTTGACTAAAATGTAAGAATCTTTGCCTAATTCAAGATTTACCCTATCTCTGTCCAGTTGTGGGTGGATTTATGCCTGCTTTATCATAGATTAAGGTTATTTCACTTCCTATTAACCCACGTATTATCAGGATTGTTCCAGCTCCCTCCTCAACATGCTTCTGTGCCTTAGCTTGGTCCATTCAAGCCCCTCACCCAAGGTTCTGCACGTGTCCACCAAGCCATTACTGGAAATCACTGTTTAATTCTTTTGATTTCACCATCAAATTTATTTGTACACGAGTCCCTTGTTCACTTTCCATCTTCTAAATAACAATACATAAAAGGAAATTCTCCACGTTTTCAAATTTTTCTGTGATTTATTTTCTCATTTTATAGTTGATCCTTGTACAACTTTGGGATTTTCACAGAAGAGATATGATTATTGCTTACTTTTCTAATAAGAAAGCAGCGATTCAGAGATGTTAAATGATGTCACCCCTTTACTCAGAATAAAAAGTGGAATATTTGAAATTCAACACTTAGCGGGATGAGATGGGGTGCTTCAAATCTTCCCTGCATCTGGAAGCAACTTAGGAAGTTCTCCTGAAGTTTCTAAACTCTATTCCTCACTTTATATTCCATTCTAACTAACCTGCTTCTCTCTTCAGTAGTGTTAGCCTGCCTGTCTTACAGCTGCTTTTCCTCTCACCTCTTTCGTTCCCTTTTATCTGTATACCTTACATTTAATGTCTCATTTTTACTACTGTCTGAATAACAGGCATATTTATCATGACAGTGTGGATAAAAAAGAAGACTCCTTTTAAAGTTATAAAGAGGGACATATTTTTTCAGAAAACAAAAATCACAGGAAACAGCAGCAGCAACAAAACTAAGTGAGCATACTGGTCTTCTAAGAACGAATTTTAGAGACTTTTCCATTATTACAGGGAGATAGAAAACTGGTCTGCAGAAAGTTTTGGAGAAATGGTTTTGGCCAAAGTGATGGACCATGCTGTTCAAGAAAGGAAAAATCTGGAGGCATGCTCATTGGCAGACATTGTTAACCCATGTAAGAAAGTAAAAGGGAGTTTAAAAAAAGTTAATTACTGATCTAGGACTTATGTGCTATTATTGAGAAGTCATATTCCAAAGGACTCCATTTTCTCTCAAAAATAATTCCATTGCAGTTCAGCTACAGACTCACATTTAACTCATAGTCCTTAGCTCACCGAATTGGTTACGGTGTGAATACATAATACAAAAATCAGTATTTTGGATGAATTCTGTGCATTTCAGGTTTATTAGCAACTTTAGATACTGGCTTTTCATTTCCATTAGATACTGGCCTTTCATGGCATTAACTAGTTCTTAGTAAGTCCATCACGTTTTATAATCCAAGGCATTATTTCAAAGATTTTTCCAGCTTTATTGAGACATAATGCACATCAACATTGTGTAAGTTTAAGGTATACAACGTGATAATTTGATACACATATATATTGTGAAATGATTACCTAAAAAAGGCTTAGTTAACACCCCCATCAACTCATATTCTTCACCGTTTTGTGTGTGTGGTGAGCACATTTAAAATCTACTCTCTTTCAACTTTCAAGTACATAATACACTATTGTTAAGTATAGTCATCATGCTATACATTAGATCCCCAGAAAGTATTCATCTTGTGAGTGGAAGTTTGCACCCTTTGACAAAAACCACCATTCCGCTCTCAGTTTCTATGAGTTCAGCTTTTTTAGATTCCATATATAAATGAGATCAAACAGTATTTATCTTTGTCAATTTATTTTACTTAACACAGTGCCCTCAAGGATATCCAGTTGTCACAATGGCAGGATTTCTTTCCTTCTTGTGGCTAAATAATATCCTACTGTGCGTGTGTGTGTGTGTATATACACACACACATAGATGTGATAAATATGTCGCATCTCCTTTATTCATTTATCTGTAGACAGACACTTAGGTTGTTACCATATCTTGGCTATTGTGAATAATGCTGCAATGAATATAGGAGTGAGGATGCCTCTTTGAGATACTGATTTTATCTTCTTTGGATGTATACCCAGAAGTTGGATTCCTAGACCATACAATAGTTCCATTTTTAATTTTTTAAAAAATTCTTAATTGAGGTCATATTGACATAACATTTTGTGTAAATTTCAGGCCCCACATTATTATATTTCAGTTTCTGTATAGATTGTATCATGTTCCCCACCAATAGTCTAGCTTTTATCTCTCACCACACTTATGTGCCTGTTTACCCCTTTCACCCTCCTCTCACCCCCTTCCCCTCTGGTAATCACCAATCTGTTCTCCTTATCTCTGTTTGTTTATTTTACATGTATGAGTGAAATTATAATGTAATTGTCTTTCTCCATGTGACTTATCTCACTTAGCATAATACTCTCAAGGTCAATTCAATGTTGTCATAAATGGCACAATTTTGACCTTTTTCATGGCTGAGTAGTATTCCATTGTATATATATACCACATCTTCATTTATACACCACATCTTCATTATCCATTCATCCAGTAGTGGAATAGCTGGATCATATGGTATTTCTATTTTTAAATTTTTGAGAAATCTCCATACTGTTTTCTATAGTGATCGCACCAGTTTCATTCCCATAACACTGTATGAGGGTTTCCTTTTTTCCACATCTTCTGCAACACTTCTTATTTCTTGACTTGTTAATATAGTTATTCTGACTTGTGTGATATCTCACTGTAGTTTTGATTTGCATTTCCCTAATAATTAGTGATGTTGAACATCTTTTCATGACCCTATTGACCATCTATATATCCTCTGGAAAAATGTCTGTTCTTATACTCTGCCCATTTTTTGATCAGGTTTTTCATTTTTTGTTGTTCAGGTCTATGGGTTCTTTATATATTCTGGAAATTAACCACTTGTCAGATATAATATTTTCAAAAATTTTATCCCAGTTGGTGGGTTGTCTTTTCATTTTGTTCATAGTTTCCTTTGCCTTGCAAAAGCTTTCTAGTCTGATGTAGTCCCATTTGTTTATTTTTTCTTTTGTTTTCCTTGCCTGAGTAGGCACCATATTCTAAAAGATACTGCTAAGACTGATGTCAAAGAGCAGACTGCCTATATTTTCTTATAGGAGATTTCAGGTCTTACATTCAAGTCTTTAATCCATTTTGAGTTAATTTTCATGTATGGGTGTAAGATAATGTTCAACTTTCATTCTTTTGCATGTGGCTGCCCAGTTTTCCCAATGCTATTTATTGAAGAGATTTTCCTTTCTCCATTGTATGTTCTTGACTCCTTTGTTGAAGATTAGCTGTCCGTAGATGTGTGCTTTTACTTCTGGGCTCTCAATTTTGTTCCATTTATCTGTGTGTCTGCCTTTCTACCAGCACCATGTTTTTTGGATTACTATAGATTTGTAGTATGTTTTGAATTCAGGGAGTGTGATACCTCAAACTTGGCTCTTTTTTCTCAACATTGCTTTGGCTATTCAGGGTCTTTTGTCATTCCATATAAGTTTTAGGATTCTTTGCTCTATTTCCATGAAGAATGTCATTGGGATTCTAATTGGGATTGCATTGTATCTGTAGATTGCTTTAGGTAATATGGAAATTTTAACGGTGTTAACTCTTCCAATCTGTGTACATGGATTATCTTTCCATTTCTTTATGTCTTCTTCAACTTCCTTCAGTTGTGTCTCATAGTCTTTCAGTATATAGGTCTTTCACCCCCTTGGTTAAATTTATTCCTAGGTATTTTATTCTTTTTGTTGTGATTGTAAGTGACATTGTATTTTTGATTTCTCTTTCTGCTATTTCATTGTTAGTGTATAGAAACACAACTGATTTTTGTATGTGGATTTTGTACCCTGCAACTTTACTCTGTTTGTTAATTATTTCTATTGGTTTTTCTGTTTATTCTTTAGAATTTTCTTTAGATAGAATCGTGTCATCCCCAAATAGTATCAGTTTTACTTCTTCCTTTCCAATTTGGATCCACTTTATTTCTTTTCCTTGCCTCATTGCTCTGGCTAAAACTTCCTACTATGTTGAATAGGACTGGAAAGAGTTGGCATCTTTGTCTTACTCCTGTTCTCAGATGCATGGCTTTCAGTTTTTCTCCATTGAGAATGATGTTGGCTATAAGTTTGTCGTATATGACCTTTATTATGTTGAGATACATTGATTCTATACCCATTTTATTGAGGGTTTTTTAATCATAAACGGATGTTGAATCTTGTAAAATGCTTTCTCTGTGTCTATTGAGATGATCTTGTGATTTTTATTCTTCATTTTGTTAATGTGGTATATCACATTAATCGATTTGTTGATGTTGAACCATACCTGTACCCGTGGAGTAAATCTCACTTGATCATGATGTATGATCCTTTTAATGTATTGTTGTATTCTATTTGCTAATATTTTGTTTAGGATTTTTGCATGTATGTTCATCAGTGATATTGGCCTATAATTTTCCTTTATTCTGTTGCCCTTGTCTGCTTTTGATAGGGTAATGTAAGCCTCATAAAATGAGTTAGGAAGTATTTTGTACTCTTCAATTTTTTGAAAGAGTTTGAGAAGGATAGGCATTAAATCTTCTGGGAATGTCTGATAGAATTCTCCAGAGAATCTCTCTGGTCCTGGACTTTTGTTTTGGGGGTCATATTTGATTGCTGTTTCAATCTTTTTACTTGTAATCAGTCTATTCAGATTCTCTATCTCTTCTTGATTCAGTTTTGGGTGGTTGTATGAGTCTAAGACTTTATCCATTTCTTCTAGTTTATCCCACTTTTTGGTCTATAGCTTTTCATAGTATCCTCTCATAATTCTTTGTACTTCTGTGATATCTGTTGTAAATTCTACTCTTTCATCTCTGATTTTACTTATTTAAGTCTTTGTTTTTTTTCTCAATTTGGTGTGTCAATTTTGTTTATTGTTTCAAAAAACCAGCTCTTAGTTTCCATTGATTCATTCTATTGTGTTTTTAGTCTATTTCATTTCTTTCTGATCTGATTTTTATTATTTCCTTCCTTCTGCTGACTCTGGGCTTTGTTTTTTCTTCCTTTTCTAGTCTTTTAGGTTCAGTATATGATATTATATTTGAGTCTTTTCTTGTTTCCTGAGGTAGACCTGTATTGCTATAAACTTTCCACTTAGTACTACTTTTGCTGCATCCTATAAGTTTTGGCATGCTGTCTTTTCATTTTCAAATGTCTCCAGGTATTTTTTGGATTCTCCTTTGATTTCTTTCCTGATCTAATACTTATTCCATAGCATGTTGTTTAGACTCCACATATTTGTCACTTTTCCAGTTTTTTCCTTGCAGCAGATTTCTAGTTTCATACCATTGTGGTCAGAAAAGATGCTTGATATGATTTCAATCTTCTTAAATTTATTGAGGCTTGCTTTATTTCCCCAGATATGCCTATCTTTGATAATGTTCCTTGTGCACTTGAGAAAAATGTGTATTCTGCTATTTTTGGATAAAATGTTCCATATATGTATATATCTATTAAATCCATCTGGTCTCGTGTTTCATTTAATATCACTGTTTCCTTGTTGATTTTCTGTCTGGATGATCTATCCATTGATGTAAGTGGGGTGTTAAAGTCCCCTACTATTCCTGTGTTGCTGTCAGTTTCTCGCTTTAAGTCTGTTAATAGTTGCTTTATATGTTTTATTGGTTCTGTATTAGGTGTGCATATATTCTTAAGTGTTATGTCTTCTTGGTGAAATGTCCCTTTTATCTTTATATAATGCCCATCTTTGTCTCTTACCATCTTTTTTGTCTTTAAGTCTGCTTAGTCTGATAGAAATATGGCGACTGCTGCTTTCTTTTGGTTGCCATTTTCTTGGAGTATCATCTTCCATCCATTCACTCTGAGCCTATATTTGTCTTTAAAGTGGAGATGTGTTCCCTGGAGGTAGCATATGGTTCCATCTTGTTTTATAATCCATCCAGCCACTTTGTGTGTTTTGATTTGTGAATTCAATTCATTTACAATTAGAATGATTGTTGATATAGGAGAGCTTAATACTGTGATTTTATCTTTCATCTTCTGGTTGTTCTATATTTCTGGAGTTTTTTTCCTTGTGTTTCTGTCTGCCATTTCAGTTTAGTGGTTTTCTGTGATATTTTTCTCAGTTTTCTCCTTACTGATGACTTGTGACTCTGCTTTGATTCCTTGCTTTCTCATTACTATGAGGTTTGTATAAATATCTCACATACGAGATAGCCTCTTATCTCCACTAGCCCATACACATTCCATCCTCTTCCTCCTCCCCTTCTACGTTTTTGTTGTCACAAAATATTCTTTTTGGTGTTGTGAATTTGTGACCAAGTTGAAGTGATCATAGTTATTTTTGATGCTTCCTTTCCCTTTATCTTTTATTTTATGTGTTGCTAACCTATTCTGATATAGAGCTGCAATTTTCTGATTGTATTTATCTGCTTGCTCAAAGCTTTGTATACCTTTGCCTTTTTGTTTCAGGTAGGAGGGTTCCTTTCAGTATTTCTTGTAAGGCAGGTCTAGTGGTGAGGAATTCCCTTAGCTTTTGTTTGTCTGAGAAAGGTTTTATTTCTCTCTCATATCTGGAAAGATAATTTTATTCAATAGAGTATTCTTAGCTGACAGTTTTTTCTTTCAGTATTCTGAGTATACCATTCCACTCACTCCTAGCCTATAGGACTTCTGCTGAGAAATCCACTGAAAGCCTGATGGGGGTTCCTCTGTAGGTTATTTTCATCTCTCTTGTGCCCTTAATATTCTTTCTTTGTCATTGGCTTTTGACAGTTTCATTATTATATACTTTGGAGAAAGTAGTTTTGCAGTGAGGTAATTAAGAGTTCTATTAGCTTTGTGTACTTGTATGTCTAGTTCCTTCCCCAGATTTAGAAAGTTCTCAGCTATTATTTCTTTGAATAAGCTCTCTGCTCCTTTCTTCCCCTCTTCTTCCGGGATACTTATTATCCTTATGTTACTTTTCATAATTGAGTTGACTATTTTTTTAAGAATTTCTTCATTTTTTTTAAGTGTTAATTCTCTCTCCTCCTCCACCTGAATCATTTCTCTTTTTTTTTGAGGAAGATTAGCCCTGAGCTAACTGCTGCCAATCCTCCTCTTTTTGCTGAGGAAGACTGGCCCTGAGCTAACATTCATGCCCATCTTCCTCTACTTTATATGTGGGATGCCTACCACAGCATAGCATGCCAAGCAGTCCCATGTCTGCACCTGGGATCCAAAGTGGCGAACCCCAGGCCGCTGAAGCAGAATGTGCAAACTTAACTCCTACGCCACTGGGCCAGCCTCTGAATCATTTCTATATATCTATCTTCAAGCTCACTAATTCTCTCTTCCATATTGTCTACTCTGTTTTTAATAATGCCTACATTATTTTTCCATCTCATTAATTGTGCTATTCATCTCAATAATTTCTGCTTTGTGTTTTTTTAGAGTTTCAATCTCTTTGGTGAAATACTCCTTCTGTTCATTAATTTTATTCTTTAGCTCACTGAACTATCTTTCTGAGTTTTCTTGTAATTCATTGAGTTTCTTCATGACAGTTATTTTGAATTTTCTGTCAGATTGTAACCTTCTATGACTTCAAGTGTGGTTTCTGGAGAGTTGTCATTTTCTTTCAACTCTGCCATGTTACTGTAGTTCTTCATGGTACTTGATAAATTGATCATCTGCCAGCACATTGGTGGTGGTAACCACCTTTCTTACTTGGATACATCTTGGTTACTTTGTTTCTGAGCTGCTTCTGGCTTTATTGGAGATCCTGCATTTTTCACTCTCCTCTGCCTCTGCTAGAGCTGTTGGCAATGCCCTTCTTGTGCAGCTTGTGCCTCTGAGGTGGCTGCTGCCTTGCTGCTTAAGATGTCACTGCAGTCTCAGGTGTTGCCACCAGGGTCATGAGGCTGCAAGCACTTCAGCTGCTTCCTGGTTTTCTGTGTGTTGTCTTTCTCCACTGGGTCTGTGCAGGCTCTCCATTTGCTTGGATGCTGCTGCCCCATAGACCATCTACACTTCTGCTTCCAGGTTGTCTGGCAGTGCTTGCTGCACTGCTGCCAGGGCTGCTGGGTTCATGGGTTTTGCTGTTGTCACTGAGGTCTCAGGGATCCAGGGATTTGTACTCAGCCCTTGCTGCTGGTGGAGCAAGTGTTGGGGGTGCCACCACTAGGGGCTGGGTCACCAGTTCTGCTGTGGTTCCTAAAGAAACTGGTCACGGGTTCCCCTGACACCACTGGGTGGGAGCAGAGGCTAAGCAGGGAGTTTTTGTTGTTGTTGCTTGTTCATGCAGCTTATGGTCTCTGGTGCTAGTCACTGTGTTTTGAAAATTCTTGTTGGAGACCTCACCCCCCAAGCCAGGAAAATCCGAGTTTTTTATACTGTCCCCACTGTTGGGAAGACCTGGCCACTGCTGAGAAACAAAGGTGCCCATGTGCTGGATCTGCTGGGGCACCAGCAGAGAGAAAGCTATACCTGCTTTTTCTTGCCCCACTCTGTCCACTTGCAGGTGCACAGGCCAGATCTGCTGGGGAACGGGCAGGGATGCCTATTGTTTTTGTTCCCACAGCATCCACTTGCAATCATGCAAGCTGGATCTGCTAGGGGCTAGGCAGGGACCAAACGACATCTGCTGTTTCAGCTCCCACAATTTCTATTTGCGGCGCTTGTGCTGGATCCTTTGGGATACAGGCAAGGACCAAGTGGTCCCCTGCTCTTTTGGCTCCCACAGTGTGTATTTGCAGGTGTGTGCACTGGGTCCCCTGGGGGAACAGCAACGAGCAAGGTGCACCTATTGTTTCTGCTCCAGCAGTGACCCTAGCAGGTGAATGCACTGGTGAAAGGATCCACTCCCTGGATCAGTGCTGGCAGGGGAGGAGTATGGAGTGCTCCCCTAGTTCCACTGCCTCCAAGGGGTCCAGTCCACCCACCTTCAGATGTAGACATGTATAGATCTCTTAGGCATCCTGTTGTGCTATGTAGAGAATGCTCTGAGGCCAAAAGATGTCTGATTGGTGGAACTTAGAGTGGAGAGACAAAAGTAATAACTCATTCCATCATGATGCTGATGCCATTCTTCTATTTTTAATTTTTCAAGGAACCTTCAAACTATTTTCCTTAGTGGCTGCACCAATTTACATTCCCACCAACAGTACACAGGAGTTCACTTCACTCCATATCTTCATCAATACTTGTTATCTCTTGTCTTTTGGTTGATAATAATTCTAATAGGTCTGAGGTAATATCTCATTGTGGTTTTGATTTGCATTTCCCTGATAATTAATGATGCTGAGCACCTTTTCATGTACCTGCTAGCCATTTGTATGTCCTCTTTGGAAAAATGTCTATTCAGGTTGTCGCCTCATTTTTTAATTGGTTTGTTTTTTGCTATTGAGTTGTGTCAGTTTTTTGTATATTTTTAACATCAATCCCTTATCCAATAGATGGCTTGCAAATATTTTCTCAACTCAGAAATAAACCCTCACATAAACAGTCAACTAATTTTTGACAAGAGATCCAAGAATACTCAATAGAGAAAGGCTAGTTTTTTTAATAAATGGTGTTTGGGAAATCCGAATCATCATACAGAGAAGAATGAAATTGGTCCTCAATTTTCACCATTCACAAAATTAACACAAATGGATTAAAGACTTAAATGTAAGACCTGAAACTGTAAAACTTCTAGAAGAAAACACGGAAAAAGTTCCTTGACATTAGTCTTGGCAACGATTTTTTGGATATGACACTAAAATCACAAGCATTCAATGCAGAAAGCACTAAGAGGGACTACATCAAACTCAAAAGATTCTACACAGCAAATAAAACAATCAATGAAATGAATAGGGAAACTATTGAATGAGAGAAAATAATTCAAAGATTCTTAATTTAGGAATTCAGAATCAAATATCGACGAATATGGTGACTTCTTTCTGAAATGAATCTCATTTTTCAAGGGCATATTGTTTACAAATGTCAGCATAAAATTATTATTCTATATTTATATTGTTATCGCAAGCTTTAATTTATTTCTAGATACTCGGATTGAATATAAGATGTTCAAATACATGATTCTATTTGGAATTAGGTTGTTTCAGTCCAAATCTTAGCACTCTCTCCTTTACTAAGCATGCAAACTTGGGTATCCAACTTCTCTAGGACTCAGTTTCTTTGTCTTTTGTAAAATAGGAATACTAACAATGCCTACCTCATAAGGTGGGGATTAAATGAGTTTAGTACATGTAAATTGCTCAAAACTATGTACACAGCATGTAAGTAACAGATGTTGATGATTAGTTTCTATGATTAAGAATGATTTGTAGTTAAAAACAGATCTATATTTGTATTTGTTTATTTTGGTGCTGGCAAAATTTTTCTGAAAGGGCCAGAGTAAATATTTTTGGCTTTGGGGACCAAATGATCTCGCTGTAGCAACTACTTAACCCTGTTTTGTAGCCGGGAATCTTTCACATGTAACACGTAAATGAATGTGCTTGGTTGTGTTCCAATAAAGCTCTATTTGCCAAAACAGGCACTTGATCAGATTTGGGCAGCAGGCTTTAGTTTGCCAACCCTGGTTTATAGGCGTTAAAAAATGAATGCAGGAGGCCGGCCCCATGGCTTAGTGGTTAAGGCGGCGTGCTCTGCTTCAGTGACAGTGTTCGGTTCTGGGTGCAGACCTACACCACTTGTTAGTGGCCATGCTGTGGCAGCAACCCACATACAATGTAGAGGAAGATTGGCACAGATGTTAGCTCAGGGCAAATCTTCCTCAAGCAAAAAGAGGAAGATTGGCAACAATTGTTACGTCAGGGTGACTCTTCCTCAGATTCCTTCCTCAAAAACAAAAACAAATGCAACGATTCATGATTTCACAGGAATCATTTAGTGCATCCTTGAAACTGTAAATTTTGGGGTGAATATTTAGGACTCTCAAGCAGGTATTTCTTCACCCACGCTTCTCCATGTAATTTATCGTTGTCTTAAATTCCATGACAATGTCTATAGTTTTCTCAGCAAAGGATAGAGGTCAGCACAAGGAGAAACTGAATTTTTGTTAAAACATTAAACAATGTCACCCAGCAGTTTGTCCACTGTATAATCAGTGCATATTAATAGCATTCATAACATCTCTTAGGATTACTAAACACATGAGAAATTAGCACAGAACAATAATAAAAATGTAAATTATCCTACTTTGGTGACTTATGTTATCCTTCCTTTTGTGTACAAAAGGAAATTTTTTTCTTAGATAGGTCAAATGAAAGTGAAGTTATAACATAAAAAAGAGTTGGAGGGAAGCAGGAAATTTATATCCATTAATGCAGGTAAATACTATGAAATTATACTGAAAAACTTGTTTAGGTAGCATAACTATGTGCCTTTAACCTGGGCCAGATGCAGCATAACTTACTGAAATACAAAAAACATTAGAAAATACCCAGCGGTGATTTATCAACAAACTTGAAAATTTGTGATGGGAGGTCAGGATAATCAATTTAACAGACGATTTTGCTAAGACACGAAAACTGATGATTCTCAATATAAAAATATGAATGTTTTAAATAAGAATAGCAAGATCGTGGCAGCTGCAAGCAGATATGAATAAATTTGTTATGAGCTTATTTGAAAAAAAATGACCTATTCTCTGTGTTTGAACCAATGGACTTTAATTTTACTTTCATTTCTATTGCACAATTTCCTACTTATTATCTCTAATTTACGTTATGCAATCTAGTAGTAACACCTCTGAACATACCAAATGAATTTTAGCTACCTGAACATTCATCCCAGCCACGTGTGCATACAATCTCTCTCTCTCTCACATACACACACACACACACACATACACACACACACAAAGGCATAAAATGAAATGACTTTGTATCACACAGAAATGATATCTCTAGGAATTAAAGTATTGCACAGAATGATCTGCTTAACATAATTTCAGCAGAGTGGCAAATGCCTTTTTTCCCCAAAAAGTAACATTTTCTCTTCTTTTACAAGTTGTCCTTATGCATAAGGCCATTTAGTGTTAGTGTTCATGAAACCAACCAGGTGCAACAAGCACAGAGCATCATACGAGGTCCAAAAGGCACATCAGAGTTTCTGAGCGAGCTTCTTCCTCTGATTATTTTGAACATTAACTATTTATAGAAGAGTTGGAGATGTGCTCAATCTACTTATTATTCATCCATGATATATTTAATTGATTTTAAGGTGAAAAATTCCAGCTTACATAGCTTTTGGAATACTCACTCTTAGATGAAATGATATTATGTCTACTATAATGCCTTGAATATTATACAGATTTTTAGTATATGACACATGGCTTATCAACATCATATGAAAGCGAAGCAAAATTTTTTAGTGAACTATTTAATTTATCATTATCATCATTATGTCTCACTTCTCTAGCATAGGATTATATATGGTACAGGCAACACATTTATAGAGCATCTTGATTTTTTTAAATGCTAAGTACAATTCTATCAAGAGATGCACGCATTCAGAAATTTCAGGGGTCGGCCCAGTGGCGCAGCAGTTAAGTGCGCACGTTCCACTTTGGCAGCCCAGGGTTCACCGGCCTGGATCCCGAGTGCAGACATGGCACCGCTTGGCAGGCCATGCTGTGGTAGGTGTCCCACATATAAAGTGGAGGAAGATGGGCATGGATGTTAGCTCAGGGCCAGTCTTCCTTAGCAAAAAGAGGAGGATTGGTAACAGATGTTAGCTCAGGTCTAATCTTCCTCAAAAAAAAAGAAAAAGAAATTTCAAATCCCTTTACTTTATTGAAACTTACATTAGGAAACTCCTCCTCTACTCCCCTCCAGCTACTCATGATTTAATTTTAGTGTGCCCCATTATCTATAGTTTTAGTCAATCTATTGCCCTTTTCTCAATCATTAAAGGACGATGTTACTGTTGTCCTGTTATAAAGACAAAAGCTGTTCCAGCTGCAGGCTATGAAAAGAAACCTAATGAGGGTGACAGCATATAGTATTCCTGTACACAAGTGGCAGTATGTAGTAGCTGTCTTGGCAACGTAGAGTATCACCAAAGTTCTATCCATGAGTCTAGTATCCCAGCATTTAAGTCCTGGAATACGAATCTAGAGTATCCTTTTGCCTAGATGGGCCACAGCTGTCTTCTGCCTTCTTGTTGCAGTGTTCTGGCTCAAGGTGGCTTCTGTGGCCCTGGTGATAGAAGTTGTCTAAAGATAGGTGGAGACTGAATTTTAAAAAGACAACTGGTGTTCTTCTAAAGTGTTTGGATCTCAACTAAGTTAATGGGGATTCAGCATACTTTTATTTTAAACTGACAAATGATAGAATTTTAGAATGACTGGTCCAGCAGAAGTGTGGAAGAAGACAGGCCCTAGGATGGACTACAACAGGGAAGAGACTATATCAGCAATCTGTGTGAAAATTCTTTGAAAGAAATTAAAATAATAGCATATATTTAAAGATAATAAGAAGCTGGATTCACCACGAGACAATTTGTTGAGGACTATGGCTTCAGGCAGCAGGTTAGGATGGCGTGGTGAGGTAGCTTCAGATGCTAGATAGATCAGGGTTTAGGGCAAAACGTCTGTCCTTGGTTGCATGACGAATAGCAAATATGGAGATCCAGCTAAAGAGTAAGTTGGACTTACGCAGGAAATCAAGAGCAGATCTAGGCACAGTGGTATAAAAGAGGGATGAAATTATCAGACATAGGGCCCGGTGTGGAAGCTTAGGCACTAAAATAAGGCCATCAGCCACTTATAAGATCCAAAGCATAAACATTATTTGTGGTAGCAGCAAGTTTGATTCAACTAATATATTCATATGCTATGTAACAAAATTTATTGTGTGCTTATGTGCCTGGTTCTGAGTTAGTCAACAGGTATATCAGAAATGGTCCAAATGCTCCAAAATCTGGAGGGACGGTTGTCTTTGGGGTACGTGGTAATAACTGAGGTCCTTGGAAAGTGAGAAGGGATCAGGCAGCATAATAATACTTCCAACTTGTATTATTTTAGTGTTGTACTTGAATTAATTTTATTAAGTAAAAGAATAAAAAATGGCATATTGTTTTAGTTGCTTTGAGTGACACTCTGTTGAACCAACTTTTTTTTTTTTTTTTAAGATTTTATTTTTTCCTTTTTCTCCTCAAAGCCCCCGGTACATAGTTGTATACTCTTCGCTGTGTGTCCATCCAGCTGTGGCATGTGGGACGCCGCCCCAGCGTGGTTCGATGAGCAGTGTCACGTCCGCGCCCAGGATCCGAACCAACGAAACACTGGGCCGCCTGCAGCGGAGCGCGCGAACTCAACCGCTCGGCCACGGGGCCAGCCCCTGAACCAACTTTCTTTTAATCCATCAGATCCTTTTAGTCTCAGGCTAATCCCTTTTCCTTACCCTTTTTCAGAGTGAAGATGTAGTCAGGAGTCTGATTCCATTTTTGATGTTTCACCATTGACAGCTTCCAAGCCTCCTCCCCCCTCTTCCCCTCTTTCTCCACATTTGGTTAGGTGGATAAGAAAGCCTGTGCGTGCGATCATGTGGCTTCTGCAGAAGGAAGTTCAAACCATGCAGGTTCTTGCCTCAGATTGGACATTAAAATGTAACTAGACACAAATATCACACCATACACAAAATGAGCTAGAAACTTAAATGTAAAATGCAAAACTGAAAAACAACATGAGAAAATATGGAAAAAATCTACCTGAATTTGAGTTGCTTGGAGAGTTTTTACATATAACATCAAAAGCATAATCCAAGAAAGAAAAAGTGACAAAATGCTTTATTAAAATTAAAATCTTTTGCTCTGCAAAATTTACTGTTAAAGGAATGAAAAAGAAAGCCACAGACTACAATAAATCTTTGCAAAGCAATATCTTATATAAGATTTATCTGAAATTTACAAAGAACTCTTAAAAATCCAATCACAAAAGTAACAACCCAATTAAGAATAAGGCAAAAAATCTTAGCAGATACCTTACCACAGAAGATACATTGATGGAAGATAGGCATATGAAAAGATGTCCAACATTCTTTGTCATTATGGAATTGCAAGATAAAACAAAAATGGGATGAATTATAATACTATTGGAATGGTTTAAATCCAAAATATTGCCCATACTACTTGCTGGAGACAATGTTCAACAAGGACTCTCATTCATTGCCGGTGGGAATGCAAAATAGTATAGCCATTGTGAAAGATAGTTTGGCAATTTCTTTCACAGTAAAGAAAGTCTTACAATATGCTCAAGGAAACATGCTCCTGTGTATTTTTCCAAAGGATTTGAAAACTCATTCTGACAGAAATACCAGAAGATGAATTTTTATACCAGCTTTATTCATAATAACCAAAAAGTGCAAGCTACCAGATGCCCTTAAGTAGGTGAAGAGATAAAACAAACTGTGGTACACCCCTAAAATAGGATACTGTTAAGAAATAAAAAAGAAAGAGCTATCAAGCCATACAAAAACATGGATGGATCTTAGTTGTACATTGCTAAGTCAAAGAAGCCAGTTCTGAAAAGGTTTCATACTGTATGATACCACTTATGTGAAATTCCTGAAAAGGCAAAACTATAGCATCAGTAAACATATCAATGGTTGCCTGTGTTTCAGGAAGAGAGGAGGTTGTCTATAGTGGTAGACACATAGCACTATGCATTTGTCAAAATTCATATAATTATACACAAACGTATGCTAATTTAAAGAAAAGATCATTTAGGAGTTCAGGGATCCAGGGATGTATTGCAAAATGTGACAAAATAGTCTAACTTTATTACAGATATGTGAAACAAACCTATTGAAGTGAATGGGTGGAAAAGGAGTTGACATAAGGGTATATTTATAGATTAATGGAATATAATTGCGATTCAGAAATAAACGCTCATATTTAAGGTTAATTTATTTTCAATAAGTGTGCAAAAATAATTTGATGGGGAAAAAGTCTCTTCAAGTAATGATTCTGGGACAACTGGATATCCACGTGGAAAAGAATCACACTATATACAAAAATTAACTAAAAATATATTGTAAACCTAGTATAAGAGCTCCTTAAGGAAACTCTTTAAGGGAAATGTAGGACTAAATCTTCATGACCTTGTGTTAAACAAAACTTTCTTAGACATTATATCAAAAACACAAGCAACAAGAGAAAAAAGATAAATTTCACTTTGACAAAAGGCTATTGTACCTAAAAAAACACCATCAGGAAGTGAAAGCACAACCCACAAACTGTGAGAAGATATTTGTAAATCATGTATCAGATAAGGAGCTGTATCTAGAATATACGAGAACTATTACAACTCAAAAATAAAAAGGCCAATGAGCAAAGGATCTGAATAGACATTTCTCAAGAGAAAATACAAGAAAAGACGCTCAACACCATCAGCATTAAGGAAAAGTAATTCAACACAGCAAATGAGGAAACACTTCATACCCAGTAGGTTGCATACAATCAAAATGGCAGAAAGTAATAAATGTTGACAAGGTTGTGAAGCAAGTGGAACTCTAATGCATTTCTGGTGGGAACGTAAAAAGGTGCAGCCACTTCAGAAACAGTCTGGTAGTTCCTCCAAAGCTTAAACATAGACACGCCTTACGACTCAGTGAAGATACTCCTTTGTGTACATCTAGGAGTAGTTAAAACATTTGTCCACACAAAATCTTGGGCATAAATGTTCATAGCAGCATTAGTCGTAACAGCCAAAGAGAGGTAACAGCCTAAATGCCCATGAGCTGATGAATAGATACATACAATGCAGTATATCCAGACAATGGACTATTATTAAGCAACAAAAAGGTAATAAAGTGCTAATGTTTGCTACGATATGGATGAACTTGAAAATATCCCTCAAAGTCCAAGAAGTCAGTTACTAAAGAACATAAATATTGTAATAAATATTTTAATTCCTTTTTTTAAGATTTTATTCTTCCTTTTTCTCCCCAAAGCCCTCAAGTACATAGCTGTATATTTTTAGTTGTGTGTCCTTCTAGTTGTGGCATGTGGGACGCCATCCCAGCATGGCCTGATGAGTGGTGCCATGTCCGCACACACGATCTGAACCAAAGAAACTCTGGGCTACCGAAGCAGAGCGCACAATCTTAACCACTCGGCCACGGGGCCAGCCCCTATAATTCCTTTTACATAAAGTGTCCAGAATAGGCAAATCTATAGAGACAGAAAGTAGATTCATGATTTTCTAGGAATGGGTTGGGGGGGGATTGAGAGGAAATGGAAGATGACTGCTAGTGCTAGTGGTCACAGGGTTTCTTTCGGGAGTGTTGGAATTGTTCTAAAATTGATCAGAGTGGTGGCTGTACAACTCTATGCATATACTATAATATCGATTTAATTGTACACTTTAAATGGGTGAATTGTACAGTATGTGAATTATATCTTAATAAAGCTGGTAAAAATAATCTACGGTAGCCTATACGCTACTGTATTTCTCTTGGCATAGATACTAAACCTAGATTTGAATGGTGTATATAATTTTCTATAGAAAGCATTACTTATTATAGCACATCTGCTGAAGTATTCTTTGTACTGAAATTATCCTAATATTTTTCCCCGAGATCCATGAATATTGATGAGCTTAATAAGAAAGGAGATTATGACTGAAAAATCAGCTAAGAAAAAAAAGAAAAACACAAGGGCTGGCCCAGGAGTATAGTGGTTAAGTTTGCAGGTTCGGAGCCCCGGTGCAGACCTACGCATGCCTTATCAAGCCATGCTGTGGCAGGGTCCCACATGTAAAACAGAGTAACATGGGCACAGATGTTAGCTCAGACCCAATCTTCCTAAGCAAAAAGAGGAGGATTGGTGGCAGATGTTAGCTCAGGGCTAATATTCCTCCAAAAAAAATAAAGGAAAACACAGCTTGAATAACCATACTTCTCCATAAATTTCTTATTTTCAAAGATACACAAACAACATTGGCTCTAAAGACAGAAACTGGCGTGGAACTACATGAGAGTGAAAGGGAATATGTTATCAAACATACTTGACTAAAATAAAACAACAAAGCTAGGCAGAGGATGCCTAACTGGATCTCAGTGATAACAAAAATAGTGATAATTAATTACATACGCAGTGTTTCATGTTTTCCTTCCCGACAAGACAAGCGCAACACTATTACACCTTGCAGAGAGAAATTAAGGCCAAGAGAGCTCACCCTTGAACAACCTCTCTAATGTGTCATGTGTAGCCTGTGCTCTCTGTAATGAGCACAACCTGAACGGCGCAGGCCTTGTGCAAGAATAAATGTAGCACATAAGCAAACTACAGGATACATTCAAATGCATTCTAAAAAATAGCCACAGTCTCACATTTCTGATAATTATCTCCTTTTCTAGTGAGGTTGTGGTGTGTTATTTGGATGCGTATTTTCACATTGAATAGTGTGAAATTTTGTAAACTAGAAATGCATTGTTGCACATTCCTAGGCCATTGAAAGATTAATGCATTTAATAGATGAAGTAAAACTGAAATAAAATTGTACTAGAATACTTGGTACCCAATTCCTTCCATCTGTACCATTATGAATAGCAAAATGCTCATAACGTTACTTTAAAACACAGGAAGGAATCATATTTGAAAATTGTAACATAGGATATAGTATTTCTGGGTTTTGGTTATTAACCTGAATATCAGGGAGTAACATCTAATTTATAAAGTTATCCTGAGGATCAAGAGGGATATTCCAAGTTTTAAGTACTGTGAATTTTCCATAAAATAGAAGCTATTATTTTGATTTGCATGCAAAAGCACGTAAGGGAGCAAGATTGGGGAAGTAAGATATTAATGGCAAATGAGCTAAATTAAATATAAGTATTCTTTAAAAGATTATATTGATAAGAATATTACTGTAGCCCTGTTAGATGCTGATTATGACACTCACTCTGGGATTTGGCAAGGGCCAGCATGCTAATAAGAATATATCAAGTTGTTTATTTTTGGCATCCATGTTTCTCTTATTACTTTCTCTTCCTGAGGCTGTGCAACTGAAGGAAATCATTCAAGGATGTCAGCTGTACTCTTACTGCTCACCTAAGCCAGATGTTATTCTGGTCCATCTGTTCAGACGTTCTCTGCCACAACATGAAAAACAACTGGGGACAGTGAGGTGACACCGTAATTAACCTTGTAAGTGACATTAGTATCACAAATGAAACCAACACTTGGTTTTGTGACTTTTGTCAATTAGCAGTAATTAATCTTGGTTGCTTTGCATAATCTCCCTTTAATATTTTATAATTTGTTTAATGGTGGATGCTGTGAAATCACTGTGCTTTGTCCCACTTTTCCTGATGTTTAGATTTTTCTGTGTTATAATGAGCATTGCAAACATCACTCTTTATGTTTAGAACAATTCCTTTTATTCCCTTATGAATTATTAATTTGCTTAAAAAACCATAACAGTGGCTCGGTATCTACTGAATGATAGTTATAAATAATTAACCTTTTGCTAGAATTATATTATTTGAGTCCTTTCTAAAACTTAATGAAAAAACTCTATGGAAATATCCTGGAACAATATTTAAAGGAAAAGATTTTAAGTTACAGAAGCGAAAAATTTTATAACTGAATGAAGACACCGATTAATAAATTTGAAAGCAGGTTAAACATAGAAAAAGAATGAGGAATGAAAATTAGTAAATTTGAATATAAATTAGTGAAATTGTATATGTTTGAAAATTCATACAATAAAAATATAAATAAGAGATGAAAAGAAGCATTTCATTTAAACTATGACGATGAGAACAAAAGAATAAACTAAAGATATTTAAAAAATGCTGAGAAACTTTCTGACAAGCAGATCCCTATCAAGAGAAATGGGATACCGAATGAGATATATACTAAATGAGATATATCTCAGGTATAGAAAGGGAAGAAATTAAAACAATTTTTTTTTTAAAGATTGACACCTGAGCTAACAACTGTTGCCAATCTTCTTTCCCCCGACCTCATCGCTTTTTCTCCACCAATCCCCCCAGTACAGTTGTATATTTTTAGTTGTGGGTCCTCCTAGTTGTGGCATGTGGGACGCCACCTCAACGTGGCCTGATGGGCGGTGCCGTGTCTGTGCCCAGGATCCCAACCGGTGAAACCCTAGGCCGCCAGAGCAGAGTGCGCAAACTTAACCACTTGGCCACCAGCTGGCTCCTAAAACAAAATTTTTTTGAAGAAATAAACGTAAAATTTGAAATTTTAGCAAACAATATTTACTTATGATACAAGATCAAGCAGCTTAAATACAAAGAAAATGACACTTCAGTACATCAAACCTGAAAAATAAAAATATACAGAAAATCTTGTAAGCAATCAGAGAAAAAAGATATTACATACATGAAAGCAAATCTATGAATGATAGCTAACTTTTCACTAGAAACAATACAGCACAAAATACAATGGAATGTCAGTTTTAAGAGATGACAGAAGAATTGAAAAAAACTATAAATTTATTATTGGGACTAACATATTTATATTTATTATAAAGAATAAAAACACATCAAAAACCTTTTCCAGGGAAAATGTTTTTCAAAAAGTCAAGTCAAAATAAAGGCATTCCCAGTAAAATGGTGAGAGAATTTATTTCCCAGAGACCTGCACTGAAAAACTTGCTAAAAGAAATTATTTATTTTGGAAAGAATTTCTTTAAAAGAATATTAATGGTTTGAAACAAAAATTATGGCAATTTTATAGGTGGTTATAGTATACATAAAAGTAAATACAAGACAATATTGATGGTTTTAAGAATAAAAATGTTAATTGTTCAAAGCAAAAGTAAAGACTATATAGCAGGGGCTAATAACATATAGAAAAGTAAAATTTCAGATGAGAAGAGAACAAGACGTGAGAGAGGGAGACGTAATACACTACTGTGGGATTCTTATACTGTTCAACAACAGTATGTTATTTGAAGGTAGAATGTAATAACCTAAAGATGAACATTTCAATCCTTAGAGGAACCACTAAAAATGACAAAAAGAAGGGTAGCCAAGAAAAGAAATGCAGGAGATTAAATGGATTACTAACACTATATAATTAACAAAAATGAAATTAGGAAAAGAAGTATAGAGGAAAAAAATAGTTAATATCAAATTGCTGCTTTAAACCCAAGCATCTCAATAAATAAATAAAAATAAATTGACTGAAAACTCCATTAAAAGCTAGATAATGCCAATTGTGTAGAAAAGCAAGCCCTTATTTTATGCTCCTTATAAGAAATAAACCTTAAACATGCATAACAGTGTTAAAATAAATGCGTAGAAAAGGATATAACTGCAAACACTAAACAAAAAATAGCTAGAGGGGATACATTAATTTCAGAAAAAGCAGATTTCAACAGAAAGAGTTTTGAAGAGATAAAGGGAAACATTTTATAATGGTAAATATTTACAAAATATAACATTACTATATATGCAAGCACCTAAAAACAACATTTAAATACATGAAGAAAAAATTGAACTAAAGGGAGGAATAGGCAAACCCACAAAGAAAATAGGAGATTTTAATGTTTTAATGTTTCTTTTCCAGCAATTGATAAGTTAATAAAGGCACCAGGAAAGATGTTGAGTATTTGAACATAACTATCAACTTTCTATTGATAATTGTAACTTTTAGAATATTTTACCCAATAATTACTTTCCCCAAGATAAACCAGATGCTACACCATAAAACTTGTAGCAGTAAACATCAACTAATTAAATTCTTATGAAGCATATGCTCTGACCACAACAGTATTAAATTAGAAAACAATAACAGTAAGAATGCAGAAAACTATACATATTTTGAAATTAAACAATAAAAATTTAAATAAGCCATAGTTAAAAAAGAAATTTTAATAACAATTATAAAATATTTTGTTAAATTATAATTTCAAAAAATATTAAATTGTGTGATGCAGCAAAGGTTGTTCTTAGATGGAAATTTTTATATGTATGTATTAGAAAAGAAGAAAGATCTGACATCAGTAATCTAAGCTTTCACCTTAGGAATCTAAAAACTAAGAGCAAACTGAATCCAAGGCAAGCAGAAAGAAGGATATAATAATAATTAGAGTGGAAATCAATGAAACAGAAAACAATCAATTAAGCCAAAAGTTGATTCTTGGAAAAGATCAACCAAATTTACAGTCCTGTACCTAGACCAACTAAGAAAAGAAGAGAGAAAACAGAGCTCAACAATTGGACAATCTATTGATAGAGACAAACAGGGGTAATTCATAAAAATGTTGACTGAAAGTAGACACAAAAGAATGTGTATTATGGTTCCAACCGTATGTTTTTTAAAACATAAAATTATTATTTCGAGGATACATATTTATTGGATAAAACTATAAAGAAATGCAAGGAGAATAATGGTCATTTTTGAGGGTGGGAATGAGTAGTGACTAAGTGGGTAATGAAGGGTGGCATCTGGGGAGTTGATAGTGTTCTATTATTGTTTTGGGCTATGGTCACATGGATATTCACTTTTTGATAATCAGTGAGCTGTATATTTTTTATATTTCTTATGTACGTGTATAGTATCTCACAATAATACAAAAGATTTTTAAAAGAAAGTTAATTAATAGTTCTTATTGAACAAATGCAAGTTGTCTTACAAAGTAAATACTTCTAAATAGACTCTACAGTTAGAAAACCAGTAATGACTACGTACTCATTGACTCCAAAGCATTAATCTCTTCTTAAATAGCCACATTTAAAACGACACCTTCAGTTCCAACGATAACAAACTTAAGGCATTTGATCAAAGATAAGACGTGTGTGTGTGTGTATGTGTGCACGTATTGAGAACACATTCTTGAGTCAATGATTTTTTTCTAAATGGATAACTATAAACCATTTGAGCATTTGGAGAATGCTTTAATGAATGGATTTGAACTTATAAATGTAATCATGTACAAGTATTAACTGTTGTGAAGCTTTTATGTGTGTGTGTGTGTATGAATATATTATCTGTCGAAAATTCAGAAAGAATTATCTCCCAAAACCCCCCAAAACCTGAAAGAGAGACAAAAGCTGCTTCTTACTAAAAGTTCAGAGTTAAGGAGCATAATTTAAAACAAGTGAATAAAAGAAGCAACTGTTCGCATTAAGGATAAATATGATTGATATTGCTGGAAATGCCCCAACATTAGCTGAGTGCACAGATTTCGGATCACTACAGAAAGCAAACCAGATTGAGTGATGAAATCTAGCGAAGCCTATACATGCTAATGTCTAATAGATTTATGTGTCGAATGTCAGACACCATTCTTAGTGTTTCATAGTCATTATTTTCCAAACTTAAAATTTCACAAGAGAGAATTTGTAATTTTCCTTTACATCTAAGGCAACAAAGACTCATAGGGGAAAATTACCAAATCTGTGATTAACATATGCATAGTGGCAGGACTAAGATTTTAATCTGTCTACTTCCAAAGGCTTTTCATGTGTATCCCACCTTTACTATCACTTTCCATAGTACATTGTTTTCATATATCTATATCTATATATATTTGAGGCACTTTCACTCTTTCAACTGATGGATATTTTGCAATATAAAATGGAAATTCACAGCAATCTCCAAGGTCTCACATATGCATTCAAGTTCTTCTCCTTCCACAAATATCTTGAATGAGAACATAGTTACATTTCTTTCCCTCTTGAATATCCAATGGAGCAATTTATACTTGCACAGCTACGCGAGAGCAGTATGGGTTTCTGTTTTTTCTAGTGGTAACTCAACAATGCTTCACTTGTATACTCAAAACCAACAGAGCTTTGTGAGGCTCTATATCTGTTCTAGCACCTTCTACTTTAAAGATTGAATTGCCACTTGGGTAAATCACTCTTAGTCCTCAACAAGACAAAAGAAAAGAGTATTTGCTCAAAAAGCTCACAGCCTCCCTTGGGGTTTATAAAGATTCTCTGCAGAATTTAACACTTGCAATGGAGAAAAATGCAACTCAATTCACAATGAGCCTCCTCCTTGTGAACAAAGAACCGCAACAGGAATGGTCTACTTATTTTCTTATTCCCTTTTTTTTAAATCACTGTTGATGAAATCTAAGAAATATACATCTAGCTACACAGCTTGTAGTTTACTACAACTTATATTCTGACTATCTGAAAAATTCAATGACTATGATGATAGGAAATTCTCTAATTCACTTCCTTATTCCTTCAAGTTAGTAAAGACTCTGTTTCTCAGAAGTGTTGTAAGGGTAGTTTATTTAAACTGGATTATACTTTTATTGGTCATCTTTAAGAAGGGAAAATAACTTATCTTGTCTACTATAATAAAGACAGTTTCCTTAAGCTCTGTTTGGCTGCCTAGCCACCTTTCTCTCCTAAACGTAGCTCTTAGCTCTCTCATAGCTCTTAGGGGAGAGGAAGCCCTGGGAAGGTTTTATACATTGTTCCTAACCTGGTCATGGTTGTTTGCATCAGAAGAAGGGAAATTTGACCAAAGGACACCCAACCACAGACTCCATTAAGCAACCAAAGAAAAGGGTTATGTGAGAGCTGTGCCCCAGGATTCTGATTCCCTATCTTGAGGAGTTAGAACAGGGGATAAACTACATGCCATCTGGAAAAGAAAAAGAAAGGCACTCAAAAGTAAGTAAAGATGGAATTGACAGTTGACACCCTAATTGTCAAATGTTGCAGTTGGAAGAATGAAATAAAAACACCTCTGAAAGTTTTACTACTAGAATTTTGGTTAAACCATAAATTACTGTTAAGCTACCAGAGCACTTATTTTGTCCAAAAAATTTATTAGACTTCATGAAGTCTCTTCCCATAAATAGATTTAATAGTGTTAGATTATGTTTGGTAAGGTGAAGGAAATACGAAGGCTGAAATGATGGAGAGTTAGTAACTGGAGAGTTGAGGATTGGACTACTTTCGATTTGATGACCATGGAAGCCTCTTTGAAGAGGGGATATTTGAGATTGTATTGATGGATGAGAAGCACTGAGATAAATTCGGGAGGAGGTAAGACCATGTGGTTTGAAAGGGCTGGAGACGTACAAGGAACAATAAAAGAAATGAATATGTCTGGAGAGTGGTGATCAAAGGGGACAGCAGTATCAAAGAGGGTTGAAGAGGTAGGCAGAGGCTTGATAATACTGAACGCAATAGGCCATGCTAATAGGTTTTTATTTTATTTTAAGAACAATGAGAAGCCACTCAGAGGTTTCAAGGGAAAAAATGTAGTAAAAACATGTCTAGCTGTTATTTATACACTTAAAGCATTTTTTCATATTTGTATAGCTTCAGTTTTATACCTAAATTGACAAAATTTATAAAACATATGTAAAATAACAGTGTGTCTCTGGTATTATTCTCTGAACTATTAGGACATTAATAAAACTCTTAGTCAGAAGAGGCTGGGGAAATGTTTGTTTTGGTTCTGAGAAGGCCCTCCGCTGTAGTCAAAACAGTTCTTAGCCTCCACTGATCTATGACCAATCCACGTACTGCCCTGGACCACAATCCTTCCCTGGACATTTTCTGTCAAGGATTATGCTCGTGACAAAAATCTCAATATGTCTGTATATTTTCAAATTGTAGTTTTTAAGTTTTAGTCATTTTACTTCTAGTGCTCTAAGTATTTATATTTCCATTTACTTTCTTGTAAAAATGTGAAATTGTGAAAACCTAGATATGCGATTATGGTCTCGCTCAAATGCTTTGTGCTACTATCTTCTGCAAAACTCTGATTTTAAAAGATTTACACCTAAAGAGTCCACTAAAAAACCTTTAGAAATAATAAAGGAATATAGTCAAGTTGCGGGATACAAAATCAATGTACAAAAATCGGTTGCGCTTCGATACACTAACAACGAAGTAACAGAAAGAGAAATTAAGAATGAAATCCCATTTACAATTGCAACAAAAAGAATAAAATACCTAGTAATAAACTTAACCAAAGAGGTGAAAGATCTGTGCACCGAAAACTATAAAACATTGTTGAAAGAAATTGAAGAAGACACAAAGAAATGGAAACATATTCCATGTTCTTGGATTGGAAGAATTAACATCATTAAAATACACATACTTTCTAAAGCAATCTATAGATTCAACGCAATCCCTATCAAAGTTCCAACAACATTTTTCACAGAAGTAGAACAAAGAATCCTAAAATTTATATGGAACAACAAAAGACGCCGAATAGCCAAAGGATTCCTGAGAAAAAAGAACAAAGCTGGAGGTATCACACTCCTTGATTTCAAATTATACTACAAAGCCATAGTAACCAAAACAGCATGGTACTGGCACAAAAACAGACACACAGATCAATGGAACAAAACTGAGAGCCCAGAAGTAAACCCACACGTTTATGGACAGCTAATATTCGACAAGGGAGCCAAGAGCATACGATGGAGAAAGGAGAGTCTCTTCAATAAATGGTGTTGGGAAAACTGGACAGCCACATGCAAAAGAATGAAAGTAGACCATTCTCTTACACCATGCACAAACATCAACTCAAAATGGATTAAAGACTTGAATGTAAGACCCGAAACTATGAGACTTCTAGAAGAAAATATAGGTAGTATGCTCTATGACATTGGTCTGAGCAGCATATTTTCAAGTCCCATGCCTGACTGTGCAAGGGAAACAAAAGAAAAAATGAAGAAATGAGACTACATCAAACTAAAAATCTTCTGCACAGCAAAGGAAACCATCAACAAAACGAAAAGACAATCTAACAATTGGGAGAAGATATTTGCAAACCATATATCAGATAAGGGGTTAATATCCAAAATATACAAAGAACTCATACAGCTCAACAACAGAAAAACCAATAATCCAATTAGAAAATGGGCAAAAGATCTGAACAGAGGTTTCTCCAAAGAAGATATACAGATTGCCAACAGGGATATGAAAAGATGCTCAACATCATTAGCTATCAGGGAAATGTAAATCAAAACTACAATGAGGTATCACCTCATGCCGGTCAGAATGGCTATAATTAACAAGACAGGAAATGACAAATGTTGGAGAGGGTGTGGAGAGAAGGGAACCCTTGTTCACTGCTGGTGGCAGTGCAAACTGGTGCAGCCACTATGGAAAGCAGTATGGAGTATCCTCAGAAAATTAAGGATAGATCTACTATATGATCCAGCTATTCCACTGCTGGGTATTTATCCAAAAAACTTGAAAACACAAAGGCATAAAGATGCTTGCACCCCTATGTTCATTGCGGCATTATGCACAATAGCCAAGACGTGGAGGCAACCTAGGTGCCCATCAAGGGACGAATGGATAAAGAAGATGTGGTATTTATACACGATGGACTACTACTCAGCCATAAGAAATGACGAAATCTGGCCATTTGTGACAACATGGATGGACCTTGAGGGTATTATACTGAGTGAAATAAGTCGGAGGGAGAAAGTCAAATACCATATGATCTCATTCATAAGTAGAAGATGAAAATGACAAAAAAAAAAAAAAACACACATAGCATTGGAGATTGGACTGGTGGTTACCTTTGGGGGGGGAGGGCAAAAGGGGTGATTAGGCTCACATGTGAGGGGATGCACTATAATTAGTGTTTGGGTTGTGAACATGATGTAATGTATACAGAATTTGAAATATGATGTCCATCTGAAAAAAATTAAAATGAAAAAATAAATAAATAAAATAAAATAAATAAATTTTTGCCCTTAAAAAAAAGGTTATCTATATGAACAAGTAAACAAAGCTTGCAAAAATAAGCAAGAAAAAGATTATATTACCCTAATGAATTGAAAGAATAATATACGCCCACAATAATGAAAATATAGTTGAATATTTGTGAGATGCATAGATGGAGGCAAACATTCTAATGGTACACACAGCAAAAGAAGTCACAGAACAAAAGGATTGAAACAAAATTTAATGTTCATCTAACAAATATTTATTGAGCAACGATCATGTGTTGTTCTGAATGCTTGGGATGCATCAATGAATAAAATAGACAATGATCATTGTCCTTCTGGAACCTACATTTTGCTACAGATGGAGAGGGATAGATAACAAATTACAGTATCTTCTCTTTTCTTGAGGCCTTCCAGCTCGAACTCTCTCTGTTTCACATGCCCTAAATTGAGGTGAGAGGACTGGGGAAGGAGGACTGGGCAAGGAGGCTCTGAGTCAATGCCCAGCTCTGTATTTCTTCATCCCTCAGGGCCCGCAGCCTCTCACCCCTTGGAGGCTCTTGTGCCTCCCCCTCTGACTCTTGCCCATCCTTTATTTATTGCCCAATTTCTTAATGGTTTATACGGATGGTGGAGAGACCCTGTTCCATGCCTAGGACTCTGGATCTCCTTTTCCTGGGTCCCTGTGTTCCTTGCCCCTGTCCAAACCTGGACAGTTGGCACTACCTCAGCAACATTTTATAGTAAAATCAGTACAAATAATAATCCCTAAATGAAAAAAAAAACTACATACGTACTATATATAAAATTATATAAATTATATTTTAGATGATAAGTGATGTAGAGGAAAAGGAAGAGAATGGTAAGAGGGTCAGGTGTATTTCAATACAGAGAAGTATAGATAGTTAAACTTCATTAAAAAAATGAGATTTGAGTTTGGAATTGACAAAATATGTATGAAAAATAATATTCATAAAATCGAATGACAGGTGAGACTCTAGAAAAAAGCTGCCACAAATAAAATAGATATTTGGTTAATATCTTAAAATTATATACTTTAAGAAGACGAGTTTTCATAATATTTTTATAAATGTATATTAAAATAATCATTCTTTTAACCCATAAATCTGGCAAAGCTTTAGAGCTTGACAAAATGGACATTCAATACTGTGACATATTTTGTTATTCAACTGAAGACAACGCACATTACCACAACTTTTCTGGAAAACAAGTAGTCAGTATATGCCAACATACATTAAAAATATCAATACTCTTTTACCAGTAATTTCACTTATAGGAGTTTATCCTAGAAAGTAATCAGAGAGGTTGTTAAATATTTAAGTATATAGAGAGTTGCTGCAGTGTTAAGGTAATAACAAGAGAAACTTGAAAAAATCCAAATATCTAAGAACAAAAAAAATAAACATTTTGGTACATCCTTTTATTCTAATCCCCTCTGTGAATAATCATGACTATCGGGATTCACTACCACCACCACCCTATCCCATTGCCATCAGTTGACGACAAGCAATAATCTCCTAGCTTTTCTCTTTGCATGTATCGTGCAACAAACTTTCTAGTCTCAACAGGGAGTAAGAGAGATCTTAAAAAATTAAATCCAACACACTCACATCCTTGCCTAAAATACTGTAAAGGCTTTGAGCTACTTTTAGAATAAGAAGCAAGTCATTAATATATCCTACAGTATCTTTAATATATCCTATAATTCCCTGGAGGGCTGGGCCTTGACCTACCTACTCAACCTTCATTCACATCAAGTTTCCTACTCCTGTTCTGATTTCTGGTCATCCTTGTGTTATTTCAGCTTCTTTAAAGTACCCTACATACCCTAGTAACATGGCCTTTGCATATGCTGCTCACTCTGGCATACGGCAAGCACTCAAATACTTGAAGGTTGAAAAATAAACAAACTAATGAATGAGTGATTAAAAGAATGAATTACAAATGTAGTTCAGATTATAGTGGAATAAAATACACAGAATATAATCCCATATTTTAAGCAATAATGTCTGGAATAATATAATTGATTGCTTGAAAGAGTATATTTGGAATGAGAACTAAACATTGTGGGAAGTTATAGGCATGTTGAAATTGGTGATCAATATGATATTCAATAGACACTATTTATCAGATAATTGCAATAAAAGGATTAGGGTTCAGGTATGAGACTGGGATTGCATATGTACATGTCGGAGTCCTCTGCTTGGATGAAACTATTTAAGCTGTCAGCAGTTTAACTCAAGATGTCCTTTTTATGTAATGATTATGTTGAAGACATTTTATTTGGTGACGGGAAAATAAAGCTGAAGAAGGCACATTTCCTAATATATTTTAGTCTAATAAGGAAGTTGTATCATAAAAAAAGAATATTAGAATACTGAAAATGAAAGCAGTACATGAACATAGAAATAAGCTTTCTGAATTTAGAAACTGTTATAAAAATAGGACCAGAAGTATATATATATATTTACTCTCCCGATTTAAGTACACTCAATTTACAGACATCCTGCTGAATATAAGCAATTTCTACCACATGGTAAAATCAAAATATAACGGCTGTGAATATACAGCTAGCTCTTGCTTTGAAACGTCAAAACGAAGCGATGTGATTTGATCATAGAATTTTTGTTTCTTTGTGTGTCTAGTTATCGGGAGGATTTTATTAAGTGTAAACAACAAGGGCAAAATGAAAGCTAAGAAGTACCAAAGAAATTCTCTGTTCTTGATGTCAGAAAACTTACTGATCCTTCTCCCCCAAATGAATTACGTTGACACGTTTCAGTGGAGGTGCTGGAAGTCTGGGACTACAAATAAGCAAGAACATGAAAGTTTTTTTCTAAATTTAAGATTGATCTTTCCTTTAAGGCATGATCAATCTATCACGTATTTGACACCATTTTGTATCTATGTGTCATTACCTGAAGCAATGATTTATGAAAAACACATGGATCACTAACCTAATCAGTGAATGTGGATGGATTCACCAAACCAGCTGAGTGACCTTGCACAAACCACTTAGCCTCTCTGCCTCAGTTAGCCGGCTGTGAAAAGATGTCTCTACAAATGACTCTGCAATTCATTCCAGCTCTACAATGCAATCTAGAACAGCAGGTTTTTTAAAAAATGTAAAAAGTAAAATATGCAACGTGTAAAATGACTGAGTATGAAAATATTATCCTAAAAATTGAGAACACCAAGTAGATATTCTGCATAAGAAAATAGTTTCTCAAAAAGCTAAGAGAAGAATAAGAATTAGCATGTTAAATTAATAACAAAAACTGAAGAAATATAAATCAATCACAAATAAAACCTGTAACTGTTCCTATTTAGTACCATTTGTAAACCACAATGATTTTAGCAAATTAAACCTCCCTTCAACACATTAACAGCATAGAAAAGAAAGAGAACTGAAGAAAATGATGACCTGAATGGATGTTTCTTTAGATTATCATTTATATAATTCTTTATTAATAGATTTAAAAAGTTATTTCTTTACAGTTTATAAAATATGTCCATGGATATGGGTATTCCTCCACATATCTTGGTTTTACAGAAGAAGAAACTGAGACTGAAAGTAGTAAATGACTTATCTGCTATCATTAACTAACAATTGGAAAAACAGAAATTAAGTTCACATTTTTAATTACAAATCTGTTTCCTCTTGAAAAATGATTTCAGGGTTAATATTTATATTTCACAGAAGAAGGAAAGAAGTTTTGTTATGTCTTAATATAGTAAAGGATGTTTGTTTCAAAGCAAATATGTCTCAACTGATGTGGATAAGTGAAATAAAGAACCATTAGCAACAGCAGAAAGCTGTCATAAATTAATCCCAGGGCCCATTAAGAGGGGCAGGAATCTTAATTACAGACAATGACCTCGGCACTTGCTTTACAGCACATGCACAGACTGGTGTCCTGTGCACTTTTGCCCTCCATCCTGCAAAATACAGCCAGGACTACTATGTGATATTTGACCAGATTACAAGATAATGTAATGTGCAACATCATACAATTTTACCGGCTATATTTGAAAGTAAGATTCAACGGGCATGGCTGATAAGGTTTACAACATCTGTGAACAAAGAGCAACAAGTCACTAACAGTGCTGTGTGGCCCTCATGAATGTAGGCAGCCTGTGCCACACAGCCCAGCTTCTACCTTGATGAAGTCACATAAAATGGCTGCCTAGACCTGAAACATCATTAAAATAGCTGTCTCTGTTTTTCAATCTAGTGAACACAAGAAAAGACAAGATTTCCTTGAGAAAGGATTTTAATACTAGCATTTGTCACTGATGTGAACAGATTATACAATTTTGAGACCAATCTGATTATTAAAGATTAGCAGGGCATCCTGTTCCGGTAATTTGCCGAATAATCACATGCAATCACTGTCCTCTGCATTTCAGGTGCCTCGCGATACTCTGTGATCAAATGGCGATGTGCTAACTGACCAGAACTTTCAAATATGCCATGGTATTATGAAGAAACTGTGATATGCTAAACATAGAATTGCTTTGAAAATTATTATACTACATACACAACATGAATTATTATTATTTCTTCATTCTCAGAACTCTAAAAACACTATTATGAATGCAAAATGGTACAGCGACTTCAGAAGACAGTTTGGCAGTGTCTTAGAGAATTAAACATACTCTTACCATATGATCCAGTAGTTGCGCTCCTTGGTATTGACCCAAAAGAGCTGGAAACCCATGTCCACGCAAAAACCTGCGCCTGGGTGTTTATAGCAGCTATATTCATAATTTTCAAAACTTGAAAGCAACCAAGATGCTCTTTAGTAGGTGAATGGATAAATAAACTCTGGTTGATCCGACAATGGAATATTGTTCAGTGCTAAACAGAAATGAGCTACGAAGCCCATGAAAAGACATGGAGGAAACTTAAATGTATATTACTAAATGAAAGAAGCCAATCTGCAAAAGCTACACACTGTATGATTCAACTCTATGACATTCTGAAGAAGACAAAATTATGGAGACACTAAAAAATCAGTGCTTGCCAGGAGATTGGGGTTATGGGGGAGGAATAGGTGGCGCACAGAATATTTTTAGGGCAGTGAAAACACTCTGTATGATATTATAATCGTGGATACATTTGTGCAAACCCATAGAGTGTACAACACTAAGAGTGAACCCTAAGGTAAACTATGGACTTTGGGTGATTATCATGTGTCAATGTAGGTTCATCCTGGGTAAAAACTAAACCATTTTCATAAGTGATGTTGATAATGGGGAAGGCGAGGCATGTGTGGGGACAGGAGGTATGTGGGAAATTTCTATACCTTCTTCTCAATTTTGTTGTAAATGTAAAATTGCTCTAAAAAATAAAGTATTTTAAAAAAAGCACTATTACGTTATGTCAACAAAAACTGTGACAACATATGAATTGAGCACATTCTAAAAGTTTAACTGTCTTTTAAATGGTAGTATGTGTACAAAGAATTCTAAGTGGTACAAGGCACTGCGGTTAATATTAATAATCAATATAGTAAGTGCTTAATAGATGGTGGTTTCTGTGATAAGTACTTCTCAGTTATCTCACTTGGTCCTCATGGTGATTCTACTAAAAGGATGCTATTATCTCCAGTTCCATAAGAGAGACAACGGTATCTTAGAACGACTGAGCAACTTGCTCCATCACAGAGCTAGAAAGCGCTCAGGAGCTCTAGTGAGGACTCAAGTATGCCTGACTCCATATGCCTAACCACTAATAACTCTCATTTTTATAGAAGTTAATTACAAGGTTTCTGAAAAAATACATCATCAAGTTCAATATTGCAATCAGGAAAACATTTTCTTTCTTTCTCCTTCCTTGTTAGTCCAAGTTAGACTTGGTTTCATCAAAGTCACAGGGGTTTCTGCTGTTTGATATGGGAGTATGAAGGTGTTAAGGACGGAGAATGTTCGAGATAAGGGTTTTGCTCATGTAAATCCCCAGAGTCATTTTCATGTCCTAGTCTTCCTTTTCTTGATTTAATCTCAAGAATTTTGCTCTCTGCTTTCTTTCCCAATACGTCACTTGCTATTTAGAAAGAAGATTTTTCTACTTTTCTAATCCACTGTAGAATAGCCGTGAATATATAGATTTTTCCAATCTGCCTCTTTTCACTCAAGACCTTTGAAAATGTTCTTATAAATTAGTAACAATAGGGAAAGTGAATTAAGCTTTGAAAGTGAAAAGATTTCCCTGCAAAGAGACTCACAGTAATGTCCGCCTTGGACATTTATCGGCGTGTAAATGGAGTTACACTACTCTTCTCCATATGCTCATGTTTAATTTTGACGATTTTTCAAGTGTACGAATTCCAAACTCAACAATTTAAAACTGTAATACCTGAGTGAGATAAACAATAAAGTATTCTCTAATAATAAATCTTCCTCCAACACACAAAAGAACATTAATTCTCAAGAGTCCTTGTACTGTTCACTCTCTGAAATCATACGAATTAGGTGTTAAATTGAGCATCCTCTATCAGTCACAAACGCAAAACATTTGTCAAACTTGATGGAAGGGCCATCATGTAACTGCTTTAGTGCATTTCTTACTATTTTTGACATAAATATAATTTTTAAAGGGTCTTCCCATTTTTATGATAGGAAAATAAGTATTTTTTCAGTATACAGACAATCAAGAATGATCTTTTGCATGTAGGAGCTTCTAAACATTTTTCACGTCTTCTAGAAAAACCACACATCTTTAGACTTAAAGCAAATATTTATTGGGTGACCAATTAAATAAGATCCATAATTGGAAAATTTAGTAACATTTTTGTTTCCTAAACTATTTAGATTTTCAGAATTTGTAGAATTACACTAGTGTTTATTGGTTTACTTAATCTAGAAACTATCCAGTTATCATTGAGGCTAAAATAATTGGATATTAAACTGAATTTCTATTTGTTTATCTATCAAGATTATAGCTTCTAAATAACGAAGGTTACATCCATCCTCCTCGCACTACTCCAGGCTCCTAACCTTGGAGTTACCTGAAATTTCTAAATTGATATCACTTCTCAAAATCTTAGCACCTCCAATAATTCCCTGTGTGTATTTTTTCCATTATACAAACATAGTCTTTATTCTGGTCCTAAGTGATTCATAGGTAGAGAAGAGAATTTGTCCACAAGACTCCTCCTGCCTTTTTCTCTCTAATTTACCGAAAAAATATCTTCTTCAAATGTGTTTTCCATCATTAACACCTCTGGAAACTCTATAACTTCATCTAAATACTTTTTCTAAGTACGTTTCAAAGTAAATTAAAATCCCTGACCGTAAAGGCATTTGAAGGTTATCCTTCCACTTCCTCAAGTCTCATTCCCCCTCCCCATAGTTAAACGTGCTATTGTTATTTATACGTCTGCTGGAAATATCCATTGTGTCAACTTAAAAGCAAATATTAATTCAATTCCTTATAAGAAATGCAAATGATTGGGAAATATCTAAATTCTTGTTCTAAACTATTTTATAGTTGTTTGGGAAAAAATAATTAAATGAAAACTCTTTCTTTTATGTAAAATAGTAGCAATTCTGTCTTCTCTGCCTACATTATAATGATCACTGTAAGGTCTAAATAAAATCTGCACACTCTTTATGAATATTGGGTATTATAATTACTGATGATCCCAATTATGAAATTAATTTCTGAGATATTTGCCCATAATTGATAATCTTTTCCATATCCTTCAAATGAATTGGATCATTTTCTGCTTTAGAATCAGATGCACCTCTGCAAAGTTTTATTATATAGTAGTATAATAAATCCAGTAACCAATAAAACCAGTAACTGGTAATAAACATGGGCGTCTCTCTTCCTCGAATTCTTAAATGCACATAAAAATAATATTTGTATGAGGCTGGCCTGGTGATGTAATGGTTAAATTCTCATACTCCGCTTCAGCAGTCCGAGGTTCGCAGGTTTGGATCCCTGGTATGGCTCTAACACCACTCTTCAAGTCACAATGTGGTGGCATCCCACATAAAACAAGGGAAGATTGGCATAGGTGTTAGCTCAATGACAATGTTCCTCAAGCAAAAAATGACAAAGATTGGCAACAGATGTTAGCTCAGGGCCAATCTTCCTCACGCACACACACAAAATAATAATATTTGTGAGAATGGAATTCGAATGTGTTTCCCATGGTATTTTCACTTGTTCTTCAAAAGGTTATCTTGAACAAAAGAATATACTAGTGATCGTGATTGTCTTATGCCTTTTGGTGCCCGATGAGGATAGAATCAACCCCTTACCCAAAATTTAGTTCAAATTTTGAGACTTATGATGGTACACGTGCACCAAGAGGATTTTAAAAGATTTATTACTTACATAATGAGTCTTTCTGAAAAGAGAAGGGCAAGTTCAACATGGACTGAGAGAGGAAGTAAGGTCGAGTGGCTTGGGGTTTTATTGTAATTTATTGTCCCAAGCAGAGGTTGAGATGTCCAATTGATTCAGTATCATTTATTGAAAAGATTATTATCTTTCTCCATTGAATTGTCTTTACACCTTTGTTAAAAAGTAATTTACTAGGGCCGGCCCAGTGGCACAGCGGTTAAGTGCGCACGTTCTGCTTCTCGGCGTCCCAGGGTTCTCCAGCCCGGATCCTGGGTGCAGACATGGCACTGCTTGGCACACCATGCTGGGGTAGGCGTCCCACGTATAAAGTGGAGGAAGATGGGCATGGCTGTTAGCTTAGGGCCAGTCTTCCTCAGCAAAAAGAGGAGGATTGGCAGCAGTTAGCTCAGGGTTAATTTTTCTCAAAAAAAAAAAAAGTAATTTACTATATTTGTATGGGTATACTTCTGGACTCTATATTGTTTCATCTTTCCATGTGTCTATTCTTTTTAAAATAACACGTTGCCTTTGTTACTATAGTTTTACATTAAAACGTGGAAGTGGATAGTGAGAATCCTCCAATTTTGTCCTTCATTATTGTGTTGGCTCTATTAGGTGTTTTCCCTTTCCATATAAACTTTAGAGTAGGTTTGTCAAGATCTATAAAATATCTTTCTAGAATTATGACTGAGATTGCCTGCAATATACAAATGAAGTGGAGAAGAATTGAGATCTTGACAATAGGACTCTTCCAACCCATGACCATGGAATATTTATCTATTTATTTTGATCTTCTTTGATTTCTTTCTTCAGTGTTTTGTAGTTTCCATATACACATCCTATACATATTTATTAGATTTATAACTAAGTATTTCATTTTTTGGTCCTATTTTAAATGGTATTTTATTTTTAATTTAAAATTCCAGTTGCTCATTGCTGGCACATAGGAAAGCAATTTACTTTTGCATATTGATCCTGTATCCTGTGACTTTGGAATATTTGCTTCTTAGTATAGAAGTTTTGTTTTGACCCAATACATTGTTACTATATTATACTCTAAACAGTTATCTTTTAGATCAATAATGAATAGGGCAAATGAATGATTTTACTTTGTCTTCATTGATTTCTTAAGTGACATTCTTCCTTTCTTTATATAGATCCCAGTTTCTGAGCTATATCGTTTACTGCTCCCTGAAGACTGCTTCTATTAACGTTTCTTGCAGGGCAGTTCTCCTGGAAATACATGCTTTCAGTATTTAGTGTAATTTTGCTGGATATAGAATTACAGGATGATGGTTTTATTCTTTTGAATTCTAAAGATTTCACTCAACTCTCTTCCTGCTTGTATTCCTTGCGAAGAAAACTTCAATGTAATTTCTTCTTTCTCTATAGGTGGAGTGTCCCCTTCCCTCCTTGTCCCCATCTGGCTACTTTCAAAATTTTCTCTTTCTCTTGGACTTTCTTCAGTTTGATATGATATGTCCAGGTGCAGAAGCTTTGCTATTTATTCTGCATTAGTGTTGTCTGAATTTCCTGCATCTGTGGTTTGGTGCCTGTCATTAATTTTGGAAAATTTTCTGCAACAATTACTTCAAATATTTCTTCTGTTCTATCTTTTTTCTTCCCTTCTGGTATTCCAATTATGCACATGTCACAACTTTTGGAATTGTCCCACACTTTTCGCATATTCTGCCCTTTTGTTTTTCTCTCTGCATTTCAGTTTTGCGGTTTCATTGACATATATGTTCAAACTCAGTCATTCTTTTCTCACCTATGGCCATTCTTTTATCAGCTGTTTTGCTGATGAACCATCAAAGGTATCTTTCATTTTTGTTGCTGTGTTTTTTATTTCTACTATTTCCTTTTGATTTTTTTCTTAGAGTTTCAATTTCTCTGCTTGTATGACCCAGCTGTTCTTTTTTTTTTTTTTTTTTTTTGAGAAAGACTAGCCCTGAGCTAACTACTGCCAATCCTCCTCTTTCCTGAGGAACACCAGCCCTGAGCTAACATCCGTGCCCATCTTCCTCTACTTTATATGTGGGACGCCTACCACAGCATGGCTTTTGCCAAGCGGTGCCATGTCCACACCCAGCATCCAAACCGGCAAACCCTGGGCAGCCAAGACGAGGAACGTGTGAACTTAACCTCTGCGCCACTGGGCCGGCCCCTAACTCATTTGTTCTTCCATGTTGCCTGCTTTTGTTTTTTTCATTAGAGGCTTTAACCTTCAGAAATGTTTCTTTTTTTCCTCCTTGCCTCTTACTTGCTTCCCTTGCCATATTATTCTCAGTTTATATCCTTGTAGTCCTTTGACTACAATTTTTCTCCTTCAGTGAGACATGAAAGCTGGAAGTGCCTGGAGTAAAGAGGAGTTAACTTCCATTAACTGGGGTGAGACTCTTTCAAAATTTTTTCCCATGGAATGTAGACATTTTTGACGAGTACCTGGTGGGGTTCCTGGAGGCATATCTCACAAAAGTCATGGAGTTTCCTTAAAATTGTACCCTCAGAATTTTTACACTCTCATGGCAGTCCGTGGTCAGTATCTATCCATTTATCAAAATGCCAATTAAGTATTGCTACCAGTTTATGTCCCCAGCAGCTTTTGCTCCATGTAAAGTTCATTTTAGTTTTCTCCCTCTGAATGCCCCGTCTCTTCCAATTTTGCATGATAGTTTTCCCACTGTCTTCAGTTCCTTGATACATCCAAGAAAAGTTTTAGATGTTTCAACTTGTCCAACTCTTTCTCATAGTAAGGATAGAAGTGACTACTACCTATCTGCTTACATGTTGCCGCTGAAACCGGAAGTCCCTGCTAATATTGTTAATGACTTTTAACACTGTCAAGCATGTACATTTTAATTACATCTTTCTAATAAACAAACTCCTATGGCACCAGAGTCCTGTACTAGGCAATACATTTCCCCTAGGTAATTCATGTCATAAAGTATTACCTTGTGGTTTACACTTAATCTGTTATACTTGCTGATCCTGGTAATATCTAAAGTACTGGTCCAGCATTTTTGTCAGAAACTTATACTGAGAGGTAGAGGTAGGTATATTATATACATTTTACCACGTAGTATATAACCAGTACAGAACATGAGAAATTCTAGGCAATCTCATTTTGCAAATGTATCAACACATTTGATATAAGCATTATGAATATATATATATATACACCATGATATGTGTGCATGCATATATATATATATATATATGTATGTATGTATATATATAGTCATTACTTTTCTTGAGTAGTAATGCAAGATCCTAAGAAGCACTCACTCAGTGATCTGCCTCCTGAACCCTCTGCACACTT